>NW_008237885.1:5402547-5459738 GCF_000691975.1 Corvus brachyrhynchos | reverse complement strand
AGAGGAGAGGAGAGGAGAGGAGAGGAGAGGAGAGTCCTGAATTATATCATTTGATTCAAAGGTTCATCTATGTTTTACTAACACTGAAACTGAAATATCTCAAAGCATGACAGAATGAAACTTGTAACCTGATTAAGGCAACTGTAGTTTCTCCATTGTTTTCAACAAAGGTGAGAAATCATTCTGATGATCTCTGATTTGTCAGGAGAGATTTCAGTAAAAATCTCTTTCCTGATGTTCAGAGGGAACTTCCTGTGTTTCAGTTAGTGCCTCTGGTCCTCTCACTGGGCACCACTGAAAAGAGTCTGACTCTATTGGTATTGCACCTTCTATTTAGGTATTTATATGGATTGATAAGATCCCTCCTGGGCCTTCTCTTTAGGCTTAACAGTCTCAGCTTTCTCAGCCTTTCCTCATGGCAGAGATACTCCAGACCCTTAGTCACCTCAGTGGCCCTTTTTTGGATTCTCTGTAGTATGTCGTTCTCTCCCTTGTACTGGGGAACCCAGTCCCCAGAACTGGACACAAGAAATCTTTTACTAAAAATGGTCATGGTGTAGAGAAGGACAGGGAGTTGTCATAATGACTGTATTTTTGGCTCTGAAGTCAGAAGGAACTACAATGGTTCCTCAGCCACAGGAAAATCCCATCAGATACTTCTATTTTGCTAACAAAAGCTGGTGGAGTGTGGGGTGGTAATGTTTCTTCCAACAACATCTTTAATATCTGTGAAACAAAGGTTACCAGAGAATTTATATCAGTTCTAACTTGCCACACATCAAAGCATCCCATCCTTACTGCACTGGCAGACATGGTAGATTTCAGTAGATCCAAAGCTTAGTTCAGATGCAAAATACCACTTTAATTTACATAATGCATATGCATGTAAGGAGCACGGGCCTTTTTTTGCCTGGAGTAAAGAGGACAGCTTTTAGGTGATTAATTAGACTGGAATACAGACATGATAAACAAGTCTTTGTCATAATTTTTGATGCTATTGCTGCTGGTCCATTGCATTGTTTTGCTTAGCTGTTTTAACTTGCTAGAGGCCTTGCCCAGAGTAAAGATCTGCTGGGCATAAGGATGAAACTTAAGCAATATTTATGCAAACATGCTGTTCTGCAGGTTGGCTGAAGGCATCTCTGCAAAATCATTGTGTTCATTCTTAGCGTGATACAATTAATTTCAACTGTATCAACAAGTAATTCCCACAAGCACCATCTTTTCCAAAAAGCCCAAGACTTCAAGGACTGAGAAAATCTCACAGCTGCTTGCTGTGATGATCATACTGGCTGTGTCACTGTCTCTCCTCTCTGCTCGTCCTTCTCCTTCAGCTTCCCACTAGGGCCCAGTATATATTCCCAGCACTGTCAAGATAATGTGAAACTGATAGTGGGAAGAGAGGTAGGTGAAAAAAACGTCATGCTCAAGTTCTAGCCTATATCCCTCTTTGTCTTTCTGTCCACGGCTGGCAAATTCATGGTCCACTCAATGCCAGAGAGTAGCTCCTGGGAGAAGCAGAAAACAAGACAAGCTGGGGAAACAGCAAGACATGGTGCCACCTGTTGTTGGAGTCAGACAGTACATTGGCTCCCTGAACAAAACGCCTGTGACAGTTGAGCAATCCGCTGCCACATCTCATCTAACACATGCCACTACTCCAACAGCTGCCATGTGTCTCAATGTTTCTCTCACTTTTCCATGCTTATGCTATTCCCATTGACCACTGTCCTTATATCTTATTCAACTGCCTCTAAAGCCAACACCTAACTTTGACATGGTGTTGTTTACAAACTTACTTGGCAGAAATTAATAGAAAATTTGTGCCTTAAAGAAAGTTTTTTATAGTCTAAAAACATCACAAAACAGAATTGGAAATCACAAACAAAAAAATAGTGACTAAAAATGTTAATATTTCAATTATTTTAGAAATTAAATTGGAAATTATTTTTATGTCACCAAGAATTAATGGTTGAAAAATTGAAACCAACAGCTGACTTCTTTAAGCATTTTTGCCTGTTTAAGTAACTAAATTCATAGGTCATTAATACTTTCCATATATCCACAGAATATATTTTACCACTTTGACTGATATATTTTGCATTCCAAAATTACTTAATTTCAAATTATGAGAAAATACATTTATAATATACATGAGACAGGATCCAGGGATTAAAGTTCAAGAAATGATTCAGCTAACCTGAAAGATTTTTTAAAAAATATGTTTATCCAAGAAGGGGGAGAAGGCTAATGTAAATATCTTAAATTGCACTAGAGTTTGTAATGTTTTCTAGAACATTGTGTCACAGCCTTTCTCATCACTAATAGCAGATTCTTTGGCAGCTTCTCAAGCTAACTGGTAATGAGGATCGCTCTGTCATAATAGCATAACTATAGACTTACATTAGGTCATTAAACATTCCAACAAACACATAGAAGAGTATAATTGAAATTATTTAATCAGAGGGAATGTAGAGTAGCAGCCAACCAAAGCAGAACACAATATTGGAAAGAACAAAATAGTGTTGTCAATAATTCCAATACACAAATATTAAAATAAAAAAAAAAAATTAAAAAAAAAAGATTTTCCCATGTCTGGATATGTGAGCAGTTATAAGCATTGTTTTGTAAATTAATAAATTAATATCAAATACTTGATCAAATATGCTATTCAGGTTTCCTATCACTGAGTCCTGTATTCAACTTATCAGGGTTTAAAAATTTCCCTGGAGCTCACAGCATTCTAATTTTACTAGGGAGTAGATTGAAAGTTGTATGTGGACAAGCTGCAACATCAAGAGCCTTGTAACTACTAACATTAATTCACTGATCTATTTGAATTTAGAAGTTGAAAGAAGAAAAATCACATTAATCAAAAGCTTTGATTTTTATTATCCTTATCAAAAAAGTCTTTCAGTATTTAAAAGAAATAAGGAAAGAAAGGGAAACTCCTTTAATCACAGAAATTGTTAACTGAGTGACATACTTATGAATTGGAGATGGAAAATTTGAACAGATATTTGATCAGGAATTTTGCCTTTATTAGCTTAAAAAACAAGCTTACTTTCTGTGTAAGAGATTGTGGAAAAACCGTGTGTGCTTGTTTAAGCTACTTGATTAAGGACTATTCAGTATAAGAGATACAAGTAACAAAGAAATTTATGATTAAACATATGGGCACACAAACCTAAAAGAAGTGACAACAGTGACAATAATGAAGATCAGAGCTCCGATGGTGGATGGGACTTAAAGGAGCTACCCAGACATAGCCTTGAAGATGCTTGCCTTGAACAATGTAACTGCCACAGGGAAAAAAACCAGCAAGAGTATTAGGGGTTACTTGAGTGAGGTTTGTGGAATGTATAAAACTTACTATAGGATGTTTAGAGTCAGGGTCAAAGATGGGCAAAAGGGGGCATCATGTGACATCAGGAGGAACAATCGTGGGAAGACAGAGAACAGAGGGGATAAAAGGGGACAGTTGCATGTCAAAAGGGCCAGTCAGTATGCTCCCAGTCTATACTATCTTTTTATTATATAAATCCTTTATTTTTAACTATTTTAGTCATGTTATTTCACTTTCTGTCTCCCTGCAAAAGGGAAAAGAATCAGCTGTATCTCTCAGCCTGGACAGGGACCTCAGGTTAGGCTCCAGCAGACAGGGAAGAGGGAGTCTTGGGCTGAAGCTGCTAGAGGAAGCAGACACTCCTAACATGCCTTAAGATCTCAAATCCCAAAATTCTCTAATATGGATGTTTTCTACTTTGAAGCCTGAAAACTGTTCTGGCAGAGTTGAATTTTGAACACAATGTGTTATATTTAGAGTTTTCAAGTAGGAACATTTTGGTTTTCCTTCTCAAGTCTTTATAAATGTAGGGAGAATATCACTCTATGACAATGATTTATAAAGAAGAAAACGAGAAGTCAGCAAAGTGACTATTTCTGTATCTATTTTATACAGCATGAGAAAAACATGAAAGCTGACCTCAAAACTCAAAGATAATGAATGTTAACTGTACTGAATTGGGATGAGCTACATTACATTATAAGACCATAGTCTTATTTCAGAACAGAAGGAAATATTAATATTTAAATAAAAAACACAAATCCAGGTATCATAGCATCATGTACACACTCAACAATATTAAGACAATAGTAAAATATAACAGCTGTGTTCCATGCAGAATAGCAAATGCATACCTTCTTCTCAAAAAACTGTATATTTTAGGCATTTTGTGTTAATGATAATTTTAGGCATTTTGTGTTAATTTTTTCCAATTCCCCCCCACCACCCTCTGCTTCCCCAAAAAGGCCTTGTTTTCCCCCGCAAAACATGACTTTCATGAGTTTTGCCAGCAGCAAGGATTATTTTCCCACAACTCTCATGGTAAATTAGAAATTGCGAACCTCTAAAGCCTTGGAAGCACGACTAAGATAAGCAATTTATCTGAAAGTTTTCTTAGTGGCCTAGGGCCTTTTGTGGGAGTTTATCATTCAGCATTCCATCATGTTTGGAGAATTAACACTTTATTGTGCCCCATAAGAGGAGTCAAAGGAAAGCTGGTTCCAGAAGTTATATTGACTCGGGGAAGACTGGAATCATGAACAGTTCGAATTGTATAAGAAGAGGAGACAAAATAATTTGTTGCCCTTTTTTTGGTTTTTTTAAAATAAATTTTCTCCACACTTGGGGATCACCCATCTTTATTACCTACCAAATAAGGGTGTTGCATCTACCCATGTATGTCTCCATTTAAAATATTTTAGAGAAGCACTCGAAGACACCACAAGTAGATTCTAGTCCCTGTTACATTGACAGTGCAGCTTTATCCTGCTCATTATTTCCTTTTGTATTTGTGTAAGAAAAAGGCTCATTACTATCCTAATTTTATTCCATCTGTGTAATGTTAAATAATTTTAGAAAAGGGAAAGTTGTCTGATGTTATAGTCTGAGCTGTTGGTGAGCAATCATAGCTCTAACACTCCATGGTTCTGGATCCTTAAATCTTTTATTTCTCCTCCCTATATTCTATGTCATTCTCTTTCTCTGTTAACCACAGGCAGAGCCTTGTTCAATTGTTCGGTGGTCACAGTTCAGTACTAGACAAATTGCACACATTGCATTTACTCCAGTCCTTATCCCAATTAGTTTTCTTGTACCACCACCATTGCTACTGAAAAATACCACTCATTTAATACTTAACATTCTTAATCCCAGACCTCAAAAGTACTTTCTCTTTTCTTTTTTTTGTTCCATTATATTTAATTTTTCTCAGTCTTGTAACAGTGCTCCCTGAAATAATAATGTATCTTCATTTGGATTTCAGACATGGTTGTTGTTTTGCCAATGTATTTCACAATCTTTTTTCTTTTTTTTTCTTGATCAGAAACTGAATTAACCCAAGAAGAAAATACTTTTTCTGTAATTGGGACAATGGAAACAGTCTGCAGGTATCACGTTAATAAAAATTATGCAACTGATTGTAAAGACTACTCCAGGACAGGGGTGTGGGGTTTTTTGGGTAGATTTGCTGAAAAAGGCAGAGATCATCCTTATAGAATCTTCATTAATGATTGTCCTGTTTTAGATACTAGTTCAGCAATGCTGAGATACTGAATAGAAAGTAAAAAGTCTACTCTAGAAATAGATTCTGTGACTATAGGTTTAGTAATTTACATTGTTTCCTCTGTGTCACTTTGCAATTACAAAATGCATCAGGCTGTGATTTTTTTCTATCTACCTAATGGACAATTCATCTCATTGCAGTAGTAACCTGCCAAATTGCCACCGCAATTTTGTAAATTTCCAGGGTTTTCACAGACCAGAAATAAAATAAGATCTTGCACTTTAGCTGATTAAACTCTCCTCCATATTCCAACAAGTGAATATAAACAGAATTTGTGTTTCTACCATTCTGTCCACTGAGGCAGTCCTATCAAAACTCTCCAAGCAGTTGAATCAGACTAATGATTCTCAGAAATATGGATTTATCACTGGTGCCTGCCCTCTTGGGATCAACCTCAATCTTTTATATGGATTTGCTTCTCAGGAAACAACTGACCGTGACTGTTGAGCACTGTTCCTCTTTCCTAAAGGTAAACTTACAAATACTAGAGGTGAAGGAAAGATATAACAGCATTAGTAACTACTGAAAATCTCAGTTTTAAGATAGGAATTCTTCATGACTTGATCATCAGCTGTAGAATAAATATGGTCATGGCTAAAAAGATTATTCAATAGATTGCAAAAGAAATGCAGTGAAAATATAGACTGAGAAGGGCAATCACTGTTAAATGCAGTTCTGCACAAAAAAGGCTTTAGCCTGCAAATCGTGTCATTTTAGTAACTTCTTTTCTCCTTTTTACCTGATGCATGAAAATTACTTAACGCAGAGACTGTGTGTTCTTATTTGGACAGTTCTGGGAACAACAGGACTTAATAAAAGAACTGCTGGAACAACAGAATCTTGCAAAAGTAACTTTTACAATTAAAAGTTAAGATTAATTTTAAAAGAGGAAACAGTTATGTGCTAGGCTGATTACATGAAAAGGTTTTCTGTGTAATTTAGATAAATGTTTTCCTGGCAATGAAACTGAATAAAAAAGTATTAATTATTCACAATGTAATCATTTAGAAATTGGGTAATGGTAATCACATTGCACAGCCAAATGAAATTAACAGATGTCAACAAGAGGAATAAGATAATAATATATAATTAAATAGGAAAAAATCAGGGAAAAAAAGATATAAAAATCTAGCAATACCACTATTTTTAAAATGAATGGTATCTTAAAGAGGACCAAGTGAATAGAACATTATTACTCTGTGTGCCTATGCACGTACTAAATTGCTAAAATTTCTGGGCAGGAAGTGATTTTAAAAGTATATCCAATTTCTATACCCTACTGTGTTTCTTCTCTCACAAATAAGAGGATGTATGTGAATAAATGTTCAGAATGATTTTGTACATAGTTTGACTTCACAAAAATGATTTGCCATCAACCACCCTCAGGGATTTTTGAAAAATCATATTTCATCTGCAAGTAGCACTTTCTGTCTTATAACGTGCCTTCCTTGAAAGACATATGGTTTTAGAGTTCATGCATCCTCTGAACACCAAATCACAGTTTTCTAGACCCACACCAAAACTGTGCAGTAGTAAATGTGTTTGTTAATGGGTAGGGGGTGTGCATTACCAGCAAGTATGACTAGTTTGACAGTGCAACCTGAGTACTTCAGTTATGCTTTTACTATGTATCAACCTTTGGAAAATTCCACATCTATTTTCCTTTTAAATGTTCATATTTGTGCAAAAAAGCATATTATGGATAGATACAAGACAAAAATTATTTCCAAAATTATTCATTTAAACCCATATATATACAGCATTTAAATTGTACAGATATTATTTTGCAAATTTATGTGCATGCTTTGACTTGAAATTCATAGGACTATTCCAAAGTTCTTCAAATATTAGTTATAACTTAACATATGTCTTTACAGTACTTTACACAAGCTTTGCTTGCTACAGAAAAATGGAAACGTAAAGAAGAGCTCAAGGAGCTTTCTGCAGCTTCTCATTTTCACCTTTCCTGTCTGTAAAACAAGTAAAGAATAATCATGTCTTATGCCATGTCAGACAATATAAAACAGCCCCACCATCTCGCTAAATTCCATTAAAACAGACAAAAAGCCAAGGAAGAATTTATTATATAGTAAGCAAAGATAAGGGTATAACTGGTTTTAAAATTAATTTTCAGTTACAAAAACAAATATAGAAGTGCTAGCTAAAATTAAAGATTCATTTTCAGTGAATTGAAGAAAGAGGCAAATGCTTTCAGAGCAAAATGGATTATTCTGAAAAAAGTGTTTCATTTATTTTGCACATATACATTCATTTCAACATTTAAGAAATGGGAAATTTCAAAATTAAAAGGGAATTCAAAGAAAAAGTGATGCAGATATCAGAACTTGCCATCATTGAAAGGAAATAAGAAATTACACTTTCATCGTAGCTTATTTTCCTGAACTTCGTTATCACTACTTTTAGCCATATGCCACATTTCCTTCAACATAATCAATGTTTTATAAATCAATATTTTCATATTTCCTTCAACATAATCAAAGGCTTTAATAAAATGATAACTTTTAAAATGTAGTAATTTCATAATACTAAGTTTATTTCACAAATGTAATTTCTGGGTGTCATAGCTCAATACTCTCTGACTCTTTTAGTTTTTGCAAATGAGGAAATTTAATGTTTTAATACTAAATTTATTTCTTTCATGATAATTGACATTACATGGAGTTTTGATTTATAAAAGTGATACAGCAATATACTGAATTGCAAACACAAACACAATACAGCAATTGCAATGTACACTTGGACCACAGTAGAAACATGATTCCCATTGCCATGCTCATTGTGACAACTGAGCATGCCCAGGCATTGGAAAGGACTGCATGGATTGAAACCAGTTCAAGCTCTTTGCTCTCTTCAAAGTTCTCTCTGCTGCTGGCTTGCTTTTTATACTCTATGCTGGGATGAGACACTTAACACCCTTGCTCCATGTTGATCAGTCTGGATTAGGAATATAGTGCATTCAATTGATTAATTTTGGAAGACCATTTACATCACTAGTTGACCCCTTCAACTGATCCAGATGTGTATTTATAACTAAGTCCACCTTCAGGTCCCCTTGTTGTTGAGAGAAATTCAGCTTCCTTTACAAAAGCTGTGATCCCATTCCTGCATTCTTTTTTGAGGTTCGTGAGCTCATCATGCTTGCCTGTTTTCTCTGAGTCTCCTTCCATTGCTGGGCTTTGTTGATCACTTACAAATGGATAGAGATTGATCTTGTGGCACTTGTGTTAGTATTCTTTCCAACTAATTGTTACAACCTCTGAAAATCTATGACGCGCCATTTCAATATAGTATATCAGAATGATCTTTCTCCTTCATCCAATAGTTGGGGTTTCTTTAATAAGAAAAAGAAAATAAGCCAAAATTCAGCATGTCAGACAAATAAATGAGCAGTTTTGTATCAGTTTTTACATCAAGGTGAATTACAGTCAATTCCTTCATTTTTTGTCATATTATTTACAAACACAACATACTCTTGTTGAACAGATCCATATGGCTTTCTCTTCTTTCAACTCCAGCCAGGGCACAGTCCTTCTATAAAAGTACATATGAGATTAGACTGAGATGGTGTGAATATATTTTCTGTGTACTGTTTAATTCTTATTTAATCTGGACCCAGCTCTACATATGCTGACCATTCTGGGAACAGATCAAAGACAGATTAATTAACATTTGTTCCAAGCACTTTTCTGACAATTTGGATTCTTGATTTCTTTGACATATACCTTTCTTGCCCTCTTCAGTTTTTGATAGATGAGTTACTAATTCAAACAGAAAAAATAAAAAAAAGAAGAGGAATAAGTTGTCAAAAACATTTTGGGCACAGAACCTTTACAAACATGCTATGGAAAACAGCATATCTGCTTAATAGGATGATTGCAACTGTTTTAACAGTCCCCTCTTGTGAAATTGGTATATATATAAATATGCAGCTATCTAATTTCAACAGTTACTTAAATAAATTCCAAATTATGTATATATTGATTCACTTGACTAGGTTGATTCCAAAGAAGCCATTACTGTCAATCAAATAAATGATACGCATTTTCAAAATATTTATGCTTAGTGAATCACATAGTTAATGGGAAAAATAAAAAGCATATTTAAAATTACAGATCATTTGAAAGACTATCTATCACTTCCTTACTCTGCATCACCACATAGATACATTTTGGCATGTATTTGTTTGCTTCAATTAAATCTGACATTAAGACATATGTAGAATAATCTGGATAATATTTTTATTTATGCTGGAATTTTGCTGCTGTAGCTAAGGACAAAAATTTACATTCACCAATTCTGGCTCTTGCTGGACAAAGGTTTAAGGAATGTGTAGCATAAAAGCTGCAGAGAGCCTTCAAATTTCATTGCCTGAACATGACATTACTGACTGCGTAAAGAGAGCTACACAATTTTTGTAAGGTCCGGGAATCACACAACAGTCCAAAATGTGAGCTTCTCTACCACCTATTTGTCAATTTCAGCTGGGGGGCACTCAAATACTTAACTTGCTAAGAAATAATCATCAGCTATTCCAGTCTTCAGCTTCTGTCCACTCTCCACTGCCAGTGGATTCCATTCTTTTACAAAAAAAATTCAATGGCAAGTACAGGGAGACAATGGGAACATGACTCTGTAGCCTGCTATGTGGGATACTTACATAAGAGTGGTGAAAAAGGATTCTGACCCTTGTTGCTAGGGCTGCTTCTTTAATTTGTTTAGTTAGTTATGTAAAAGCACTACTGGGGGCAGGAAGCATAACCCATGCAAGCCTACTAATAAGTAATTTGAGCAAGTACATACTCTTGAGAGTACTCCTGGGCTAAAGAAGCATTCTTCATTTTCACTTCTCTAAAAAAGTAAGCCTTGAAGTCTTCTCTGCTCCACAGAGAAGACTTTATCACAAGGGGAGGAGAAAGCTGCCTGATAAAGATGACAACTATAAGGATCTCTTACTTCAGGTCCTAACTGAAGTAAGGTTATCTGGTACAGCTCAGCAAGCCCAGGTAGCTGGACACCCTTCTCTCCCCACAACATCCCATACTCAGGTGACTGCTGCCACATGGTGGGAGCTGGCAGTTTTATTCAGGATCGTCTACCATAGACAAACAAACAAATTCTGCTGGGATCACACAATCCAAGAAGATTTTCTGGGTTTGTGTTTGTAGTAAAGAGTATTTCTAAATATTTTTTCATCAGTTTGACTATTCCCCTAAAATATTTTAAGGTGAAAGAATCTTAGAATTATTAAGGTTGGAAAAGACCTCTAAGAACATTGAATCCAACCATTAACCCAGCACTACCATGTTCACTGTTAATATATCCCCAAGTGCCACATCCACATGCCTGCAATGGTACCTTCCCTTGGTCATGGTTCACTGCAACACATGCCTTCTGAACACTTCCAGGGATGGTGGTTCCACCACTTCCCCAGGCAACCTATTTGCAATGCCTGACCATCATTAGCTTTTTATTGATTGATATCTCATTCAGTGTGGATAATATAATTGCTAGAGATGTAAGATTCAACATATACAGATGCAAAGCTACATTTTATCTACCTGGTCACCCAGATGCCAAAAAAATTGCAAACTGTATCTTTAGGAGTAATAAAATAAAAAACAGAGTTACCGTTCTATTAACTCATAGCTGAAATAAAAGAATGCACAGTGCTATGATTTAATGTTCTTTGCAAGTTATTATTTCAGTAAAAATACCAGTTGCACTTATGTTTTTTTACTGTTTTTACTGTTTTCTTGTATTGTATTAATATGCAGATATTCAGTCTCTAAGATCCACCATAAGCTAGGAGTAGCTGCAGCTCTCTCTCTTGTCTCTCCTCTTACAGAATAAAGCAGAAATTCCAAGAGAATTTTGAAAGTATGCCGACAAATGTAAACTGGAAATAATTTTTATTTCATCTCTTCTAAACTGAATGTTTGGAATGTAGTTTGATTTTTTATAACCAAATTTATCCTCATTAAAAGGAATTGCATTTATAAAAATAAATACTAGACTAAGCTTGAGTTTAAAAATTGTAGCACCTTGTGCTGTGATTGCAATTTAGAGCGATATGTTGCCACTTCAAATTATTTTACATTGGCAGCTGCAGGTTTTTTTATTATTACAAGTTAATTTGGCCAACATCCAGAATAAATAAAGAGATGGAAAAATGTCTCTACTGTTATTGTACTTCAATGATTGGAAGTTTGTTTAGCTTCAATGCTCCAGAATAATTTTATGTAACAGCAGGAGATGTGTAGACTTCAAACTAAACTACTACTTTGATGTAACTTTTAAGAAAACTACATAAAAGATATAGTTTGTTTTAATTACTGAGGCAAATGAATTAGTTCATGGGATTGATCAGTGAAAACCCTATAAAGTGACTTACTGAAAGGTAGAGGTTTGACAATTATTATTATAAAATCTGCTTGAGGTTTTGGTTTGATTTAGTTTTTCAGTTTCCAAAAAACCTTAAGATTCAAATAGCATCTGGAGCCTCAGAAGTTTTTTTTTCCTACTTCTTCCATTCCAGTAAGTGTATTTTACATTAAAAGTTTAAATTGGATAATTTGTCTTTCTGTTTTGAAACAAAAAAAAAGAAATTAAAACTCCAGAAATTCTTCCCTGTAATTCATAGATGATTCTCTATAATTTGTAAAATGCCATTGTTTAGATTCTTAGATAGAGAATACTAAACAGCACATACATTCCTTTCAGTACCACTTAATTTACCAATGCCATGGTTTCTAAATGGACTGAATGAATCCAGAAGCATGTTTGCAGGTTCATTTTTCAGTGCTTAAGAAGCCTTAAGCACTTAAGAAATTATATTTAAAAATTCAGTATACTAACTAATAAACAGTTCCAAAAGCACGAGAAAATACTAGTGTCTGAAACCATACATTTTCTGTTTGACCTGCATGTGGTTTGATGATGGATACTGATATCCTGCTGTATAACATCTGTGCCTGAGCTTAGAAGTCTGCTTTTGAAATAAACAGAGTTTAGGACTTTTCAATAAGATCCCTATACTGTACATAATCTGCAATGTGAATTACTTCAGTTTAAGAGTAGATGGAGATTATATGGGATGCCTGTATGGGTTTGGAAACTTTTGCCAACACTGGTCTATTTTTCAGGTGAGTATGTACACAAACCTCGGCGAACAAAAGCACAGTTCTTGCCATCCTCCAAGAACTGTCCTTCTTCATCTAAGTAAAGGCTTCTACCTTGTAATTATTCTGACAATATTGGCAATAATAATCTTAAAAACAAATATGTTTGCTTTTGTTTTTTCATCAGCTTGCTTATCATGCTTTCCAAGCACTTGTTCACATGCAGGTGTCTATCCTATATTATTTAACAACAATTTTCCTCCTTAAATAATCCTTGCCTTCAATATAGAAAGATAGGTATAGAGTTCCATGTAAGATTTGTAACTGAGGAACAAGTAGGAAAGTAGATGAAGTGGAAGGTTTGCGAGGAATTTGTGAATTGTTCAGTGAGAAGAACAATGAGTGATGAGAACAATGAGTCAAATTTCAAGTTTCTAACTGTATATGTACACGTTTGATGTTTGACTTTTTCTAAATGTTTTGCAAATATTAACTGATGACCTGATATCAAAATTGAAATTTTAGTAAATTTTCATCTATCATCTTGATAAAAAAAAAATACTATTAGGCTTGAAAATTAATAGTTAATGATAAATGGTGCTGTGGAAATCTGTGTTTAACCTTCTGATATAACAAATAGATTTTATCAGTAGCTTAAATAAAACATTTATTTGCAATTGTTGATCTTTAAATGTTGGATGCATATTGACCCATTCAGAAATTAGTAACAGGAAAATTTCTATGGCACTTTTCATCAAAGTCTCCAGAATGTTCTGAGGGAGAATTTATCTTTACAGATAGAAAATTATTTTATTTGAAAATTGCAATAATCAGAAAATATTTGTTTATTTTGAATATCTGTATAAGACAATTGTCATAAATGTAATCTGTTATTTTCATATTTTAGCATGCTTCTCAGAGACTTTGTTAGATAATGCCCTGTTTAGATAATTTTACATACAGATATGGAGACATATCTTCTTACCAGTATTTACACTTTAGAACCCTACTGGACCTAATAGAAATTTATCCAATACTCTGTTAAAACTATTTTGTTCTACCATTAGAAGGCAGTCAAGGCTGTAGATAAAGACATTCTCTTTTACTGGACTAACAATTATAACTGGGTAGAATTTGGCAAAATCTAGGTAAAAAATTCTTTACTTTGGTCTAAATTCAAAGAGAGAAAAAATATATCTCTTTAGTTTATATGCATAAATTGGGCATTCTTTGAAAGAACTGGTAGTTGGCATCTGTGAGAATGGAGGTATTTTAATTGGAAGTGAAGAGAGAGAAAGGCAGAAAATTGGGGAGAGAGAGGAAGGAGACAGAAGGAGAGGAATTATGCAGCCTAAGAAAAAGAGAATGATTTGTGTCTTGAAGTTTTGTCATACAGGATTCAACAGAGCTTTAAATTTTAGTTTACAATCTCATATTTGGATGATGAGTTGTTGATCAGTGAAATGAAGTTCTTCCTTACTAAGTGCTATGTCTTCACTAGCTTTTAGAGTGTGTTAACTATTACACATAAAATCAATTGACCAAAAGAACTCTTTTTCATCAGGAAGATATGGTAGCATGTAGTTGCCATTTGTTTTATAACTGCAGAAATATACATCACACAATGGAGTGTGCAGTCAGATACTATCACTTTTGGAAGTAAGGCTTCGTCTCAATCTAATGCGTATGTTTTTTCCCTGGATAGTGACTATAATTACCATAGCAACTGTTAATGAAATTTTTGTATATGCAATTATAATATTTTCATGCTCTGGAAGACAACTGTTTTAATATTTATTAGTTTTACTGAGCATAAAATAATAAAAAGTAGTTGAAAATATTATATAAGTTCATAGGTATGTCTCTGGATACTAATTGTGAAGAACTATGTAAAAAAGACCCCAAAACCAAATAAGTTATTCAGATGAAATTTAAAGTTAAATGTATCAGCAACAACAGGTATCTGAAATCTATATTGATGAGTTCCAGGCTGTTCTTGCCATTTCAGGATTCTATTAGCTCTGAGTTTTAATGCTTGAGTGTACTCATGTAAAGTATATATACTGAAATGTTTTCTTGCTATTTTTTGACTTCCATGTACTACCATTCCTTAAAAAATAATCCAGCTGGAGGTAGATTCCAGATCCTTATATAAATTCTGTCACTTCTGTAATATATTTTGTGTGATTTACCCATCCCAAAAAAGTTAGTTTTCTTCTCATGTCTTCTGCCTCCACCTGAATTGGAGAGAAACAGTAGGATCAGGAACTGAAACTCATCAATCAACTGCACAAAAGAATGAAACAACAAATATTACTACCACCCAGAAACAGGATGACGGTTAGTTATCCATGGGGAAATGAAGACTCTATTAAACTTCCCAGTCTCTCAATATCCTGATGTTCCCTGACAAGCCTAAACTGAGGGTCAAATTCATCTCATTCATCACATGGTGTAAATCTGATGGCTTAGTAAACACATTTCAAGGTTGTGTTTGGCTTACAGTTAGCCTAAAACAACAGTTTTCCCTTCCTCAAACCAAATTCTACAATTAGATTCCTATTTTCAATTTTTCCAACCTTTCAGTTTTAATGCATAACATTGGTTTAGAAAAATACATAACAGGAAACCACCTGTGCAGGCACACACTCTGGCAACTTAATAGGCAAAAAATAATAAAAGAAACAAACCACTTCCACTTCTGGGTTTTAGTTTTTCAATTTTCCTAGTTTTTCACCTACCATGTCAACAGGACTAGAGTAGAATGATCCAAAAACCATTAAAATAAGTAGACACCTTTCCATTGAATGTAGATAATGTTTCATGAGAACTTGAAGAAACAGAATAATCATGGTGATAATACCAAGGAAAGGAAGGTGATTTACTTCTTCTTAGGTTGCTTCTAACTATAACATGAACCTGTGATTCATGGAATATTTTAGGGTGAAAGCAGTAATACTGAAGATTAGATAATGTACAGATTCTTATGGCAACCATATACTTAGAATATTTTAAAATTATTTTTACTGTATTAAAATTTCTCCTTGAGTTACTATTCATACTACATAGTCACACTTCATTGTCAGTAGCCTGAACCATCAGAGCCTTGTACTAGATTTTACCTCTTTCTGAAATATTTTACATCTTCAGTAAGGCCACCCTGCTGCAAAAAGAAAGTTGGTAAGTTCTGATGCAGCTTCACGTATTATGCTATCAAAAGCAAAAAGAAAGGGAAGAGGGTATTAAGGGGAAGTTTGCTAAAAAGGGAGATGCAAGAAAATGTTCAAATTGTTCATATGTCACAATAAAAGCCAAAAGCAGCTTAGTGTTCAAGTGGCATAACCTCAGATTTATGTATCTGTATGTGTATATATATATATATATATATATGTATGTATATTAAAATATTTGGGCACATAACTAAAGGAAGCCAAATTCATCACAATCCTTCCTAATTTAATTTTTCTACCCAGAGCCCTCTTAATTCCAAGTAATTTCTATGCTGTCTGTGCTGCAAACTCTACTTCCAAATATACTTTTGTACTTAGCAGACATATTCTATAGTGACAAACTTTACATACTGACACATATCCATAAATCCCTAGCAGATGGATATTTATCACTTTGAGTTTATTTACAGGCACAAGGTACTGGTGTCCACCTTTCATGTATCCATTCAATGGTTCATCAGTTCATTAGTATTTCCTATATGTTTAATTGAAAATGACAAATCAAGTACCCAGGGTGAATTTAGAGAGGTATCTAAAATCATTCAGCAAGTCAAAGGTCTGAGAAAAAAGGGGACTTAAAATTGATGTAATCACATCTCTTTTCCTACCTGTCTTTCTTTCCAACCCAGAACCAATTTTCTGATTTCAGTGAGGAAACCTTCAGTTGGTTGTCTATTAGAATATTTAATAAAATTCCAACCACTTGAAGTAGGTTTGAAGTAGATATGTCTTCATTTTCCAAGCACTTTACCATAAACGTTGCTAATTTTCTTCAAAAGGAGGTCAATTTATGTATTTAAAATGATGTATTTTGGATTGCTTTATCTTTCAGTAAATTTGGATAGTTATGGAGACCAGATTTATTGCTCTGTGTTTCTTTAATCTATTAAAGGTTATTTGTGTAGAAAAGGATATTTTTTTTTTCTTTAATGCCAAGTGGAGATGTTCTGAATAGTATTTGTTCTGCATACAACACTGTGCATTTTATTTTAATACGTATTTAGGAAACTCTGGCTCATTTTTTACATAGAGCCACAGGAAAAGAACTCATTCTGATAGGTTTTTTGTTTGGATTTTTGTTTGTTTGTTTGTTTGTTTTCTCATCTGTTAGACACTTTGTGTAATGCTTCAGTCATGAATGGTCATCCTGGAGAAGACAGAACCTTTCTTGCACTTCTGCTTCTTATTATAATACTTTTTGTTAAATATTGGTATTTGACTTTTAGTTCCATATAAAGTAGAAAAATACATAATGACTTCACTGATGAAATAAAGAATAATTATATTTACTATTTAATTGAATCATCACTGTAAAAATGGACTTTGAACACTAAAGAAGAAAACCTTGATCTAATTAATAAAAAGATTTAGAAGTACTAAACAGTATTATGCTATGAAAGAATCAAGCAATCTTCATGCTAAAGTTTGAACTATGATTCATACAAGTTCGCCTGAATTCACAGGCTGGCCAGAGAATGCATTGAAAACATCACTGAGAAGAAGGACTTGGAAGTTGGCAAAAAGCTCAACACAACCTGGCAATCTGCATTTGCAACGCAGAAAGTGAGCTCTGTCCTGGACTGCATCAAAAGAAGTGTGGCCAGCAGGTCGAGGGAGCTGATTCTCTCCCTCTAGTATCTTGAGACCACACCTGGAGTGCTGTGTTCAGTTTTGACACCTCTAAAGGAGGATATGGACTTGTTGAAGTGATTTCATATAAGAGACACAAAGATGATGCTTCATCTGGGTCTACAGCATCATAACAGTACCTGTTATGGTAACAGACTGAGAGAGTTGGGGCTGTTCAGCCTGGAGAAGAGAAGGCTCCAGGGAGACTTTATAGCAGCCTTCTAGTACCTGAAGGGGAAGTACAAGAAAGCTGGAGAGGGACCGTTACCAGGACACGTAATGATAAAATAAGGGGCAATGGTTTTAAACTGAAAGAGGGTAAACTTAAACTAGATGTTAGGAAGAACTTCCTTACTAAGGAAATTCTTTGCTTTCACGTGAACATAAAAGTCTTTGAGGCCAGGATGGATGAGGCTATAAACAGCCTGATCTTGTAAAATCTGTCCCTGCCCAAAGCAGGGGATTGGAACTAGATAATTTTTAAGGTCCCTTTCAATCAAAGTCACTTTATGATTCTATGCTTCTATAGTTTATGAAGGAAACATTAGAGAAATTAGAAATGAAGGTACAGGAGATTCCTATCTCAAATATTATACCTGATCTGTGTGACTGTGGGAAGATGATTGAGGGTGAAAGGATAACAATATGGAAGTCATAGGGAAAAATATGGTTGCTACTCCCTGGACGGAACATGGTCAGAATACCTGACCTTCCACACAATATTGTCTAAGAAGGACTAAATGGAGGGTGGAGCAGTCAGGCTCTGTCGAAATCCTTGCAGAGAAGGGAACTCAGTGGTACTTTTTAGCCAATAAGCTGCACAGCAGCTGAAAGCTAAGGGAGACACAGGGAGATGTCCTGCTTTTGAATCAGCAACCATGGCAAAATTCCTCTCCTTGGACTGACGCACGTGCCATCCCAAGGCTATCTCAGATTCTATCCTGAGACACCTACCCCCACAGTACAACCACCACTCACTGAGGAAGATACCTGACTGAAGTCACACAAACTCCACCTAAACATAAAGAAATGTTTATAAAAGTGATTTAAGAGTGGGAAGAAGAGAGAGGAAGACTCCACCATAACTGCTGGGATCTGTCAATGGGCTGAACCTGTCTTCTCCCCCTGTAGGAATTCCTGTTGGGTGAGAACCATACTCTATGTACATGGAATTATTATCTCGAGGTAGATTTTATTGGGGATTAGAGCTTGGTAGTATATTGCTTTGAATATATTTTTGCAGTCAGATACTATCACCAGCAATTCTCAAACCTAAACCCATCACAATTTTAATAATAAATAATATTATTCTGGAAACTGCTAATGTGAGTCCTTTGAGGACACTGGCAGTGCTGGCAGTCGGTAAAGGTGTAGAGACCCAAGAGGGGGTTTCTCTGTTTAGCCTGTGACCCTGAAAAAGGTAGTTGAACCCCCTCCAACCTGGTGAAATGATCAGCTAAGGGTCCCTATAAACGGGACTCTGCAAACTGGTCAGGCACGAGAGGCTCGGCTTTCCTGAAGTGCAGACAGAGTAATCAAATACTAATGGTTTGAGAAATTCTCCCCTTTTCACGTGACAGAGATTCTATTCACATATAATTTGTGTAACACTGATTTATTCTCAGGTTGTTTTTGTCTACACCTTCAGTGTTTCATAAGCCTGTATAAACAGTCTCTATATACATCACCACACATCTTCTAAAAAATATCTAATATTTTTATAATTAGATATTTGCTATTCTGTTGATATCTGTAATAGTTAATATTAACATAAAACTATAAAAAAATTTTTTCTGCTTCCTTACAATGAAAAGAGTCATCATAATAGCTAAGCCAATGACTTATTTTAGCTAACAGTGATAATCACAGAAAATCTGCTTACATTCATGGGGTGCAAATAATAGGCAGCTATCAGGTTTCAAATGCTTATTTCTCACAAAGATTTTTATTTTTGAAACATTAAGAAAGTACCCCCTTTACTTTCACACAGATTTAATTTAGAAAATTTGGAAATACCAGAGTGCCTCCTGCAACGAAGTTTGCTCATCAGCTGTCTTTCATTAATATGCTGATATATTCTAACATCATAAAGTAATGTGGAAAGAGATGGAGAAGTAGGATCTTGCTGACTTTTTATCCTGAGTATTGAGATCCTGTAGTTTCTGTCTTAAAACACTGGTAGTTTTTTGCTTAATTTTTTTCCTGTTTATTTGTATTTCTGTTCTGGAAGCATCTCTCCTCTTAGGGACACAGGATTAAATTGAGCTACATTGTCTGAAAGCAGTAGAGACAGTAATCAATTTGAGTTTTGACATTTAGAGATTGATGGAAGAGAAAATAACAAAGGTAAAAAATTTAGGCAGTGATGAAATAGTGTGTCTGAAGCCAATTACTCAGAAGACAGCCTTTGTACTAGCAAAGGAGAAAGCTTTACTTTAAGCCACAGAAAACAAATGTGCTTTATAGGTAATAATATCTCATGTAGAAAAAGCACTTTCATTTCTAGAATATTTAGCTATATGGCAATGTTTTTTTTTCTTTAAATAAATGAATAAGGCTCTTATTAAAAGGAACTGAGATGGCAGGCACTGGGAGAAGAAGCAGAGGGGAATCACTTTGCTGCTAAAAGTTTTTGGGAAGAAATCTCTTTTAGGTAATATTTCCAATGTAACACTTTTAATTTTCATAAAGCACCACTATAATGCTGAGTTTAGTTCTGGCTCTTGTAAAGAACAATGTTCTTAAGTTGCAAGCTTTTATTGGTTGTCTGAATTTCTCCCCTGAGTGACCTATTTGGGAATAGCTGCATTAATTTGAATTAGGTGCTTACTAAGGCAAAGTTTAATACTGGTGTTTTCCTTTTAAGAAAACAAACTGTTTATCATCAAAAAACACCATCCCAAAACCACAAACAAAACCAAACAGCAGCTATTAGAAAGGAAAGTAAGTTAAAGTATTTTTTAATTAATAAATGTCATTCAGATACTAGATAAGCCATGTTTTCATTTTGATGAGAGAGTGAGCTGAAAACAACGAACACTTGTCTGAAACTTCAGACTGGAAAATCAGCACTGACAAGGGAATAGTATGGTGGGAAAGGAAATCCTTCAGTTATAGCAGATGAATGTTGGAAAAGATTGCCAAGGGCAGGTATACAATCAGCCTCAGTGAAAGATTCAAAGCCAGTTTCACCACTCTGTGAGACATGGCTTAGAAATAATAAAATATTTCCTCCTCTAATGCAGAGGCATTGGCTAAATGACCCAGCAGAAACCTGTCACATCCAAAATATTCTTTTAAGAAAAATCCATTACACTGAGAACTGTAATACATTTTTTCTACTGCCCAAGGAAAATACAAATCTGTATTTCCACTGGGCATTTTAGACATGAGCCAGCAAGGTCTGCTTGCAGCCATAAACCCAATTGTATCTTGGGCTGCATAAAAAGAAGTGCAGCCAGCAGGTCGAGGGAGGTGATTCTCTGTCTCTGCTCTGCTCCTGTGAGAAGGTTGTAGGCAGAATGGGACCTTCAGAAAAAGTTTATTAAAGAACCTCTCCCTTTGAGTCACAAGGCACAGAAAGGATCCCCTTGCTTTCTAAACTCCTTCTCAGAGAGGAATTTAGGTGTGGCTGGATCCAATCCTAACCCCAGGCTTAGTCAATGGCTTAGGTCTAAAGAATTATATAGCTGTAATTGAAACTTTAACGTTTTTCTGCAGGATTAAGGATGACAAAACAAATACAATTATATAAATAAACTAAGGATTTATTTAAGTTATTGAATGATTATAATGATGATAATGATTAAAAATAAATATCTTAATCAAAATTATTTGCTACAAAGCATGGATATCTATAGCTGCTAGCATAGTGCACTATTTTTGAAGCAATAGTGAAGCAATTATATTAAAGCAATTATATTGAGGCAATTATATTAAAGCTAGCAAAACAATAAGTTGAGATTGGTGTTACTCACCCATACCAATGACTGTGAGAAAATCTGTTGCTCAGCTTCAAGGAGTAACCTTGAGGGATGTTCCCATTCAAGGGAGGGATCTTCACACATCTTAAGGAAATATGCTAGACATCCTCACTGTGCAAAACTGGGACTGGCCTTTTACTGGGTAAAGTGATTGAATGCTAGTCATATATATTTTATAGATTATGTGTTGTCAGATTTACTCAGCCAAATAAATTTTGTGCTGATAAAAGTGTTACCAGCTCTTTGGTTTTGCCCACTCAACACTTCTGACTGATTTCTGTATCAGGGACTTCACATCCTTGCTGGTCCCAGCCTCATTCAGGGAACATCTGTCTTGCATGTCCTTATGATGAGTCTGACAGGTCAGTCAAGCTGGTCTCAGCATTCTTCAGCTCTTAAAACAGCAGACCCTTCTGCCCTGGTTGCAGCGAGATGGTGGAGCATAGCACAGAGTGGGCACAACTAACTTGTTATTCTGTACTACTGACCTCATCCTTGGGGGGCATGATTTCGGGAATGTGGTGCACCCCTGAGAAGAGGGCCTGTTTGCTTCACTCTCTCCAGTGGAAAAGCTGTTGGCATCAGCCGTAGGTACACCATCCTTTAATGCCATCCTTCCCCCACCCATCCCTTCGAGCTGCAGCTCCGATCTGTGGTGCTGAAAAAAAGCATCAAAACTGAGAAACAAGACAGCACTAAATGACAATGCCCGTGGGGTAGGCTATATCCCTGTTTAGGCAGAGCATCCTATTCCCTGTTTAGACAGAGCATCCTGCTACAGAGACCCCACCTGGAGGACTGTTTCCACCTCTGGGGTTCCCAGTAAAAGAAAGACCTGGACCTGTTTGAGCAGGTTCAGAGGATGGTCAAAAAAATCATCAGAAGTCTGGAACACTTCTATGAGAAAAGGCTCAGAAAATTGTGGGGGGGTTAGCCTGGAGAAGAGAAGGCTCCAGAGTGAATGTATAGTGGTCTTTTGGTAGTTAAAGGAGGCTTATAAGAAAGATGGAAAGGACTTTTTGCCAAGGCATGAGGTGACAAGACAAGGGGTAACAATTTTAAACAGAAAGCATGTAAGTTTACAATGGGCATCAGGAAGAAATTTTTTTAAATGAGGGTGGTAAGGCACTGGAACAGGTTCCCCAGAGATGTTGTGGGTACCCCATCACTGGATGTGTTCAGAGTCAGCTTGGATGGGGCTTTGAGCAACCTGATAAAGTTAGAGATGACCCTGCCCCTGCCAGAGGGTTTAGACTGGGGATCTGACCTGTACAGAAGCAGAAGTCCCTACTGGAATTTCTTGTCATTATTAGCTGCTTAAAGGAAGATGACTAAAAGCGCAGAAACATATCTACACCTTACTTATATTGCATGAAAAAATGTATTTCTAACATGAATTTCCACCATACATTTCCAAAAGCTTAAAGACGTGAGGACAAAAAATCCATAATTTAATCACACCTCATGTGTATAATAAACAATAGAATTTCATCTAGTTACTTCATACTAACATAGGTAATTTAATTTAATTCATCTGTCTCTTCAGGCCAGAAGTCCAGCAGTGGAGACGCTCAGGACTGTACTACTTGATCTCAAATAAGCCGAGGTGAATTGCAGTAGGTCTGGAGTCTAAAGATAACATTTTACTGGGACGTAAACGTAACGTTCTAGGACATGTGGTTTTGACCGGGGGGGGGCTTAGTTTGGTTTATTTGTTTTTTTTTAAATTGCAGTCAAATGGCACTGGGCTTGAAATGGTTTAGTCTAAGTCTAAAAACTGAGCCCCATTCACTGGGGTAGAGAGGGTCGGAAATTTTTATAAAAAAATTAAATATGATCTTGAAGGAAGTAATGCCTTCCATACAAGACCTGGATAATTGGGGGGAAATTACTTTGGTTTCAAAATAGTGCCTCAAAAGACTGTTGAGAACCTCTAGGCAAACCTGCAAAGTATTGTCATCCACTCTTTCAGCAAAAGAAAATTTGCATTGGTTAAAACTATCCAAACTTTTTCCTGTCTGTGGGGAATAAGTGATGGTACACTTTAAATTATCTTGTTATGTCTATATTCAGAAACTGTGTAGATCAAGCCTTAATAAAGACAATATGCCAGAGGTCATTAAGAAATCACTTGTAAAGTTATTGATATTTTTGAACTAAGCAAAGAACACTTTATACCTATTTCTTAACAATTTGTCTCTGATAAAGCTGAGAGACAAGGAACGAAAAGTTGAAATACAGTAAAACAAACAAGAATAGAAGCATACGTCTATACGTGATTCTAATCTTTTATACTCTTCATCTATATTTTCAGCAAGGGTGTGATGTTTTCACATTCAAATAAAGCAAGCTGAAATTATTTTTCTTCAGATTTGGAATAATTTCTGCTGGTGTTGCAGAAATACTGGTAACAAAAAGGAAAGCAAAATATACCCTACCACTGACGTTCAGATACATATTGCTGGGGAGATACCAGAAATGTTCATCTTCACAGATTTTGGGCTTTTTGAAAGAATTTAATTTATTATCGGATTTCTTTCAAAGTACTGAAAAGCTCAAATTCATGCATACTAATTGCTAGGAAAGTCTCCTTGCCAGCATGCTGTGGTATCAGATAGAGTTTACCAGTTTTGCTGTTCTATTCTCAAATCAGAATGACTTGAATTCTGTGGGTTGAGGTTTTCGGGGGTTCTACGTTTTTGGTTGGTTGGTTGGTTGTAATTTTTTTTTTCAATAACTATACTTGGAAGATACCTTCTTGATGCAGTTGACCTTGGAAAGGCTGCTTAAGAAATTTGCAGTGTTAAAGATTCCTACCAGATTAAGATATGCAGATAAATTATTCTTTAAATTCTAGAAAGAACCTAAAATAAATCTTTGACTGAGAAACTCTTAGAGTGAAAATATTGTTAGCTTTAGGTTTGATAGAGGAATATGGGTTCTGAGTAGACACAATTTTGATGTGTTCTAATTCCATCTACCTTTGTGTCCTAAAGTAGCTTTTTATGTTTCTATGATTATGTAATTTCAAAGATAAAATCAACTTCAAAAAGACATGTGAGCATTTCGGAAGCCTTTGAGGACTACCGAGAGAAAGACCAAGGCTAAAACTTTCCAAAAACTGCTGTCATAGAACAATGACGCTGGAGTTTATACGAGGGAGAAAAAGAAGTTCCACAAAGTCTGTCTGAACCTTTTGGACACAGCAGATAGGTGAGATTTTTGACAGTTCAATATAAAAGTGTTACCTACAACTATAGGTAATAGTAGTCTAGAATAGCAATATAGACTAATGATATATTGGTATCTAGTCTCACATTATCCCAGGAGAACGGAACTACATAGTACAAAAGGTTTATAAGTGCTGAGTTAAGGAGTCTTCTAATAGAGTCGTGTACTGGTTTTGCACAGCCTGGTTTTTGGTAGCAGGGGGCCACAGAGGTGGCTCCAGTGAGAAGTCTCTGGAAGTTTCCACCATGTCCAGCAGGGCCAATCCCTGATGGCTCTGAAAGATGGATATGCTGCTGGCCAAAACTGAGCCAAGGAGAGAGGCTGGTAACGCCTCTGTGGTGACATATTTAAGAAAAAATCAAAACAAAGTCACAAGGTTTTGCTTCTAGTCAGAGAAGAGGAGGAGGTGAGAACATGTGAGGAAAACAACATGGAGACACCAAGGTCAGTGGAGAAGGAGGGGCAGGAGGTGCTCCAGGCGCCAGAGCCGGGATTCTTCTGCGGGCCATGGTGAAGGCCATGGTGAAGCAGCTGTGCCCCTGCAGCCCATGGATCCACTGGGGATGCAGAGATCCACCCACAGCCCGTGGGGGAGGTGCCCATGCCGGAGCGGGTGGATGCCTGGAGGAGGCTGTGATCCAGTGGGAGACTGGTGGAGAGAGAAGGCCCTTGCTTTCAGGCTGGAGCAGCCTGTCCTTGGAGGACTGCACCCCATGGAAAGAGAGAGCCATGGCACAGCAGTTTTGGGAGGACTGTTTTCCCATGGGAGAAATTCACATTGTAGCAGGTTTGGCAGAACTGCTTCTCGTGAGAGTGGACCCACACTGGAGAATTTCATGGAGAACTGTCTCTTGTGGGAGGGGCCCCATGGCCTTACAGGGGAAGGACTCCTCTCCCGGAGCAGCAGAAGGAAATCTCGGTGATGAACTGACCACAAACCCCTACCCCATGCCCTCTCTCCCTGCACTGTCACTGGGAAGAAGGGAGGGGCTGGGGGGACAAAGGTGTTTTAAGGGTTTATTTTACTTCTCATTATCCTCCTCTGATTCTTTTAGCAATAAATTCACTTTGCAACCTTAAGTTGAGTCTGTTTTGCCCTTAAAGTGTTTCTCTCGGTCCTTATCTCAACTCATGAACCTCTTGTTAATTTTTTTTCTCTCTTCTACCCAGCTGTGGCAGGCAAAGGTAAGCAAGTGACCTGGTGTTGGACCAGTGTCAAACCACAACATCATGGCAAAGTTCTTTTGGCCTAGATGCCTTTATCTTTAAAGGTAAAAAAATGTTGTTCCTGAATAAAGCACCAAATACCGGTGAAAGGAATAATTCTGCTTTTACCCCTGCCTTCATTATTTTGTTTTGCTCAGTGTAGGTGTCCATATATTAGATGTTGAAAAATGTCATGTGTTTGAATTCCTCCTTCAATCAATGACAATGTATTTACCAATTGTGCATTGTGACATATACTCATAAAGTGGGGTGTGTAACTCATCGGTATTGTAGTTCTAATTGTTCTAAAGCTTATGTCTCTTATTCAGATTTGGGTGGTAGACACCTTGCAAACTCAGGGACTGAAGAATGTCAAGTCAGGAATTCAGAGTGTTTATGCAGTAAAAGAGAGGATTCAAAAGTTATAAGTAGTTTCTTCAAAATAAGCAAACAAACAACAGCCAAAAAAATACACAGCCAAACCCCAACTCACAAAACACATCCACAATGTATTAAATGAGGGGTGAAAGCTAAGCTACTGCATAAAAATAACTGGGAATAGCTGTGGACTGAGGAAACCATTGCTACAGTTTTTTAATGTGTTTGGGACTTTATTTGAATTCCCGGACAAAAGCTCTCTTCCCCTTTTTATATGCATAAGCTAACTCCATGTTGCAAAAGAAAATAACAAGGTCATGTCATCTTTTGACCAGTATGCTACTGGAAGTACAAATGCTCAGGTTTTGTTTTTGCAAGCAGGTGCCAGAATGGACTTAAACAATTTAACAAATTAACAATTTAAATTAGATTTAAACTGCATCAAAAGCAATGTGACCAGCAGGTTGAGGGAGGGGATTCCTCCTCTCTGCTCTGCTCTTGTGAGACCCCACCTGGAGGACTGCATCCAGCTCTGGGGTCCTCTACATATGAAGGGAATAGAACTGTTGGAGATAGTCCAGAGGAGGCCCACTAAGATGATCAGGGGTCTGGAACAGCTTCCCTATGAGAAAAGGCTGAGAAAGTTGGGGGGTTTCAGCCTGGAGAAGAGAAGATTCCAGGAAGACTTTAATGTTGTCTTTCAGTACATAACGGGGGCCTGGAAGAAAGTTGGAGGAGGACTTTTTTCAAGGACTTGAAGTGACAGGACAAGGAATAATGGCTTTAAACTGAAAGAGGGTTTAGATTAGATATGAGGAAGAAATTCTTTACTGTGAGAGTGGTGAGGCACTGAGATAGGTTGCCCAGAGAAGTTGTGGATGTCCACCCCCCGGAAGTGTTGATTAGGGCTTTGATCAACATGGTATAGTGGAAGCTGCCCCTGCTGATGGCAGGGGATGGGATCTAGATGATCATTAAGGTCCCTCCCAATGCAAACCATTCTACAATTCTATTAATATTGCCAAATTCATATTTGAATTATATAGATGCTTCATTAGTCATGTAAATACTTATTTTGACATGAAATGTTGGAGAAAGTATTTTCCCTTTTTTCTGTAATTTGTTAAAAGCTTTTCATTTTGCATTAATTAAACTTTAATTGAGCACAAGGAAATGTCAGAATAATTCTGGGTGGGGTTGGACCCATCTTCCACTTCTTGTTCCATTGAATGTTTAACACCTTAAAACAGAAGGGCTCCACTGATGGTGAAGAGGATGGGGTCTTCAAAAATGGTCTCATGCTCTTACAACTGCTTTAATATTTAGGAGCATTCTGGGAGTGTCTGAAGAGTGATTTTATTAGAATTCTAAATGCTTTAAAAAGTCTTTTCTCTTTTTTCCTTAAATACATTTTTATAGTTCTCCAGGTGTTACAGTGCTTTCTTCAGGTTGCCTGTGGCCTTCAAAAAGCTATTTTCTTCATGCACAAATAAATTTTAAGTTGTAGTCAGCCATTAGCAGAACAGCAATAGCTTACTGAAAGATTACCAAAACTGCATACCTCTAAATCAAAATCTTTGCAGTGATGAGCATCAATAAATCCGGTCTAATATGGCAGTGAATAAATGACCATATACTCCAACTCTATATTGAAATGAAGGTTTAAACTCTGATTGCTTCAAATGATAAGCAAAAAAACTAGCTGAAAAACCTTTCCACTTATTAGCAAATAATAATGGTACTGAGTCCCCTTCTTTTATAACTTTGTATAAAATGCATCATGTCACATCTCTTGAATATAACAACACAGCATTTGAATTAACACTTTATACATCCTTTTACATTATATTCATTAAGGAGATACCAAGGGGAAAACTCTTGATATAGTATCTATCCATTACACTGAAAAAACTTTAAGAAAATAGCCATGGTTAAAATTCAGAAGTATATATGAGTCAAAAAATAATTTTCTTTTAGAATAAGTACTTTTAAAGAAGAAACATAATTTGAAATAAAACTTATAACTTATAACTTAAAACTTATAAAACAAAGATATAGGTATTATTTCCTAATAAATAGCAGAATACTGGACAACAAGGCAGAGATTAAAGGCTTTAAGTTTTTTCAGAAAATATTTAGAAAGAGGGAATTCTAACTGTTCCCTGTTATATAAGCATGTGTTTTATTCTGTTTCACATAAACAAAATATTCAGATTCTATTCCCTGCTATAATAACATAAGTTATATTAATGAGGGAAAGCTTCTGCTCTTTAATTTTACCAGAGAATTTCTTGGAAAGTATCTCCTGGGAGGAGTTACTTGGAAAGTTTCTTTAAAGGTAGTCTTGTGAAGTAAATGAAAGTGACATAAAGGTTTTGACCCATTCTCTCACACTTCAAGAGGAAAAAAAAAGTCTGAAAGAAAGAGAGAAAAGAAAGATGAGCTTCAGTTTAGTGCAGTGGTGAGACTGAACTAAAGCAAGCTGTAAAGAGTAAAATATGAATATATTTAATACTGAGGTTATGCAACAAGAATTTCTTCAAGCAATCATAGAAACACACAACCATGTAGGTTGGAGAGGGACTCCAGAGGCCACCTAACAAAACCTTCAGTTCAAAGCAAATTCCATTTGACTATGTTGTTTTGTCTCGTTAAGACAAACTTCATGTGTTTACTGCCCCTCATAATGAAAAAAACTTTTCTTCTATTGAAACATAGCAACTTGTGTTTGTTACTTGTTGTCAAAAGTCTCGTTTCTAGTCCTCTCCATTTTTGGGCACCTCCATTCAATGTCCCCTCTTAAGGTAGCCTCCGGTTGTCTCTTTACTTGGAGCAAGGTCTGGGGCTGTTATGTCTGGTCTTTTAAGACCCTGTGAATCTCCTGTTCTTGCTTTCTGATGGTGCATAGCTCATTCACCTCTTCCTGCTGCCGTTTCAGCTAGTGACTCAGCGCCTCAACCAGAGCACGTCTCACACAGGGAGGGCACTGGTTAGGTCCTGAAGGGAGGCACCTCTTGCCTCCCACCCCTTGCACTTCTAGGGCAATTCCAGGGCATCAGGCACTGCCAGAGATGAGGATGGCAGCACAGTATCAAATGAGTTGTGTCTAGGTGCGGGTCTCTGCTGTGGTAGGAATATCTGCTCTAGCTGGTGTTGGATATGGTGGTACTTCAGTCACTGCACAGTTTTGAGTAAAGATTCAGGGTCCCTTTGTGCCATTACTGCACTATGACAACTGCTGTAGCTATGTTAACTGCCTTTGTTTCTTCCATTTAATGACATATTTTCAAGACCTCATGTTGCTCTACCATTAAGTTGATTAAGATTTAGTTAGTTGATAGCTGTGTTTTACAAAAGTCTCTTACTAAATAACACTAACAAAAAAATAAATCTGGAAATTGATTAAAATACTGCCAAGTACATCAATAAACATGAATCTCTTTTAATTTTGAAAAGCTGATACATAATAGAGTTGTAGATATACATGAGTTTTGAAAGTATATTGGATGTATCTTACAACAGCATACGCTATCACAGCATCATTTTTTGTACTCCTGTTCCGCATTGCCTCTAAAAATGTTCACATTATTTTAGAAGAACAGCTGCTGGATTTATTTTTCCATTATTATGTAGCTTTCAAAAAAAGTATGGAGTTTGTGTTTCCTTAGTCTAACTTGTGGATAACTGTTACAATCTGGTTTAGGCCCAGAAAAGCAAAGAAAGCTAGTCTCTGAGCATAAACCGAAAAGAACTTAGAAGGTTCAAAATATTCCCAGAAACGAGACTAAAACCAAACGAAGTTAGATGTTGTTGCCAAAAAATGGATGTCTTTTATTTAATAGTAAAAGAGGCAAAGAGAAGGGAAGAGAAAAGAAAGAGAGAAAGAAATAGAAAAAAGAAGTGTGCGTGGGCGTGGAGGGACAGGGAGAGGTGGCAGGGGTTAGGTGGAAGCAGATCACCCATCCGAGGGTGCCAATGACGTCTCGTTGCTCCCCTCCATCTGGTCTGCTGGTGGTGAGGGTCCCCCGTTGCTGCTGTGGCCATGCGGCCACATGCCACCACACGCCACCACACCACACGCCAGAGAGTACAGGATCCCGTGGATTAATATACACTTTGGGCCAGGTGGGAATGCCCACGTGTCTCCCCTTGCAGGGGCTGGCTTGACACTGTCCCTGGCAACACTGAGGGTCTGTTGCATCATCTCAGGGGCTCTGGTGCAGGGTCTTGGGGCCCCTGTGATGGGCCATGTCACCCCTTCTGCTGTGGATAAATTTCCCCTCTCCCCCTGGTGAGGACCCCTCAGCCCCCCCCCCCCCCCCCCACGCTTTGGTTGGAGGGTTTGTGTGAGCCTGGCAGCTGATAGCCCTGGGGCTGTGGTCTCTCCACTTTGGAGGTGTTAAGCCTGTGCTCAGTGAACGTCCCCAGCCCTGAGTTGTTACTTTATCTTATCTTCATCAGAGAGCAGTGTCAGGCCTCAGGGCCCCATTCAGGGTGTGGTAATCTTCTCTGCAGCTTTTGAAATACAGTTTTAAAAGTCTTTAAGAAAATGTTTAAGTCATAAAATATAATATTTCAGTCTCTGACAATAACTGATATCAATAACGATCAATAGCAAATAAAGCTACTTGTTAAATATATTTTATTATCACACTGATCACTCACAGTGATAAGCAACATATAGTTCTTGGAATTTCCCATGATTAATATATGCAGAGCTGAACACTGCCTTTTAAGGTAGTTTCCTCTGCTCAGTTTTATACCATTTAATGTATTTAAATATTAAAAAGATACATACATACATCCTGATACTCAACAATCAGGTGTAATCTGGAAAAACTTAAAATATTGTCAGTATAATTTATATTTTAATGCTTTAAGAATATTCTATCATATTACTTATGACATCTTTTTGCAATGGTGAAAACATAATAGCCTTATTTTTCTCTTTGCTTAAGCAAGAATAACTTCTACTGCCTTTCTAATTTATTTATTCAGTGACATTACAGTGTTTATGTTTTGTTCTTCATTCCCTTTTTAATAATTCTCTGTGCTCTGAGTGTGTTTTGATGACAACAAAGTAGTATGCTTACAATTCCAGATGATTATCCAGTCTTCTGTTTTGTCCCTTGAAGCTGAATATAAAGCCTTATATAATAAATATATAATAGGATCTTAGATAAGGTTTTCTGCTCAGTTTTTCCACACACACTTATGTATTTCTCAATAGTGGAATATATATTTGAATCAGAGTTCAAAGGTGGCCCTAATTTGAGCAGAGGGCTGGACTAGGTGAACTCCAGAGGTCCATTCCAACCCCAGGTGTTCTGAGTCTATGATTTTATTGCCCAGTGGATCATGTTTGAATTCAGCTTATCTAGCTGAAAACATAGATGAGCATCTATGTCTGGTATCAGCATGTATCTTTGCAGTCAATGGAGAGATTCACGATGTTTCTGCTTCCTCAGCCTAAGTATCTAGTTTTATCTGAGACACCCTAGGTTATCTGAAGCATCCACACTGTGCTGAAAGATATGACAAAGGGCCTGTGATAGATTTGCTGTAGTTGGAAACTAGATGCAAATACCTCTAAACATCTCACAGTCAGGAAATACAATTCTATGTTGAGGGAAATTAATATCAGGTATATAAACACCAACTTATAACAAGTATCCGCATTAAGGTGACACAGGTCAATCCTAGAGATGTGCTTTCTCTCCAGGAAGTACAAAAGGGGTGTTGACAACTAGTTTAGATCAGAGCTGACTATACTTCATAACTACTTCAGTTCTGGTGAGACCAATCCACTTAGGTTTTAATGAGAATATTCTATAGCACTTCACAGTCAGCTCAGATTTGATTCTTCTATTTTGCATCTCTGGTCAAATTTCATTACAGTGAAAAGTACAGCTCCCAAGACAGGCAATCTTGGAGATTTTATGCTAGCTTTCTTTTGCTAGGAAATTTGACCAGTTATTTCTACTCTGTGATATTTTAAGACATTGTTAATCTGTGAAATCTAGCTGTTAGCTGATGGTGATTACATTCTTTAAATACTTTTGATGAATGATTTTTTGAGGACATAAACAAAATTACAACTAATTAATAAGATTAATTAATTCTGGCCCACCTGCTCCTTGACTTCTTTAAAAATCTTTAATAGTCTTTGTAGAAGGAAGTTATTCCTTAAGAATCTTCATCAGTGTTCTCCAATAAAATAATTTTGTGTATTTCTCAACTTACTTTACTATGTATTATAGTTTCTACAGATTCACGCAACTCAAAGTTCAGACTCACCAGTCTGTAGTGTCCCAGGTTACCTTCATATACTTTTAAAATATAATATCCCTTCCCTATCCTTAATTCCTCTGATACTGAAGTTGTTTTAACAAATGCATTGTTCCATCAGTAGCAATTCTGACATAATCTCCCACTAAATGCTTTTGAAATTAATTGTGTCTGTTCAGATGATTCTATTTTAGTATTTTCTTAATTTATTTTCCTTTTAAAATGAAATTTAAATGAAACTTTAATTGCTTTTACTTTTAGTTGTTCTTTTCATCATCTTTCTATCTTTCACAAATATGTTTACTCTAATAACACAATGATAATGAGCAAAAAAATGGAATAATATTATTTATATCCTTAACCATGTTTTGTACATTCAAGATCTGCTTCTGGTCTCAGTCTGCTCCAGAAATCAATGATTCTGTAGATAATAAATATGAAGATATTTTTTCAATATCCCTTCTGGCATTCTCTCAGACCAGTTCTAGAAAAGGGTTCTAGAAAAATTCCATTAGTATGAGGGCCCTCTAGCCTAGGGGTAGACTGATGGGGAGGTGTGTTTAGTCTTTGTCACTCAGCCACCAAGAGTTGGGACCCGGCTCATGAGCACTGCAGTACCTTTCAATATGTGCATATCATCTTTCCTACGGGAATCAAGGCACAAATAGAAAATGCTTTCATAACGTGTCTCACGATTAAATGGACCTGAGAAAATACTGTAAGGGTATAAAGCAAGGAGAGAGCCTCTTTTACCTTGACCTGCACACAATTGTTTTCTATGCAGAAGGTTTCTGGAAGAAAGGAAAGAAATTTGCTTTCTTCTATCCTTTAAGCACCTCTCACAGTTGCCATGACCTTTCAAAGACAATTAAGAGTGTTCTTACAATGACACTGAGCAACTTGCTCAGCACTTGTGGGTGTATCCCATCAAGTCCCAAGGACCTGTGTGTGTACGGTTTTTTAAATGTTCCTCTGCTTGGTCATCCTCTACTGAATGTGAATCTGCTTTAGACTTTGCCTCATGTTTTAGGAGCCTGAGAGTCCTGAAGGCCAGTCTTGCTATAAAGATCAAGATAAAGCAAGCATTCTATACTTTAGTCTTTTCCACGTGTTTTTGTTACTAGATCCTCTGCTCCAGCCAGCAGAGGGACCACACTGGGCTCTATTTTGCTTATCTTGCTCATATTAATAATTAATTATATGCTGACTTTTTTGGGTGCAATTGATGGAAACTGTTTCCTTTCAAAGTACCAAGAAAACTTTTCAGAAGTAGGAGATGAATGAAACATTATTGGGGATTTTTTGCTTCATTAGATTTCATTCAGAGTCTTCACATCACATTAGATCTGTTTGTTTTTATGAAATGTGATTTTTCTCACAAATATCTGATGTACATTTAAAATGAGGAACACATACATGGCTGGTGACAATTAGGGAGATTTCTTTAAATAGGGAAAAGAAGCTAACAGGTTATGCTCAAGGCATCTGTGTTGAATGTATTAGTATTCATATCAACAAGAAAGATTGTCACATCATGCAGGCAGTTGCAGAACGTGACAATGTAATGCACTTCCTATTAGGAAATATAATAAAAGAAGAGAAGAAAAGGGGAAAAAAAAGAAATAATAGAAGATAGAGGGGTTTTTTGTTTGTTTTAGCCTATTTCTAGCCCTACTCTGTTTCCTATACAATTTTCTAAAAATGTTTATGAAAGTCATTGCACTACTTATAGCTTAAATTCAGAACATTACCTTTACCTCATTTATTGTGAACTACTAACTAAATGAGCTTTTCCATGTAAGCAATTATAGTTTATGGAAAAACCTTCTAACAACTTTTAAGTGCAATGAATTGTAGGTACAAAAATGCTGTTAGTGAGGATCTTCTTGTTATTTTTCTAAGTCCGTGAGAGACTTTTCTCTCTCACAGAAGAGGTAGCAGGGAATGTAAACAACCAAGCCACCTGCAACCTTGAAAAGTCTTGTTTATGGTATAGTAGAAAATATTTTGATAATGGATTTTTTAGGATTTTGGCCAATCACCCCCAAGGGGTGGCTGGTCCTTTGTCCAATTAGACTATGAAGAAAAAAGTCTATGAAAGAGTTTGTAAAATAATTAAATAAATCAATCTTGCTGCACAATTCCTGCCTGCTGGATCTTCTCCTCCTCCTCCTCCCTATAGCTGCGGGACACGGTGATATACCGTAGGAACCAGGCCTGCGGTAATAATGAATGGATGATTAAGTTTCCTTTTTTATATGAAAAAAAATAGTGTTATAGCACAGATTATTTTCAAGTCCTATTCCCGAAAAAAAAGTACAAACTCCTTGACTTTAATAAATGAGATTAGAACTTTAGATGTATTGCATTTCTTTATTTTGTTTTCACTTTGGAAGGTTTTTTAGCAATGCTGAAGTACTAAGGTGACTAAGAATACAGTTCAAATAGCATAATTTCAGGCATGTCTAAAGGAGCTGTCTAGAATTCTAAAATGCTACCATAGTAAATGGGGATGTGCAGGTAATTTTAAGAAACAGTTTGGATGGCCATATGTACAAATCTAATTCAGAATGATATGAGTCATGCCTTAGAAGAGCTCATCTCTATTTTCCATAAAAATATTCTGTGATACCTTATTTAGAAATACAGACTATTCTGCATTGAAAGGCACCCACAAGGTTCACTGAGTTCAACTCCTGACTCCAGACAGGGCAAGCTAAAAGCTAAATCATACAGCTAAGAGCATTCCCCAGATGCTTCTCGAGCAGTGACAGTCTTGGAACCATGTCTGCTTTCCTGGGGAGCTTGTTCCACTGCTTGATCAATGAACTCTTCCCCAATATTTAATCTGAACTGTTAATGATGCAGCTGTAAGGCATTCCCTTGTGTCCTATCACCAGATGCTAGAGAGAAGAGGTCATCACCTCCTTCTCTGCTTCCTCCCATGAGGAAGTTGTAGACAGCAATGAGATCACCCCTCAGCCTCCTCGCTGAGCAAACCTACTGTGTTCAGCCACTCTGCATAAGTTATGCCCTCTAGACCTTTCATCATCTTTGCTGTCATCCTCTGGACACGTTCCAATATTTTATATCCTTCTTGCATTCAGAAAGCAGAAATTGCACACAGTACTTGAGGTGAGGATGCTCCAGTGCTGAGTACAGCTGGACAGTCCTTTCCACCTTTCCACAGTTAGTTACACTGTGCCTGATGATCCCCAGGATACAGTTGGCTCTTTTGGCCTCCAGGGCATACTGTTCACTCATATTGAGCTGGTCATCAAACAAACCCTCCAGATCCCTTTCTGCAGGTCTGCACTCCAGGCTCTTTTCCCCCAGTCTATACGTTCATTCAGGATTACACTCAGGTGCAGAATCCAGTATTTGTTATGTAAATGTCATATGATTGGTAATTGCCCAATGCTCTGGTCAATGATCTCTCTGGTCTATCATGACCTTACTACCCTTCACAGAATCAACAGCTTCTCCTATCTTAGTATTGTCAGCAAACTTATTTCGTGTGCATACAACTCCTGTGTCAAGGTTATTGATAAAAACACTGAAGAGAAATGGCCCTAAAATTGAGCCCTAAGGAACAACACTAGTGACTGCCTGCCAAACAGGTTTTACCCGTTTTCTCTTTCACTGTCTTAATATCTGTATCAAAGCGTTATCTTCAACATGCTTCAGGAATTTCCTGGACCTGTTTGTGTCTGAGGTATGAAAGTCCTGGCTAAGATCTAAGAAGTTGAAGTCATCCATAAGGCCAAGAGCAACTGATCTAAAGATTTCTCTTAATGCCTTATATAGTAATACATTGATGTCATCATACTGGATGGGTGATCCTACAATAGCATCTACTTTATTAGCTTTTCCCCTAAACTAAACCCAGAGGCTCTCAACCATGTTGGGCCTAACTGCAAACACTGTGCAGTGCAACCCCTCCTCTACATGAAGCACTACCCCTCCTCCTCACCTGTCCTGGCTATCAATCCCTAAGACACATACATTCGGTGGAAAACCTTTTGGATAACCTGAGTGAATATTAATTTTCACTGGAATTTGCAATACTAAAACCTGTTGGCTGCTTTTCAGAAATTCAGTCCTTCAACTAATGTATCCTAGGTCAATATCAATCTGTAGAAAAATTTGGTATTCATAGAATAATTTATTATTTCTTTACTTGTAAACAAAAGATAAATAAAAGTTACCCAAATGGCAGTGAAAGGGCCCAAGCCCTTCTGAAATCAGATGAGATTTCACTGTGTCTTTTCAATCCTTACAAATTACAACAGGGAAGTTGCACATAAAACAGTTTACTATTAAGATGTATTTTTATAATTTATTATGCAGACCACAGGCAAACTGACATATCATGTGACTTATCGTAATCATGTAGCCATAAATATAGGGGTCTTGAAGGTACTTTCAGGAAACCTAATTTGTTGAGGGAGGATAGTCCATCATTTGTTGAGGCAGGATAAGAACGTTTTGGTTTTGTTTGCTTAAACCACTTTTAAAAACTTCCAGAGAGGGACACCTCAAAAAACTAGCGTTTAGAAAATACTTGCTTTTTTCCCCCTTGCCCCATAATATTTCTATTACCCAAATTGCTGAAGAAAACAATTGCTTCACCAGTTTTGCCATAACATTTTCTGAATTGTTTGAGTCTTTCTAGATCTTCTCTTAAAAGGCATGTTTTCTTTTTTCTTCAGCTTCTACTCATTTTTTTTCCTTTCCTCCAGACTTCTAATATCTTCAATAAGAGTTTGTGCATGAAAGTCAACATAATAAGGCACCTTCCTTCCTGAACATTTTCTTGATTAGGGAAACTGGGACGGAAAAGAGACAAAGAGATTGCTTTAAAAATTTAAGAATTTTTCTTTACATTCTTATAAAATACACTTTACTACTTTACTGCAGTCTCACCAGCATCAGATACTAGAAAACCACTTTTCTTTCACTTTTTTTGCTATTACTATTTTTGACTGACATACAACAATCCTATTAGTCTGCCTCAGAATTAGATTTATCTTTTCTCTTCAAAAATACTTTTTAGTCCATTATAACCTCCACATTCTTCTCTTCAACACAGTGATCAGCCATTTTCTCCTCATCTCATAGCTATTTCTTTGACTTCTTGTCTCAAGTACTTTATTGAATGTAATCCTGTTGATCTGGGGGTAGTTGTCCAAAGCTTTGATAAACTTCTGACATCATAATTTTAAGTAGTAATTTTAACCTCACCAGTCTGGGCATCATACACCGTTTTCCCAAGCACAGTTTCTATCAGTCAGCTAAGCAAATAATGAAAAACTAAATAGTACTAATCTCCTAATCAATGAGATTACAGGACTTCAGTGAAATGCATTACCAATTAGGTAGTAAACCATACTTAATCTCTTCCATTGGTAATAATTTCCTGTAATAATTACACAGAGATAAGGTGTTTTCTGCGAAAATATCTTCATCGGTAGGGAAGTTGGGTAGAAAAAAGGGGCTAAAGGAAAGCACTGTTAAGATTTTTGTGACCTAATTTTCTATCCATAGAAAAATGTAGTCTAATGCATCTCAGATTTAGAGAAAACTATCAAGTAAAAGGAAGAAAAGGGAATAATTCCTGTTTTATCTAAATTTAATATAGACTATAAAATACTGAAATATATTAGAGAATCTTATTCAGAGTCGAGTTCAGTTTTAGACACAAAAAAAACCCTTTTATATTTGAAAGTAGCATGCACAAGTCCTACTTACTACAAAAATTTATGTTTTTCCTAATTATCTGTATCAGTGATCTGATTATTGATGATCTACTGTGTGTAGAAGGAAATACTGACTTTTATATCTAGGATTTTTTTTTTTGAAAAGAAGGGAGAAAAGAAGGGGGAGAAGTTTCAACTCACATTTGTTTATTTTTGCTGTTCAAGAATTGGTATCCAGAAATATCATTAAACACATTTACCTACCATCATGGACATACATTTCTGAACATTTATATACACCTAAGAGTTACATGTTCAGACATGACAAAACACAGAGCCTCATATTACAAGGATAAAAGTTAGGATGCAGATGCAAAGGACTGAGTTAAATAAACAGACAGCTCCTTTTCTGAGAGGGAGCAAAGCTGTCCTTAATATTAGACAGAATACGAAGTTTCAATACTTAGGCTTTCCAAATCAAAGAAAAGAAGTTTTGTACAAGTGAATTATTAGATTACTGAGAGATTGAAATGTGGCTAAAATGACTTTAGGCTATATGGTACTGCCAAAACACAATCTAACTAGCTGCAACCACTGCTCTCAAGGAGAATCTTGCTATACATAAATATTTACATATACCTTTCTTTTCTCATATGACAGCAACATCTTACAAGGACAATGGGACTGGTTTTTAAGGCATTTCGATGGTTTAGATTGTCTGCATTCTATTGAATGTTATGACTAAAATTCTTTTATAAAACTGTGTTATGCAGTACACTAATAATACTGTAAAATACAAGATATATTTTTTTAGTGAAGATTTTTTAAGAATCACTAAATAATGCTTGCTCTACTAATCAAGAAAATGTGGCAACTTGTAAAAATCCTGAAAATGAGAGAGGATGTGAAAAGTAAGAAAATGAGCCCTAGTTCACCTCTGGGCTCACCTGTCAGTTTATTTTTACATCTCCCAGATCTTGCTGAAATTCATTAATGTACTTTTAACTTAAACATCATCTACTCATCAAAAGTATATATTAGGAAGCATGAAATTACTCTGTTCTTGGCTCTAGAGTGCCAGCTGCAAGCTCAGCTCATAACAGAACAGGATAAATACAGAAATCAAGACTGTACTGCTAAAGCCAAAGTCATGTATGGTCAGATCTATTCTTTTTAATGCTGTTTAAAGTTCACTTAGAATAGCTTTGGGTTTTCATGGATATGCTTAACAAACTTGTCTCTTTAATAACATTGCACTGTTAACAGCATGTGGAGAGGATCCTAGCTCAAAGAGGCTACTGCCTGTCTCAAACTTATTAGCAGTTTCATTGACAAAAGAACTTCACAGCAAAAAAACCCCATAGAATATTTTACATAGCAATGGACTTTTTTCTTGGTGTCAGTACACTCCTGCAAGATTCTTCCTCTATACACTACTATCAGTTAAAAACAAGCTCTAGCAGCAAAAAGAATATTTCACCCTGCAGGAAGAACAGTAAAGACAGCCTGCTCCTGCTGTGCCTGTACTTTAGGTTACCTTGTTGCTGTTGTTATCATACCAAGATAGGACAAAATGATACCAAGTGGAGCTCAAAAGAAAAGAGTGCACTTCTTTACACACAGAACAACACAAGAAATCCACCATGTTAATATAATTAAAATATGTCCAATATTCTTCATTCTGAAATCACACTGAAGGCTCTATTTATGCCAAGTAAAACTTACAATAAAAATTGTGTAATAAAATTGGTTTAATACACAGAGTCAAGGCCTTTTCTGCTTCTCACACCACCCCACCAGTGAGTAGGCTGGGGGTGCACAAAAAGTTGGGAGGGGACACAGCCAGGACCATTGGGAGGGGACACAGCCAGGACCGTTGACCCCAACTAAAGGGATGTTCCATAACCCTGCCTGCCCATGGGAAGTGGTGAATGAATTCCTTGTTTTGCTTTGCTTGCACCTGCAGCTTTTGCTTTGCCTATCAAACTGTCTTTACCTTAAACCATGAGTTTTCTTACTTTTATTCTTCTAGTTCTCTCCCTCATCCCATCAGAGGAAAATGAGCAAGCAGATGCTTAGTTACCAGGTGGGCTTAAAACACAGCAACTCTATAAAATATATATAAAATTACATGATCTATAAATATCTCATAGCATATGGTTAAATAATAGAAAAATTTATTACAGAGTTCAGTCCTGTAATGTCTTATTAATGATCTATTCATTCATTTTAGTTAATGAATGGACTGACAATGAGTGGCTCTGCTTATAAAGCAGCACACTAAATTTAAAAAGGATTTTAGTGACTTGTATTACAGCAAAATTTAAAATAACATTGTTCTGTTCCTGAACATGTTTCTTAGAAAGAGTAATCAAACACTTTTCCCTATCTAGGACCATTAGTTAAGTAGCCAAGTGTGTAAGCATAAATTGAAGCATTGAAGTTTTCTTGCTTGTTTGTTAGCCTTTAGCTTATAGAAGTCATGTATTTAAACATTTACCTTAAAGAAGGAAATAAAGGGGTATGTTTGTTCTGTATAACTTGTAACTCCAAATACAGTTTTAAGATATTTCTGTACTTACTGTAAGCTAATAAAATGAAGATAGAGCTTGTAAACTGAGGTGTACATTAGTGTAATTGCATACAATTTTCATACAAATGTGATGGTATATTTCCTATATATTGCTGTCGCAGGCAAGAGAAAGTCCCTAGAAGAGTGAATGTAACCTATTTTAAGTTGCTGATATCCAACACAAATGGCTGATCACCTTTTAAGGTGCTGAGGGGGAAAAAAGAACACACAAAAGAGCACATTTCAGCACACTTTTACGCAGACACACAGACACACACACCTGCATGTGCATAAACATTGCCTTCTCTCCCCTCTTTCAATTACACATATTTTCACCATGTCTTATACTCAGTCTGTCCAGTTCATCCAGCCAGGTGTTATGTAGCTTAGGAGGTTGAGGTGGTATCTCTGCCTTTAATGATTTCTGCTGCTCCAGTCCTTTGTGCTCCTCCCTGGCCTGGGTCACCCAGGGCCACAGTCCCTCAGGGTTGTTCCTTATCCAGCATGGGTCATCTGTGGACTGTGGTCCCTCAGGAGTGTCCCTGCACTGGCACAAGTACCCCAGAGACCCCAAGTGCCTTTAGGAACTTCATGGAGTGCCTTCCTAAAGCTTGCCTCTCCAGCCTCTAATAGCTGCTTGTGTCTTTGTTAGATAGGTTTTGGTAGGGGCCCTTATTACTTCTCTGATTGGATCGAGCTTGGTGTAGTATAGTGAAATTTTGATGCACAATTAATGTTTTCCACTGTGGTTTTCCTTTGTCTCGAGGCAGCCCGGACCCCATTTGAACAGACACACTGCAGCTCATGGTGTTTGCCCCACATGCCACAACTGCTTACAGTTGTCTGCTACAGACTCCACTCTTTGCTCCAGTGAAACACATATGTAAGACTATATGGTGAAGATTAAAGAAGTAACTGAACATCTATGCATCTGTCAACATGTAAGGGCTGAGAGTCATTTGAAACTATTATTCTTGACACAAATTTTCTTTTCTTTTGAAAAAACTATTTTAGCTTTTTATTTCCACTTAGGGCATTACTTCAGTTATTGTTGTCTCATTTGTAAAATTGATTTTATGTTGAAATGTTCACCAAAGAAAAGATCTGTGTGTTTCTGTTTTCTTCTGTCTATCCTTTTCTCTCATGGTTTCATACTAAATAAATGAAATGTACAAAGGAATGAACAACAAACAAAAAACACAATACAAAAGATATCAGCCATTTAATCTTTTTTAATAATTTGCTTCCGTGGTTTTGGAAACTTTCTATTTATGGGATATTGTTTTATAACTAGACAGTCCCTATAATTTTTTAATCAAGTTTCATAATTTATATCCTTGACACTGAAAGCTGAAGCGCATTTTGTATTTTTTCTGGATTCTTTCCTGAGGTTAAGATTTGCAGCAGTTTCATTTGTTTTGTTTGCTTTCAATTCAATATTTTAGCTAATTACTTTCCTTTGAAGTTGATTTAACCTTGATTGTTCAGTACTCAATCATTTCCCAAATTTTGTTTGGTTGATTAACTGCTCTTAATTCTGTGGAAAGGTACAGAGTTTGGGGTAAAATAGCAAAAAAGAAGAGATTTTCTATGATTAATAAATATTTTTAAAGGGAAAGTGAGGCTATTGAAATATGCTTTCTAGCAAAGTAAAATCACTGAATGTTAACAAGCTTCTTAATTTCATGGTTGATCTTGAAATTGCATGAGAACATATATTATAAAAAAAGTTAACTTATCTTAACAGTGTTTATTTTTGCCGTGATTTGAGGAAAAGATGAAACTGTTCAATTACCTCATTCAACATAGTTACGTAATCAAGAAAATTTGCGTGTTGGTGGGTCACAGTCAGAAGTCATGTGCACTGATTTTCACAGAAGATCTTTAAGTGTCTAAGTTATAAACTGACAAAATGCATCTTATCCAAAATTTTAACTTGAGAAATGCTTTCCCCTCCATTCTTATTATTCACAATCTTTTCAGAAAGCATCAATTCTAACATTGTTTTTATTTCCTCATGCTAGTCTAATTCAAGAATCACTATAAATCTAGATCTCATCTTTACAGGAAAGGAAGCATAATAACACAGTTAAAATTGTTATATACACACTTCATTCCTACCACTGCTCCTTATGTTAGGGTCACCCTTTCACTCCCTTAGTCCTGAGGCATTGTAAATGCTCTAAAAAGCTTATGGTCTGTTACTAGAAACAGCTATACTCTATTACAGGCCTGTGTGTTTATAGATCAATCATACCAGGATTCAGATGTAAATATAATAAGAAAACTTTGCCTTACCCTTTTATTGCCCAAGGAAATAATTTCTACTGAAAAGTGTGGATGACAGAAGCAGAATGACTTTTATAGACCATCAGTGCATGGAACCCAGGCTGAGAGAGAGATTATATTAAGATTTTAGAGGGGAGGAGGTGAAAGAACTCTTGCTATTGAAAGCACAAATGTCACTTTTATGGTAAGGACTGCTAAACAAAACAGAGTAAAACAAAACAAAAGAAAACAAAATTAAAGCCTTCAATGTCTGAAAAGAGGACAGGAGATGTTGCAAGCTGTCACCTACGACTATGTAGTATTTTGGTTTCTCATAATCAAAACAATGAGAATACACTGAAATACACTGCAGATTCTGGAAAGAATAGCTTGTCTGTTTCAGAGGCATGTTTAAATCTGGCTTGCCTTTGTCTAATTTGCATTACATAATTGAAAGTCTTTTATACTACAGTGCCTCTCCTCAGTTCAATGGAATAATGCATTAATTTGTTGAAGCTCTCTCCATTTAAGATTAGAGCATGATAGTGCACAGGAAGTGCATTTCTCATAGCTCTACTGCTAACTACTGAGGAGTCTCGAAAATAGTGTAAGTACACCTTATAATATCTGTTTATCCAGATAAAATACAAGGAATCTTGTCAAGACTTTTTCTTTTCTGATCAGTGACACAGATTCAAAAATGTGAAGTCACAGGAAGAGATGAAGATGCATATGTACACACATGAGGGAATATTTGGTAGGGACTCTCATCTGAGAAGTTTTGCTGTCTTCCTACTACTATTCTTGTGCAACATATAAACTTCTCAATGTTAATCAGTTTCACTTTCTGACATCTAGTACAAATTACAAAACACTGTTACAGCATATGAGAAGTAGTAGGTACAATACAGACACTGCTTCTGTGTAAGGGGCAGAACTGTTGCTATAGTCAACAGTCCCAGCTTTCTCTGGAGGAAGAACCAAGAGTCAAAGGAGAAGGAGGGGAGGGTACAATAATGAAATACAACCAGGGGGTGAAATTTGGGTCTATAATGAGTTCCATCAAAAGAAGTGGAACAAAATAGATAAAATATACCAAGAGACACGATTCTTCTAGTAGAATGAAAGTAGAGTAAATCAGAATTCTTACTGAAAAATACCAAGGTGACATGTCGCAAAAAAATTTATGGCAAATGTAAGACACCATACATTTCCCAAGTTTAGAGGTAAAAGTTGTACTGGGTCTGGCTGGGATGGGACTACTTTTCTTAATAGTGATTCACCTTGTACCATGTTTTACATTTGTGGCTAAAACAGCCTTAGTAACATAACGATGTTTTATCTGTTGCTGTGTAGTGCTTGCACAGCATCAAGACCACCTATGTTTCTCACTCTGCTGCCCCCCAGCAAGGCAGCTAGAGGTGGGCAAGAGTTTGGGAGCAGACACCGCAAGACACTGACCTCATCTACCAGAGGAATATCCCATACTATGTCATACTCAATCCCATACTTATTATACTCAATAAAAGCAGGGAGAAGGCTTGCCAAAGTACCCAGATAGTCTGGGTGGGACCAGCCCCTCCTCTGCTGGTAGGAGGTGGTAAGTGCTTGCCTCTTCATCACTTGGTTGTTTTTTTGGTGATTTTTTCTTTTTCCTCTTTCTTTTAAACTGTCTTTATCTCAACCCAAGGGTTTTTCTTAGTTTTGCTCTTACAATTTCCACCTATGTTTCTCTGGGGACAAGGAGCGAGCCAGCAGCTGGTGGATGCTTAATTGTTAATTGGGGCCAACTCACAACAAAAGTGAAAAAAAGCTGGGATAAAAAGGTCACATCCAAGAGAGATTCTGTTAGAAAGGATGCAAGTCTTGTATGCTTCAGCTGAGATGAGAAAGAATTTTAATAAAATTACTAATTTGAAGGAAGCTGTTGGTGAAATGAAAAATAGATCATACAGAACTTTAAAATGATTAAAAATAAATTAAGTGAAAAAAAAGAGTTATTAAAAAAAATAAAGAAAAAAACACAGAGAGAGGAATAGCAGGTGAGGAACTGAAAGAAAAATGGGAGATGAATTCACGCAGAATCTTGTTTTATTACAATCTTTCATTATAAAGAGTTCTTTCTACTTTCATGCTGATTTAAAATTCATGTAACTTCACTAAATCTCACAGAATTAGAAAAAATTCACTGAAGTTATACAAAATCAGTTTAATGCTTTTAAAAATTAGACAATTCAACATATTAGGGAGAAAAACATTTTCACTATTCCTATACTATAGTGTATATGTAGACTGTGTATCATACACATAAAACATATACATACTGCATGTACAGAGTACATGTATAGAGTAGATAATCTACATGCACATTCTGCATGCATATGTTGTCCGTATATATGTAGATAATAGATATATAACTTATACATCTCTGTGTGTCTACATATCACATAAATATTGTATGTGGAAAGAAAAAGCATATGTAGATGACAGTCAATTCTGCCTTTGTTTTTGGTTGGTTTTTTTATATTGTTGTTGTACCAAGATTTTCTTAGTCCTGAATAAATGCATGGCAAATATAATTTATCCACAGCAATATAATATAATATATATTATATATAATATATAATATATATATATAATATAATAGCAAAGAGACTACATCTGTCTAGAGAAGGAGGATAAACTTTCCTTAAAACAGACAAAAGGAAAAGAAAAAGGAAAAGGGGAAAGAATCATAGAATCATAAACTCTGTTTTCCTTTTCCTTTTGTTTGTTTTAGGTGGAAGAGGAAGGGAAAGGAAGGAAAAGGAATTACTATTTACTCTCATTGCTCCTTGTTCTCATAACTCTTTCATTAGGAGTCAATATTGTCTCCACAATATTGTATCACAGTGTCACCTATAATGTGTTGGTTATAGAAACAAATTAGGTTAAAACAAGGACAACCACAAACAAGTAATCGAGGAGAAATAAAATAGAAGGTTTACAAACCATTGATACTGCCTTTTGAACATATTCCACTTTGTGGATCTTCTGTATGTCACTACAAGTTGCAAATGTATCTACACAGAATACACTGGAATGGAGAGTGACTTCCAGGCTAAAACCCTTGCTGCAGTTGTTGCTGGAATGCTAGCCCTAGGGAGCTCCTCCATGGACTTTTCACTGAGCTACACCAGATCTTACATGACAGAGAAAGAGCAGATAGCCAACATAATTCTCTGAGGCAACTTCCAGTGATCTCTGCAAAGGCTCTTACAACTGTCTGATTCCTCATCTTAGGAGAGTCTTAAAACCCAGACCACTCAAGAAGTATTAATGTCACCAATTTTTCTAAGAGCAAGACTCTACTCTTGAAATTCTAGGCAATTTTTAGGCTCTGTTATTTTTAAATCAAGTAAATAAGTAATTCAATAGTTGTTTGCCATAATTACCAGAGTTATTATTAACAACTTCTAATAATTATTAGGTCTATCTATTCCATTTTATTTTATCTAATCAATACATTAGGTTTGACACAGTAACTTTTCTGGTAGGGAGAACAGACTAGACAAGTAAATGGTGTTATTTTTGTTGGTTTAGAATACCTTTCCTATAAACCACTTTGCTTTCCTCCCATTTCTCTTTCCCATGATGAAAGAAATTCCTTAAAATTTATATCAAAGAATCAGAACATAGGTTTATATTTTTCAACTACTTCATATTTGGTTCTAGATACAACTAGTTTTTCATCCAAGTTGGCAGCTGCAGCCCTGAGAGGATGCAATTGAGCTCTGAGGATATATTTCAAGACCATAAGCTTAAATGTCCTCAGTTCAGACTTACTTAATATTGAGAAATATCTGTATTACACAGGGGCCTTTAACTTGTAGAGGAATTATTTGAATAAGGTTTTTCTGGTACAATCTGGAATAAATGATTATTCAAACAATCGCATGTCAACTATTTTGCATCTTCCTCTTAATAAGATAATACCTTATAAAATAAATAAGTTAAACACTACAGAGTTTCTCTTGTGTACTCCTGCTGATTATTAGGGAATTCTTAAATTTGATTTCGATTTTTGGTGGGGTTTTGTTTGTTTGTGTTGGTTCATTTTGTTCTTGGTTTTGGGGGGCTTTGGGGGGTTTATTATTATTGTTTTATTTTATGTTTTATTGGAAGATTGCTTCAAATTATGTGACCTCTATTTTCTGGTCTTAAGCATCTAACTTACCAGACAATACAATTTTTTTCTGCCAGTTGAAATAATCCACTCCTTCAAAATTAGGAACTTTGCCAAAAATATATGTAGTACATTTTAAGGATTAAAAGGATCACTTTGAGAATTAGGGAGATATTACATCCCCTGCATGAAAGCAGCTGCTAGCATTTTCCAAATGTATATGGGTCTTCAACCACAAAAAATTAATTTTCTTTGGATTTATTTCCTTTCCATCCATGTCTCCATTTCAGCACAATTCATTTTACAAAATAGCAGAAATCTGGTTTTCCATAGAAGTTAGCACATTTTTGTATTTAGTTATCTGTATTTGGGGAGGAGGGGACAGGGTTAGTAACTGCTAAATAAACATAATATTTGGAACTTGTAGATTAAATGTCTGTGAGCTTTTCAAAGTATTTCATAGGGTCACAGAATGGAAATGATTGAAAGGAATCACAGTGGGTCATCTGCTCCAACCTCTCTGCTCAAGCACGGTCATTCTAGAGCACATTGCACAGGATTGTGTCCAGATGATCCTTGAATGCCTCCAGTGAGGGAAACTCCACAACCTTTCTGGGAAATCTGTTCCAGTGCGTGGTTCCCTGCATAGTAAAGTTCTTCTTTTTGTTCTTGTCATCCTTGGCCAGGTTTAATTCCAGATAGACCTTAGCCTTCCTTGTCTCATTTCTATTTACTCTAGCAACTGTTGTATTCATTTCGAGATTCTACAGCAGATTTTCTATAGAAACAAAAGCAGCCCAACCACAGTCCCCTAACCACTGAGGGCAGTAAATTTCATATTTCTCTGCGTTGTTAAAAAGACTTGAGCTGACATTAAAAATCTGCACTGAATAATATCTTCTACGAAGTATGTTACCAGTTGCATTTGGATATTGAGGTCCCACATAACTATTTTGCTTTAGAGTACTTCCTCTCAGTTTCACATATATTAAATCACGAGGATAATCTCTGTCTCTTTCCTTCACACATGCACATCGGACCAATCCCACACTAACATATCTAGGCATTATTTCAATATTACTATTATCAGTGTATGCTGGAAGGAAATATTCTATTTTCTAAAATTATATCACTAAATCAGTCAATCATATTTGTGATATTAATTGGCTGGGGTGAAGATTATGACTAATTTTCTAAAATAGATGATTGACAGCCACTGAAATTGCTCCTCTATATAAAAGTAGAAAACTGAATCACTGTTTTGTTCCTGAAATTTGATAATATCACAGACAAAATTTTGCCCAGTTTCAATAGTGGCGTAAATTGTGTCTAGCTTGAGAAGTCCTTTGGATCTGTTTTTCACAGCTGCCTTGCACAAGCTGAAAATGAACAGAATATTGAAATCAACAGTAAGGTCTAATTACATTAACTCAAACATGAATGCTATTTGATTTTTAATACAGATCTGACAGACATTCTATTGCTGGTCCCAGTTGTCTTGCTTTCCTTCCATCATATTAGAAAAATTTAGGCATATTGATGTTTTCCTTCACTGTCTCATTGTGTGTTTTCTAACAACCCATTAAGTAATTAAACTTCTCAAAACACTCAGTTTTGACCTATCTCTGTTCACATTGACCTTCATGAATTAGGCCATCAAAGAAGTTTTAAAAATCCCACCAAAATGGAATTTGACTCGGACTAATTATTCCCAGGGGGAAAAAAAAATCTTTGTAATTATTGCCAAATTCCCAAGCTTTGTCCAAGCACAGCTGCAAAATTATTCATTAAAATCCATGTGCTTTTTGAGTAGTTTTAGTACTTGTTTTATTTTTTTACTTAACATAAACATAAGAAAAACTATCCTACCTTTTTATACTACATCCTGAGTGCTTTTTTCAGTTTTCACTTTAATGCTTACTCTTTGAAAGGCTTCATTTCATGAGTAAAATCTTCCATAAATCTATTTATCCTCTTAATCAATGTCATCACATTATTGCATTAATTTTAATACGTTGTCAGTTTAAAACTATTATTTTTATTTCATTGTAATGGACCGTAGACAAAAGTTCTTTTACAGTAACTCTAAATCACCTTTGGAGGTACTTTTTCAGCCTAAAATAGAAATATACTGCACTACTAGATGAAGTATTTGCCTTCTGGTTTTGTCAATCCAGAACTGAATGGCCTACAAATACATTGTTTTGTATCTGTTGCAAAAAAACCTCAAAAGGTTCTGTAAGTATGTAAAACCTTCCCAGTTACAGCAGCATCAGTGAAGGAAACCACAGTGAGACCTACTGCCCTAAATTGCTTACCATTTTTCAAAGGTTTTACTGAGTGTCTGCATTTTAAAGAGGAAGCTTAGTTCTTGTTCACACTTTTCAATCTTTGATTCTGCATGGTTAGGATTATTCTTTTGTTCCAACTCATAACCTATCATACCTATAGTATAATGAACAAAATTTCTCCTTTTAAACTTACAAATCCTGTAGAACAAAAATACTTGTTTTCATATATGACTGATACCAAATCCTAGTAACAATTCTCATAGCCATTACAATGTATTTTTCTCTTATGAAGAAAAAAAATCTGTTGTGTAGGAGCAGATACTGATTCTATTCTCAGCTGGCTTTTCAGAACTGTATCCCCTTCCATTCCCTCACTTTATATAAAAAATCCTGGAGATAAGGAGAGACCCTTGGAGATAAAAGTTATAAACCCACTTCTTTCAGAAGGGCAAGAAGGAGGACCCTGGATGTTACAACAATGAAAAGTTATAGAAAGGACATGGAGCATGTCCTCTTGGAATATCCTTTCAAGTATGGAAAGAACAAGAAGGTTGTCAGGAGCAATCAACCTGAATTTACCAAGACAAAGTCACACCTAACCAAGCTGAATGCCTGTGAAGATGAACTGAGTGCCTCCATGAATGAGCCAAGTGCAGTAAGTGCAATATATACCTTAAGTTTACCAAAGCTTATAAAGTGGACTGCAGTGTCAGGAAGCTAAAAAGTATGGCCTGGAAAAGAAAACTCTGAAGGCATATGAACTGACTGTATTAAAAGGCAGAAGTCACTGGAAAATCTCCAGACCTCAAGGTTGTTCTGCTAAAAAAAAAAAAAAAAAAAATTGCTCATTCATTTTGCGTGTTACAGTGAAGTAATACAACTAAACCTATAGATAACTCCTTCACTCAGCAGATGCTCTGACTCTACTGGGGAGCTCATATTTATAATGCCAGAGGTTCTCTAGGGTAGAAAAGACCTAATTTACATCAGCAACCTGTCCTGTTATACTTCAGACGCAGAAAGTAACCTTCCTGAGCAGGTGCAGGCTTTGAATATTTTGGTTTAGCTTGACAAAAACTGCTCCATAAATCCATTAGAGTGCTAAAGCTAATGACGATTTACCAGTTGAGAGTTTTGAAAGTAGCCCTTGAATGGAAAATTTTGGAAGAAGGATAACACTTGTAAAGGCCTTGTATATTTTGGTTGTATATGCTAAAATTTCCTCAGGCCTTTTCAACCTCTGGAAAATGACAATCAAAGCAAGATGATTCATCTATTCAACAGCCATACCTAATACATACCACCATCTGGAACTAGAATTTGTTTAACTGAGTTCACGCCTTTGGAAATCCAAATTCTTTGATATAACCAGGAGTTCTTTCTAAGGTACAAAAGAGAACTTTTGATGTTGTTGTTTTGTTTCTTTTGTTCATGCTGTACTAATGCCTAAATCAGGGCATTACACTTAGATGGGAAATGGAAGGACAAAATTTATCTCTGACATTTGTATCACCTAGTTTCTTACTTCACTTCGTAATGGTCATGGGGAAGAATTCCATTCTAGAGAAAGAATACTTTTGTAAATGATGACAAAAGCTGATGACACAGCTTTAATTCTAACAGATCTGACTGTAAATAATTCTGTCAGAATTTATCACAGATCAGACTGAAATTAAAACTAACTTGAGTTTGCATGGGAATTTTTGCAGGGTTTTGTTTTGGTTTTTAATGAAATCTATCTGAAATACACAAGATTTTATATAGTAAAAGTGGAGTGAATTCTGACAGTCAGCCTTTGGAGCTTTTCATGACTGAAGGAACAATAAAGCAAGAAACTGTCAAGCTATTTTTCCAATAAGCTATTTGATAAATAAGCTATTTTTATGATAACAGATTATTTGTGAACCAGTACAGATTTATACAAATGTATTATTTAGCTGTGAATGGTTCCCATGGAAAATGAAATAAAATGCAGTCTGTGTTCTCATGAGGGAAAACGAGTGTTCTCAAACTTCTGTGGTTATTCCCTATTGCCATTTTTCATTTCAGTGCAGGAGAGCTCACCTAGGTGACACATAATCACACAATCTTTTCTTTTTTTTTTTTTTTTTTGTGACTGCCTAACTGAAGCTCTTAAATGGGAAAATAAGCAAATGGATGTTGAGTAATAAATGAGAAAATAAGGCATCTTATCCATGTCCGCATGAAAAACGAATACTTTTAATGAAAATACTAATTCCTTAAATATTTGTGACAACCGGGTATTTAGATAGGACTATCCAGAAAATTAACAATCAAATGTACAAAAATTTCTAAGCAGAAAATGAATGAATCCATTTAAAGATGACTTCTCTGTTATTTACATAGCTATAAACCTTAATGCTTAGAATACATCCAACAAGTTAATTGGGGTTTTTTTTGCATTTGATTTTGAACAGTACATAGGAGAGGACAGTCTCCCTCTTTTATGAACTAGTATATATTACATCTCACAGTGCCAAATAAGGCAGTTGTTTCCTAAGTATCTGCTAGGGGTTTTTTTTTAAAAAGCCTGCTTTGTTAGATAGCTACGAAGGAACCACTAAAACCAAGCTGTTATGTTTTTATGAAGTTGCCTGCTATAGTTTTTATGAGCCCAAACTCCTCTTTACAAGTATAATAAAAGGTGACTAGCATTCATGTGTGTGTTTGATTTGTTCAGTGCAGGCACTGTAATGAGGTTTACAGGAGTTCTCTTTGTACTGCTGAGTGTCTGTGTTCTTTTTACTCATTATTTTTTCTCATCATAACTTTGAATAAACAAAAAAAAATACATAGAAATATTGAGTATAGGAATTTTGCTATTACATTACATTTAAGCAGCATAAAACCAATAACTTCCAAATTACTGAGCACTGGAACAGTTTTTCCAGAGATGTAGAGTGTCCCCTCATTGGAGAAATTCACAAACCATCTGGACACAATCCTGTGCAATGTGCTCAGGGATGACCCTGCTGGAGCAGGGAGGTTGGACCAGGTGACCCCCTGTGGTCCCTTCCAGCCTGACCCATTCTGTGACTCTGTGATATGTGTGCATGTGTGTACACTTCTGCATGTCCACACACGTGCACACTCACATTTACAAGTGTATAGAAGCCAGCTTCTCATAGATGAGAAGCAGACAAAAACTGGGATTGTGGACAGACTTGTGAAATCATGCCAAGTCTCCTAAATCAGCACAGCCAGCTGAAGCTAAGCTCTATGTATCTTTCTTTCTTCCAAACTGTGATGGCATGGAAATGCATCAGCATAGCAGCATAACAGGAGATGACATGTAGAAGAAGTGGGGTGACAGAAAAAATTCAGATATTTAGAAGTACTTTTGGGAACAGTGAACGAGTACAATATTAATGGATTTCATTAATTTTTGATTTAATTTCCTCTGGGCAAGCAGGGGGTGAAACCAATGGGTAGAACAAATAATGGTCTCAAATTATGAGAATTTCAGCTTTATTTGAAATACGAACTAATAGCTCTGGAGTTCAGTGAGGAAACATTGCAAATTTTTCCCTGTTTGTGCTAAACAAAACATAAATAATTTCAGCCACACAAACTCAAATGTGTAATTTCCAAATGAAACTAATAAATATGTAAATAAAACCTTATCCGTTGGAACACAGAAGGATACTGTTCATATCCTTTTAAAAACTTTGCCAAATATTTATTTGTTCTGGTTCTTGTTTTGGCATTAGGGACATTAGGATATTAACCTTTCAACCCTGACAACACTACATCTGAGGAACAATGGGACACATAATTGCCCTCTACAAGAAATCACGAATCCTGCTTAAGAAAAGACGTTTGGACCTCCCCACAATGTCTCATAATCCATCCCAAAATCCAGTATGTAGACACTGTAATTGCTCTGTATTATATAATTCCTTACTATTGATTGACCATATTAATATGGATACAATATTTAATAACATCATTGAAACTAATTTGTTTTTTTTCCCATTACCTTAAGTGGTTCCATATTTTACTTTTGATCCTACTCCTCATTGATGATTTAATGCTGGTAGTAGATAGGATTTAAATATAGAGGTAATGATACAAAAAGAGAAAGTTTAATGGTGGGAAACATTTATATTTAAATCTAAAAAAATATGTGTAGGAAATAGAATTGATAGAAGAGAGACATATAAAATTAAATATACTAAATAATATGGAAAAGAAATTATAAACAGAAAATATGAACATCATTTAAGGGATTGTAATGAGTAAATTGGAAGAAAATAACCAACTTCAGTAAAAAAACACAAGTCAGAAATTGAATTTAAATACCTCTTAAAAACATATAAAATCACTTTATAAACTCCTTAATTTCAACCCTGAAACACATACCCTAAAGCACTTGCATTTTATATTGGATATACTAAACTCCATTTTCAAGAATTACTAGAAAGCTTCTTCAGCAACGCTTCCACTGATGTCTACATCAAACAAAATTTTACAGAAATCAGTATTTAATCTATTCTATAGTATCAGGATGGTTTATGCATTATTATAATATGCTTAATTAAATGCATTTTAAAAAAAACACATTTTAAAGAAGCTATCCTAAAATACACAGCCAGAGGATAAGCCCCAAGCCTGTCAGTCACTCGCTTCCCCAGCTAGAGTGAAGACTCTCCTAGGGGAGAGTGAGCTGAAAACTCTCAGGTAGAGATAAAGACAGCTTAATAAGTGAGGCAAAGTTTCACACTCAAGCAAATCAAAGAAAGAATTAATTCACTACTTCTTATCAGCCGGCAGATGTCCAGCCACCACCTGGAAGGCAGGGCTTCAGCTTGTGTAACAGGCACAAACACCATAATCATGAACACAGTCACTTCCTCCTGAGCTTTTATAGCTGAGCATGGTGCCATGTGGTGTGGCACATCCCTCTGGTCAGTAGGGGCCAGCTGTGCAGGCTGTGTTCCCCCCAGCACCTTGTGCAACCTTAGCCTACTCACTGCAGGGCAGAGTGAGAGTCCTTGATGCTGTGTAAGGACTCTTCAGCAATAGTTAAAACAATTGGTGTATTGTTGACTTTATTTTTGTGACAAATGCAATGCACAACAGCATACTGGTGCTATGAAGGAAGTTGATTAACCTAGTACAACTACTGTGAGCTTAATGAGAAAATTCCAAGGACACACTACTCTCTGGCGTGTTTGAGAAATATTGACACCTATCTGCTATACAAGTACTCTCAAAACATGTAGATTCATGGCTTTAAAGGGATAGATGAGCTGGGAACTACAAAATGAGGATTCTCATTTTACAGGCATGCCTGAGGAAAATAAACAGCATTTATTGCATTATTTTTGGTTGTTATGGATACAAGAAACAGTAACGACTCTTTCCATAACTTGAAATTGGACAAAAATCAAAATGGTCAATGACACAGGCAGTGACAAAACACAGTAATAACAATAAACATAAAAAGCAGACTGAATCTTAAAATCAGTGGCCTTGTCTGCAGACATGCATGATTCAAAGCCTTAAATTCTAATTACTTCACACACCTCTGACCAACATGAGTTTGTAGGACACATTTCCTTTCAGTTCTATTCAGTATGTCTGGTAGGTCATCATCATTCTGCTTTGTTGTCTATACAAATACCCTTCCTGATGACTGTTCAAAAAAGAGCAGGTATTGGGTATAGGCTAGGGACATTATCAAGAAATTTATTTCAGATCAGGCATTTGTGGTTTCTCTATACATGAACTTGTCCTTGAAACCACACTAACATTCGAATTTTAAATTAAGATCTTGAGTTTGGAGCAGAAAGATTTTAGCATTGGGCCAATAGAAGCTTCACCGAGTTCAAGGATCAGAAATGAAAAAGCACATACCACCAGGGGTATCTGGGAAGCACCTGGCTGAGAAGCAGTTTTGATGGAAAGAAAAAGAGAAACACAGTGAACACTAGGCTGAATATGAGCCCACAAGTGTGCTTTTATCTCAAATAAAACAAATCTTGCCCCTCTATGATACAGTAGGGGAAGTATGATCAGGCAAATGAAAACTGTTATTCCTCTTTGCTCAGCGCTGGTGAGATTGCACCTAGAACACTGCGCCCAGTATGGGGTCCGCCCGACCAAAAAAAATGTGGAGAAACTGGAGAAGGCTACCAGGATGGTCTGCAGCCTAGAGGACCTAAATAAAAACAATCTTGCATGGAGGAACCTAAGGCATGGTATAATAACATTCCATAACTACCTGAAGGGTAGTTACCATTAGGAGATGTTATTTTAATCAAATTAAAATACAAATTACTGATATACTTAATATGGTTAGTGACACAATAACATTATTTTAATGTATGATAACTGTATACAGTAATTCAGTATTTCAGTATTTCAATCTGTTTGCATTACAGTTGAGGACAGTTACATTACTTATAAAGATCTTGAGAAGAATTGTTAAGAACAATTATGTTTTTCAGGAAGCAAATTCATGTTTTGCTCCTACTTAATGGGATTTAGCAAACCCTGAAGCAGAATTATATGACAAAAAAATTGTGAATGATAGAGCTTTCAGGTATTTATGGCTTTGCTAACCATTTAGTAGAAATTATTTCATTTAATATTTCATTTTTTAATATAATTTGAATTTAACTAGGTATTGAGGCTTTCCCCTTAGGCAGTTCCTCCTTCATCAAATAATTGTCTTGAACAGGTAATTATTCTTTATATTAAGCTTAAATATTATTTTTTATAAATGTCAAGATATGATTTTGCATTATAATCTCTATTTCCATCATGGGCAGTACATTGTTGCATGAAGTATTTTTTTTCCCAGATGTTTCTTTGAATATGGGTAGCATTAAAAGGATCTTAATTTTACATTTGGAGCCAACTAGGGCACCAGAGAAAATCTATCTATTAAATTGCCTTCTTTTCTGTGTAATCTCACCTGTCATTTGGTGGTTTAGTTTGGTTATGTTTAGGATCTTAGTCTAGGTCACATTTCAAGATGGAAAGATATTTACCTTGGGAATAACGAAGGTTTGTTCTCTCCCGTTTTCTTTCCCTCACTCTATAACTACAGAGAGAACTCAGTTTTGAGACCTTACTGACCAAAGTATTTCATTGACTATTGACAATATAAATACCAGATGGGATTTTCTAAAAATGTTCAGTAAATGAAAGACACCTTTTGCACAAATTAGCAATATTTGTCAATATATCAATACTCTGTTCCAAATTATAATGTAAATTAAAACATGAAATATAAATTACCTCTCCCTACATTTAGACAACCTTCCAAAATTCTGAATTAACTCAAGGTAGAGAAACTACCTTTGACTCTTTTATACACTATACATGGATTCTGAATAAAATAGCATAGATTCATAAGATTCATATTTAAGAGGAAGGAAGGAAGGAAGGAAGGAAGGAAGGAAGGAAGGAAGGAAGGAAGGAAGGAAGGAAGGAAGGAAGGAAGGAATGGGTTGA
>NW_008237885.1:5362376-5402530 GCF_000691975.1 Corvus brachyrhynchos | reverse complement strand
GGTAATAGGTATTTCTAATTTGTTATTATGCTGGGGATTTTTTGTTTGTACTTTCCTGGCTTTTATTATCAATATCCTTCTTTGTTATTAATTGCAGTAAATTATATTAATTTATCCAAGTTGAATCTATTTTGCTTGTGATGGCAATTGGTGGGTGATCCCTTATCTTGACCCATGGGATTTTTAATTCGGTTTTCTCCCCCTCTCTCATATTGATGAGGGGAAGTGATAGAGTGTTTTGGTGGGCACATGGCATCCAGTCAAAGTCAACCCGTCATACCATTCTATTTCAATTTCTTTGCCTGCTACTATGCTGCAAGGCTTATCATCACTGTCTAGACTGAATAATCTCTTTACATCTTATTTAAATGAATAGATAACCCAGTGATAACTACAACAGTACAGTAAAGTATGTAACTTCTTTGATTCTATGATAGGGAATTAATTTTTCTTTAATTGGAAGTACAATTGAAAAACATGCTTTTATGGAGGCAAATGTAGAAAATTGCGGAAAATTTTGACCACAGGAATCATAAAAAGAAGTGTTTGATTGGAAGCTAATGACAGCATGTTTCAAATGACATAAAACTTAGCAAGCTATTTGTGGTGCATAGCATGGGGTACTTAAACAAGGAATTAATAGTCTAATTAAATTTAGGCATTTATTTAATCACTTCATATAACCTAGAGAGTGGGAAGGGAAAGACTCATGCAAATGGTGATGGAAAGCAGAATAATTTCCAACCCCATTAATTTATACAGTTCATAAGCTTTAATATCTGGCATGACTAAAATAATGTAGTTCTATTTTAAATTCATCAGTCTGCCTATACCCAGATAAAAACAACATTTTTCCTCATCTCAGTAACTGTAATGCCCAATTCATTGTGTTAGTCTTACACTTTCAGGATTCACACTCTCCAGTAGCACAAATTAGTTCTATAAATATCTGATACCACCAAAATCCTGTAAAAACTGTATTTACTTTACATGTACACACTTGTGTGTGCAAGTGAGTGTGTGTGACTGATCAAAAAATCCCTACAAGGAAGAAGGCGCAGAGGAGATGAGTGCAAGCACTTGCGAAGCTCAGGGTAGAATATGGGGAGTGAGCACAGCTGTTGTAAAGAAAGAACAAAGGAACCAGAGGGTGGCCAGCAAACTTTAAATAAATGCATCAGCTGTATCTTTATCAGTTGGAGGCAACAACTGTTTGTGTAAACACCCTTTGCTAAGGGAATCAAGAGAAACTGTGCATGTCTTCCTGATTGAGACAGACCAATATGGGAGAGATGCATACATGCCTCAGCCAAACCTAAAGTAAAGAAGAAATGAGTGACCAACAAAATATATTTTGAAAATAGCAACAGGCTTGAATCTCTGTATTCCTTCCCAGTGACTGGGGCTGCCCAGCAACATGATAGAGAGCATGTAGAGACTGGTCATGGGAATCATGTTTGTGTTGGGATCTAACTGCACAGAGCAATTGCCATGAAGTGTTTATGTTGTGGTTTCACTACATTGCTGTATCACTCTACTAAATCAAGTAAAGCATCAAGTATTTCCAAATAAGTAAATTTGGTGTAATTCCCAGCGTGAAATAGCTAAAAGAACATGTTCAGATAATATTGGACTCTGACAACACACTCACATTCCCTTTAGGAAAAGCAAAATTCATGATTCATTAATTTAATTAAACCCAATGTATTATTTAGAGAAATATGATTTTTGCAAGGGCCGTTTCTTAAACATTAGAATTATTTGTTGCCGTTATCAATCTTATTTTAATATTCCCTTTTCACTAAGACCCTTAAGCATTTTTTCATATAAAAGACATTAAGGCCCTACTCCTAATGTAAAATTATTTAATTTTCACCCTAAAGTTCTTATATTAATTTCATTATGCATAGATTTGAAGGTAAAAAAGATTATTATTTGTATTTGTATTTGAGTGTAAGGATACAGTTCTGGTTTTTCCTTTCTTATTAAGTTCTTGACCTTGTACATACTTTTTGCAAGCTAAGGACAAAGCCACCTCAACCTTACCATATATAACATCTACTCTCCTTTAAACTGTATCATGGTCTTGGAGTCAGATTATATCTTTAAAAGAAATCAAGAATAAAGGGAGCTTATCTTTTCATCTCCCCAAGTACTTATCTATATGCTAAATATTTAACTCTGAGGATAAACATATTTTTTGCTTTGGATTAGTGGAAAAAATTGTACTTAATATTTTAAAGCTTTATTTTAGCAAGTTTCTTAAAAACATATAATCTAAGACAATCAAAAATTTCTGTTAAAGGCTTGCTCTGGAACTAAGCATTCATGAGTACAGTTTTATGGCTTAGATATGTTGAGATTTATATTTAAGGACATCTTACATATATTCATAAAAACCTAAATTTTCTTTATTTTTCTAATGCAGAAGATGATGTCTACTTTACTATTTTATGTCAGTTGAAGTGTGCTATTTTTAGAGAATTAATTTCCTGTTACTGCTGCTTATTCTCTCACAGAAATTTTTGATTATTTGATTATTTCATTCTGCTCCCCATCCCTGTCTTCTAGCTCAAGGGGCTGGATACCCCATGAAGAATAGGTCTTATTATTAAAAACTGAGACAAATAAGGCATTTATTACCTTATTCATCATCACTATGTTTCATCCCACATGCAATGAAAGATGGAGATTCTCCTTAGGCCTCCTTTTGTTGCTCATGTATTTATAGAAATGTTTTTTAATGCCTTTTGCCACAGTAAGGTATTGACCTAACCCTTAGAACAGATAACTAGAAAGCGAATTTCGAAGCTATCATCTATGCTATTGACTCACAGTTGTGGATGCTGTACAGTCTGAAACATAAGCTATTAATCTAGTGATTTCTGTGTACAAATCATGATATATGATTACTGAAGTCTATCAATGTTACAATAAAACAATTAGCTGTAACAGCCTGTCAGGGAATGTCATGGAAATAAAGTGGTAATATAAATAGAAAATTGGTAACAAGGACAAAGAGGAAGCACCTCATTCTCCTGTCTCAGCATGAATGTCCTTCTGGACTAATTCTGAAGAGCATAAAAGCATGCACTTGTGAAGAATCTATAAACAGAAATAGATCAAATCAAACAAGTTAAGAAACAAGCTGATTGCAAGCCTAGGGAGAAACAAAGCGACAGAAAAGCTTTACCCAGGAGAAGCTGACATGGGTGTACCCATTTGTTCTGTTAGAAAATAAAAGCAGGAGAGTTAAAAGTTCAGGGACGAGCCCAGTGGTTAGATCAATATCAATTACAGGGGAGATGGCTTGGCTAAGAGACTCACATCCCATGCTAAGACACCAAAGCAGCAAAGAAAGGATCTGTTAAATATAAATCAATAACTGAATTTTAATTTCTTGCTTTTTAGTAGCTTTTTACAACTGAAAATGCCCATGGACCCATGACCCATTTTCAGTCCATCCAGGGCTGTCCATTCCAGCTCTGCAGCAGCACTGATGTCCAACTCCACCCCAGCTCTGCCTTGCCCAGCCACAAAAGGATCTGACTGGATTGGGGTCACATCCACTTGCTGACATCCCAGCATGTCCCCATCCCATCCCCATGGCCCTGCTGTTCTGTCTGACCCCGTTTTCAGTCATTGAGTCTGAACCTGAGCCCTTGTGCTGGTGTAGCCTTGGCTTGGCCCCATCCCCAATTCAGTGGACCACAAGAGAGATTAAGAAACTCATGTTCTTCTTATAGTGTAAACGTTAGAAACAAAACAAACAAATGAAAAACAACAAAACAAAACAAAAAAACCCCAAAAAACACCACAAGAAACACATGTAGAAAACGATGTAGAAATTATTAAAATATGAGAAATAATCACCACTCCTTCTCCCCATATATCTACCACATTATAATATTTCACTGAAGTAACAGCATATAGTATTTTGATTTAGAAAGTGGAAGACAGTAAAGCCAGCAGAACTTCATATGACAAAATGAGCAATTTCAAATGGGTATTTTTGGAAGCTGTTTACTGTACTGATATGTAAAGATTAAACTTCAGACTTCGCAATGTATCTTAAAGCAAAACATTTTTTTGTATTAGTAATGCTCTAACAACAATAATGAAAACTTACGGTTATTTTCCTCTTAGTAGATTATTAAAACATACAAGAGAGGATATTAATAAATTCTATTATATCAGTAAATCCTTGCATAATTCAAATTAAGTATTCAATAATTACAGTCTAAATTTATATTAAAAGAATGTTACGGTTGCAAAATCAAAATATAGAAGGGCCCAGATTCAATCTTGTGAATAATATTACTTCAGCTCCTTTGTTAGGAAACAGCCTCTAGTCATACCATTTTTACTATAGCATCTTTATCCTATACCAGTTATTCAGTAAGTTAAAAGTATGTAATCAGGTTTCTAGAAAACACCAACTGATTTAAATCAGTTATTGTCAGTAGAATAGTTGTAGATTTCAGAAGATGAATAAAAGGAACAAGAGCAGAACTATTTGTTCTTGAGGCTGTGGAAGGTGACTGTTCTTACAGAGGACTGAAATCTGCTGTCTCCTCTGCCACTAATTTCTTAGAGAGAAATATGGAGCAATTCAGTCTTTGGTGTGTGTGTTGGTTTTTGTGTTTGTTTGGGTTTTTTCCTCTTTTACTTCTTTCTTATGCCTAGGAATAACATATAAGAAATAACCGCTACTATATAAACCTAAATGGCTTTCAAAATCTTAGTAATTATGTAATAATGTGCATGTTCAATTCACAAGAAGTGTTGATATAGGTATTACCATAGTGTTAATTTTACAAAGAGCCAAGCAGTTCCAGAGATTTGTTTTAATGGACTTAAAAGCCATTAATGGTACCAATTACCTCCAAGAAGCACCTTCTTGCTAACACCAGCATTTTGCACTTTGACCCTGAGGTAGTATTTCTTTTTGTTTTTCTTCAAGATTTTGAGTCTCCAAAACTTAAAAAGACAAAACAAATTAAAATTCTTCTTACCTGTTCTGCAAAATGGGATATCTGTTAAGAAAGTAGGCATCACCTTATGCAGTGTAAATGACCTAGTGTCATTGCAAGATTAGTATTGCATACTGGTAATGGATTGATACGATAAATAGTATTAGAAATTTTATTTTGAAAGTGTCAGTCTATAGAGTGTGTAGCATTTTGATTTTTTTTTTTTCAAAAGGAGTAAATTGATTCTGTTTACACTTAGACTTCCACTTGAGACAGTGTTTTGACTCTGTCCTGTTCTGTCCATAGCTATTTATTTGCACTTGCAAGAGTTTAAGCTGGCTTCAGGGTTTAAACAACTCTTTAAAAGTGTATAAGAAAAACCGTAAACTGAACAAATAACCCTCCCTATCTTTTTCTTTTCTACCTTTGTGTAAAATTTTTTGCTGCCATTTGCCTACAAATCTCTTTTGATTATGATTAACAACTTGATTAAGCTGTGAATTTTGTTCTCAGCTTTTTCAGTCATGACCTCAAAGATGAGAAAGGTTTCCCCCAGGTAAAAACAGACACTCAGAAAGAAACAACCAGACTTAGGGCGTGGTATTTCTAACATAAAGAAAAATAGATCTAACTTTCTTATCTTCCCAAAGCCAAGAACAAAATATGTTTCACAGAAATATATGATTCATATTTCTTGGAATACAACATTTTCTCTGTTGCAAGAATAATGAATTAGTGATTTTGTGCTTCCAGATGGAGGAAGTCCAAGACTGATAGTGAAAAGCCACAGCCAAGAAAAAGAAAGGTGGAAAGGAGGGGAGGAAGGCTGGCCGCATTTACTTGAGATGTGAAAAAATAATGTTTTCTCAGCCTTTGCACAAGAAACCTTGCCAGCGAGGAAGCAGAGAATATTCTTTTCCCTTTGGGGACTGAAGCATACTACAGAAAACATGAAGACAGCTGCTCTTACATATTAAAGAATAAGTGCTTTACTTGCTATGATAATTTATTTGATTATTTTCAAAACAAAATTAAACTAATTAAGAACAACATTAAAACCAGAACTCCACAGAGTTCTTTTCATTGGAAAAAAAAATAGCAATTCTTGACTTAACAATGCCTGACTTATTCCTACAAAATAGAAAATTAGTTGGTTCCATTGGACAAATTATATTCATAATCATGATTTTTTAACTTGATGATATCCTGTTTCATCTTCTGTGAAAACAAGCTGTGTAGTGGCAGAAAATACAACAGGAAGATAATGTGGTTATATTAAGCAAATTATTCCATTTCTGAATATTTTCATAGTCTGGTAATGTTTTATTTGGTGCTTGGCCCCAGGCAGCTATAGCACTCTTGGTACAGCAATATTTTTAACTAACAGCAATAATATCTTGAAAGAAGAAAAAGTAGAGCCACAGCTTTCTTGCATATGAAAAATTCTATATATTTATATCTGTATTATACATAACATAGGACAGCTCTAGTGCAGCTAAGAATAACAGAGTTTTCCCAGATTTCTTCCAAACTTCTTCAAAAAAGAGAACACTTTTGGTTTGCCAGGTCTTTGAACATTTACATTCCATCATATGTCTCGTAATGATTCTTTTCTAGAAAGCTTCATTTGACAGTACTCAGCAGTTGATACAGTTTTAAGAATAGTTTTTCCTTTTTACCATAGAATATTATTGCAACCATTTTGTGGAGTAATACTTATAGACTTGAGATACTGATAGGAGAGAAAACTTTCTAGATAAGTTCAGGAACTGAGAGTCAAAGGGTGAGATTAGGTCTTCTCAGTGGTCTCATCACTCACAAGCAAGAAGCAGCAAGGGGAAAGCAGATTGATTTGCCTATAGTTAAGAGCACTGAGGAACAAGGAAAAGTAGTTTGGCATAGACAAGAAGACCTGGGAGGGCTTCAAAACTAAAAATAAAACACTGTGGGGATCGAAAGAGGGATCTTGTGAGACTGATTGAGTAGCAACAGAGAAAATGAAATTCACAAAAGTCATACAAAATTATGAAAATATGGGGAAATTAATCACATAAAGTTATGGGATCTAAACTGATCATTTCCATTCTGAAAAAAGTCTGTGTTAGTTATGACAGATAGTTCTAAGGAAATATCAGCTCAGTGTTAAGTAGATGTTTAAAACAGAAAAAAATATTAGATATTTTTATGAAAGGAAGTATGAAGGCCACCTTATGAGGTATGATTAAGTAAGCTGTAAGTGAAATTTATAAAAGATGAATGAAACCAAAGATAGAAAAATACTCAGTTATTTGAGAGGATGAATAGGAATTAGTCAATACTATCCAAACAAGAATTAAGACCCCACAGGATCTGCCTCTTTTGCTGTCAAAGTTAGGTGTAGCCTTGGCTTCTGTGGCATGAGAAAGTGAAGAGTTACAGTCCAGAGAGCTCGGGCGGTAGGTTTGGTGGAATATCACCAGTGATTAGGCAAGTTTCAGCAGACCAGTGAAGCTGACACAGTCCTGCCGTGCTGGTCCTGTCCCTTTCACATGTAATCACCAGGAGAAAATGGAAGCAGAGAGTCTAAGGCTTTGAAATTTTTTCTTTAATACAATACTGTCTTACACCTGAACAACAGGAAAATAAAAAACCCAACAAATCAAGAAAAACGACCAAACAATACAAAACCAAAATGTCAACTGTTCTGTCTAAAACTCATTTTGCTTTTTATATCTAGTGAATATGTCTAAATAAAATTCAGAGGACTTGAGAAACAGATTTAAAGCACATAGAATTATTTTATTCATTAAGGGAAAAATTGCTTAAACATCACCAGTACATATCCCGAATGAGTTATGATTTGCACTTGAAAAAAGATGTTTACAAAATATATTGCAAATTCAAGACCACCCTGATTTGTCTCCATTAGTGGATTTCTTCACACCAAACTTTAAAATACTTATTTCAATACCACTCAAACTATTAATTGACTGATTTTTGAAATGCAGATGGTATCTCTTTGGAAAACTGTCAAGAGACTGATTTTTGAAAAACTATATTAAAAAAGAAATCAGAGGAGAAAAATCTTTTTGAATATCTGAAAGAACTAACCAATTCACCTACATTTTCTCTGTGCAGAGAAGATACTAATTAATTGGGCAAAAAGTCCTGACCACAGAGATTCCCACTCAAATGACACAGTTCAAGTGTGTGATCATGAACTTGAGAGTGAAAAGAAGGTCTTACATTTCAGTCTCAACATGCAACCACACCATGATTGCTCTGCTACCCGTATGTCTGTTCATAGGTATGAGGTAATCATGTAAGTTATACATCACTTTGTAAAAGCACTGTGGAAGCTGCATGTGAGTAGTGCATGGCATACATTTAGGTGAGCAGAGCTTATATGAATGTTGATCACAGAATCACAGGACAGTCTCAGCTGGAAGGGACCTCTTGAGGTCCCTAGGCCAACCTCCTGCTCTAAGGTGACACAGACATTGAGATTGCTCAGGGCCCTAAACATTTGAGTTTTGAATTTCTACAAGGATGGATATTCCACAGCCTCTCTAGGAAACTCTCAGGAGCATTTGACTACCCACCTGCAGAATTGTTTCCTTATACAGTCAAATTCTCCTGTGATTCAGCTTGGGTCATTTGCCTCTTGTGCTTCAACTGTGCATATCTGAAAGAGTCTGGCTCTTTCTTTCTCTATACCTCCCTCAAACACTAAATAGTCATAGACAGAAAAAAAAAGGTCTTTCTGGAGTTGTGTTTTCTGTAGGTTGAACAGACTCATTTCTGTCACACTCTCCTTGTATTTCATTTGCTTCAGTCCTCTGACCAATAGCCCTTCACTAGATTCACTCTAGTATGCCCATGTCTTCCCAAATTGAGAAGAGCAAAACTGGACACAGCACTCTCGGTGCATTCACTCTAGGTGCTGGGAATTATCACTTCACTTGGCCTTGCTACCCTCATCTCTTATAACCAAGAATGTTGCTGGCCTTCTTTGTTATAAGGCCATATTGCTGGCTCATGTTCAACCTTACGTCAGCCCAGACTCCAATTGCTTTTCTGCAAAACTTGTTTCTAGCCACTCTAGTTTCAAACAGTTCTGTTGCTTGGAGGTTATTATGTGCATTACTCTGACCTTGGTTTAGGTATTTGCCTTTGTCATTGTTGAACATTACAATGCTCCTCAGACCATTTCCACAAACTGCACAAGATCATTCTGAATAGCAGTCCTATGCCTCCATATTGTGTGCTTTTTGTAGTTCAGTATAACTGAAAACTGGCTGAAGATCCATTCAGTCCCATGATCCCAGACTTTAACAAAGCCATTAGAAACCACCAGCCCTGGGATTCATCCCTGAGGGATGTTACTAGCAAGCATCCCATTATTCAGCAATTTAAGCAAAGCTGTGTAAATGCATGACTGTGAATAGATCCTTACCAACTGACTACAGAGTTTTGCTTATGATAAAGTCTAAATGTATGGAACATATTATGATTCTCAGACTCAGTACTAAGATGGATTTAATTTGTATTTTTCTATGTACTGCATGTGCTTGGTTGTTCTAGACTTTAGCATTTGAAAGCACTTTATAGATGGATTTCAGAAGTAAAAAAGAGGAAAAAATACACCAAATAAACAAAAGAAACCCCACACTGGGTCATAGTAACTAAATGACTGCACTAGATACATCTTCCCATTCTGGATCATATAGAAATATGAAGCAGACAAAGATGCCAAATTAGTCAAGGGTTTGAGGAGATTCATTATAATTTTACATGTGGCATAAGCTAAGTATTTGGAAATAAACAAAGTGATGCATTTTTAATGGTATAAAGGTCATCCCTAATCCTCTGATGAGCATTATCCACACAGTCTCCATAAGGGAAAATAGTAAGTATTTTTCACTGTCATTGCTAGTTCCATGAATCAAACTCTTAGAAAAGTAGCAAGAAGCTGAGTCCAGTTGGCTTAGATTTCTTCCCCCTAACTGTCTGACTTCATCCTTCAAAGGTAATGGCATAAAAGTACAATGTGACTTATTTCATTATTGCCTTACAGTTTCAGTGACACAAATTGCCAGGTCTCTGGATTTAAAGCTATACACAATCGTGCTAAGTGGCTAAGAACAATTTAGGTCATTTTAGCTGCAAGAAAAAGGAAAATGTTGTGCATTTGAAAACAAATCCCAGAGATAACTTTTAGAAGGTCTATTATTTAAATATGTAAATATTTTTAATGAAAACACTAAATAAAAATAAGTAAGGTACAGTTAAAATATGAAAGTAAAAATTAATTGATTTATCAATTTGTCAAATTTTTACCTTACCATAGATAAATTTGATCATTAAAATCCTTATCTTAGATTCCATCTCACTCTAGCCACTTGTAAGAGGCAAGCATGGCAGCAGCTCATTAGTCAGAGTTCCATTTCAATCAAAATAAAGTGACTGGCACCTCCAAAGGACAATTAAAAAAATGAATGAGACAACCTACCCCTTAAAGTTCAAAGGTTTGGCAAACATCAAACAGTCTTAGGGAGATAGTACTTGAGGTTTTTTCCCACTGTTTTCAAAGATCTTTGATACTAATTCCATCTGAAAACAAGGGCATGTTTGTTCCTGGATGAGAAAAAGAAAGAAGAATTAATTCTGAGACACATCTGAGTCCTTAACATAGGGATATTTTTGTCTCTAGAAATGAGACCTTGCTATTTTTTCCTCCTGTAGTTGCAAGTGTTATATGCCAGGTGAAGACAGTGGGAAAATTGCATAAGGATAGTATATGTGATATGCCTAAAAGTCATTGCATTGGATACCAACATAATTTAAGTGCCAACTTGCATTACACAAAGATCATGTCATGCTGAAAATCACTTACTGTACTGCTGTTTATCCAATCATGCTGAAAAAGAACTCCATGCACTAGAATATAGGTAACCACAACAAAAAGGTTGTATACTGGGAAAAGTGTATTTTTTAACAGCCCCAGAATTTCAGGACCCACATACTGTTGTCCCAAATCTCGTTCTTCTGAATGTCATCTCCACCTTGACTGTCTTTTTGAGTATTTTCTTTTCCTGCAAACAATGACTTTTTGTTTATTAGTCAGATAGGTTGCGTCCTTCATTCCAGAAATTCTAGTCCTTTAAAGCAGCAAATCATCTTCTAGATTTGGCTTTTTTTAAGCTTTCCTAAATTTTGTAGAAATCACAGGGCTCAAGGTTGAAAACCCCCTTTGAGCCTGCAACTGTATTTGAGGTGCACATAATTTGTTAATGCACATATTGCTCTATACAAAGTATGTCTAAGAGGAGCATATCAGCCATCTACAGTGATCTGCTCTGGAGAGGTCAGGGAAAACAAGGGAACAAGCAAAAGGTAGGCGTGTACCTTCTACACAATTTCCATATCCTGACATGAAAAGCTACAAAGCTAAAAACAAAAGCAGATCTTTTCAAAGCAGTGTTGAACTGGGTGGAGATTATTTCTGAGAATTCATAATTTCTAGAACCTCACCAAGTTCCAAAAGCTGCAAGGATGCCTAATAAAAATTAATTAAATCTAGGTGTTTTGATGAATTCTTAGGATTGAAGCAGTTTATTGATTTATTAATGACATGTAACTATCTATCCATTATCTATATATTCAGAATCCCTATCCTTAATGTAACACAAAAATCACAGTTATATTTAAACCAGAAAATGCTAGTAAATACCTGCAAATATATAAAAGCCCGGTAGGGCTACTCTGAGTATATACACATTCACATAGACACATACACCCCCTTGATGTAGGGGTTGCCATCAGCCCTTCCCCATTTTTGCATATTGCTGCCGCTTCTGGTGCGCCTGATGGTCTTGAGAGGTGTCCCCATCCCCTGAGGTGTGGGTCCCATGTGCTGCCCCCACTCTGCCAGCCTGCTGTTGGGTGCTGGCTGCTCCCAGTGCACCATGGAGGGCTGCCCTATATGATCTGGACAGGGGGCAGAGTGCCCCAGGGACACTGTTGGCAGGGACAGACTCCCTGTGGTAGCTGCTGCTTTCTCTTCACTGTCTCTCCCTATGTCACAAATGCCCCTCTTCCCTCATGTTTCTTTTAGGATTGACCTCTTCCAAAGTATCCACATTTCCCTAGTGGATGTTTAATCCTGATGGTTATATTCTTCTCAATCCCCCTCAGACAGTTTTGTGACTCCTGCACACCCCCTTGGTTACACTCACATACTTAGCTGCTGCTAAGTGGACCATTCAACAATGGTGGGACACACGGGTGCCTCCATAACTTCCCCTCTCCTTCCCTCTCAGTCAGGGGAGGTTTTACGGGGGCCAGCAGAACTTAGGTAGCAGCTACACTTAGTTTGAGAATGCTTACAAACAAAATAAAAGTAAAACTGCTTTACCAGAAAAGAAACTCCCTCACCTGACGACACAGCTCCTCAACCACAGCACACCTTCTGTGGAAGAGCAGTTTTTCTGCCCCAATCTCACAGGGAGCCATCAGGCACTCCTGGCAACCTGTGACCTGGAGAGCTCCATCTGCCATCGGCAGGTCAGTGGAGGCCTCTGACATGGCTGGGGAATGAGCTCCACAGCATATCAGCACCATGACTGTGGGGGCTTATACAGGGTGCTAATGAAACTGGGACTGAAAGGATCTGTCTGTGCTCTTCTACACCAGATACTGAGTCTGTTTGTCTCCCTCTAGTGGGTCCTCCTGGACAGCCAGAGAAGAGCCCTTCTGGCTCATCCTGCCTGGGTGAATTGCCCTGCAAATTGCCCCGCAAACTGCCCTGCCACGCCCTCACTGCTGTGCCATGCCCTCCCTGACACACCACACCCCCTGACATGCCTCGCTGATGTGCCATGACTTTAGGCATGTTTATATTGCTTATTTGTGTTTCACCCTAGAGCTCTGGTTCCTAGGTCCTTTGCACTAGGCTTATGCTGGTTTCTTCCTGTACATTTACTTTTAGTAAACCAGAAAGCTTCCTTCAGGAGAAAATCAGAAAGCAGTTATGAAAATTGTTTGCTCTCTACAAAACATATGGACAGTGAAAGAGCTGGTTTAACTAACCTCCCCATATTCCAGCAGTATAAAGCATCACAGGACACTTCCCTTCTTTCATACAACACCCCACGAACACACCTCACACATTTTATCTGTGAATGCGTCTGTATGCATTCTGTAAAAACACTATTCCTGCAGGCTGAAGAGAATCCTACTTGTTATTCAGCTAGCTGGTTAGTTTGTTGACCTGCTGTTAACATCTATAAAAATGTGATAATGATTGAAAGGCCCAGAGACATGACTAGGACTCTGAAAAAATAGTGTGCTTGGATCACAGTCAGAACCCAGTGGCAAAAGAAATGTTTATTTAACTTTGAAAAATCCCTAATGGGCACATATGAAAGCTCACAATTAAATGTGGTTTTTTGATGCATATCAGCATACATTCACATACTTATCTGAGCTGGACTATTTTCTAGGAGTTTGGGCACTTGACTCCACATGAGGACCCTTACTTTGGCAGATATCCTAAAGTTGCTTAAATTTAGCTGTAAGAATCTATGGATAAATTCCCCTCACTTTATCTCTGTTTTTATCATTCAGACAAAGTCTTTTGGAGAGGGAAGAAGTATTGGCCTGTATTTTTTTGTGTGTTTTGCATTAATAAATATTTATATTTTAAGTAGTATAGTTCATTTTCTCTATAGATATTTATGGAACCCTTTGCACAATTTTCTTTGTCTTGGGGACAAGTATGGGTCATCTTCTAAGGATAGATGTATGAGGACTGAAGGGCTCAAAGTCTGAAGAAACAGAAGTCTCAAGAAGGTGCAGGAAAACAACAGATACAAGAAAATTGTCATCTATTTCAAGACAAATTAGTTCTTAGGGGTAAAACAACCTTCCACCATATATATTGACTCTCTGGTGACTAATTAGTCTCATAAAATTATTGAGGTTGAAAGGGATCTCCTTTCTGGAGATCATTTAGTCAAACTGCTCTGGTCAGAAAAGGCTTTGCTAGGGCAGGTTGTTCATGTTGCTGGACATCTACCCTGTACAACATTTTGACTGTCTCCAAGGATGCAAATTCCACCCAATCTCAGACTAATCTGTTCTCAGGTTTGACTAATTCCATTACAATTTCTTTTATAGTTAATCTGAATTTCATGTAGATATATTTATGACTATTGCCCCTTGTCCTGTCAGAGAATACCTCTGAGAAGAGTTTGAATTTGTCTTCTTTACTCCAACCCATCAGGCATTTATAGACACTGATTTAATCCCACCCCCAGTATTTCTTCAAGTCACCCATGAGAAGTAGGACCTTTGAACATGATGCATCTGTCAGTTGTACAAAGAAAGCCACATCTACCTTTCCTTCTTTGTGCTGGGTCTGGCTGGGATGGAGTTAATTTTCTTCATAGCAGCCTGTTAAGGTGCAGTGCTTTGGCTATATGTGATCAGAATGGTGTCGATAATACACTGTGGTTTAGCTGTTGCGGAGCAGCACTTACACAGCATCGAGCCTTTCTCTGCTTCCCATGCTACCCTCCCAGCAAGACAGCTAAGGGTGTAAGAGAAGAGGTGACATAATCAGGTGTTGTGATCCAGTTTAAACCCAGAAAAGCAAAGAAAGCTAAGTCTCTGTGCATAAACCGGAAAGAACTTAGAAGGTTCAAAATATTCCCAGAAATGAGACTAAAACCAAATGAGGTTAGATGTTGATGCCAAAAAATGGATGTATTTTATTTAATAGTAGAGAGGCAAAGAGAAGGAAAGAGAAAAGAAAGAGAGAAAAAAATAGAAAAAGAAGTGTGTGGGGGGGTTGGGAGTACAGGGAGAGGTGACAGGAGTTGGATGGAAGCATATCACCCATCTGAGGGTGCCAACGAAGTCTCGTTGCTCCCCTCCATCTGGTCTGCTGGTGGTGAGGGTCCCCCGTTGCCACCATGGCCACACTGCCACACGCCACCACATGGTGCCACACGCCACCACACCACACACACCAGAGAGTACAGGATCCCGTGGATTAATATACACTTTGGGCCAGGTGGGAACGCCCACGTGTCTCCCCTTCCAGGGGCCAGCTTGACACTGTCCCTTGCAACACTGAGGGTCTGTTGCATCATCTCAGGGGCTCTGGTGCAGGGTCTGGGCACCTCTTTGAGGGGCGCCCTTTGATGGGCCATGTCACCCCCTTCTGCTGTGGATAAGCTTCTCCTCCCCTCGCCCCCGGTGAGGACCCCTCAGCTGGGCTCCTCTGCACAGTGGAGGATGGGCAGTCACTGCACCTCTGACCAGAGGCTTCTGCAAGATACCCAAAGCCTCTTCCCCCTCCACCGCTTGGTGGGAGCATCTGTTTGAGCCTGGCAGCTGATAGCCCTGGGGCTGTGGTCTCCACCTTGGAGGTGTTAAGCCTGTGCTTTGTAAATGTCCCCAGCCCTGAGTTACTTTATCTTATCTTCATCAGCGAGTGGTGTAAGGCCTCAGTCAGGGCCCCATTCAGGGTGTGGTAGTCTTCTCTGGAGCTTTGGTAATACAGTTTTAAAAGTCCTTTAAGAAAATGTTTAAGTCATAGACTATAATATTTCAGTCTCTGACACCAGGACAACTGACCCAAATGACCAAAGGACTACTCCATGCATACAGAGCCATTTTCAGCTATAAAAATCCAAAGGGAGCAGTGTTTTGGATAGGTAGCCATTGCTTAGGGACTGACTGGGCGTTGGTCTTTTGTGGGAGGGAGAAGTAATTGTGTTTGCACCACTTCTTTTGTTTGCATTTCTCTTTTCTTTCCTATTCCTCTTTCCTTCATTTGTTAAGCTATTTTTATCTTGTCCACTATTTTTGGGGTCTTTTGCTCTTCCTATTATTTCTCCCCATGCTGTTGGGAAAGCAAAGTAAGTTAGTGAATGGCTGTGTACTGCTTAGCTGCCAGTCAGGGCCAAATCACTACATTCTTGAATTAACTGGTGAAGGAAAATACACTCACAAAGGTTAATGGAACTGCAGAAACTAAGCCAAATATCTAATTTATATGGATGTGGAGAAGAGATTGAATGTATTTGTTTTATTGTGCGTGTGTATGGAAGGGATTCATTTCTGTCAGCAGAATTTGGAAAGATCTTACTTAGCTATACTGCTTCAATTATCTGAGGGAAAAGTGTAAAAAGGGATTTATGAACATCTATACGGTTCTTGTCATTCTCTGACCATGAGGACTCACATATTTTGTGTCATGCTATGTTGTTGTTTGCCTAGAACTAAATGACTGCTAACAATGTTATGCACTTATCTCCCTCTCTGGAAGTGTTAATCATGATACTGGCAGGCTAGGACTTGATGTATAGGAGCTGAATAATCCTGTCTTGATGGAAATTAATTTGGATAGAATAGCAAGTTAGCCTCATCAAACAAACTGTTCCTGTTAACAGCAAAATTTATACAACAGGGCAACCCATGCCACTACCTAGATTTGGAGTTCAGCCTGTTCAACAAGCTGGCTGAAATAAACATTCAACTTTAACCTTGCAAAAGTTTAGGGTCTATTTAGGAAAAAAAAAAGTGTGATACCCTCTTAAGTGTATATGTCAAGAGACACATAGGATAGTTGTGGGTACATACAGACACTCTTACTCTGGAGATTCTAGATGCTGAGGCCTTGAAGATTCTGTCAGAAGAAGTATCTCCCACCTTGCTTACAGTGCCACCCTACTTCCACAGCAGAAATCAAACTGAAATTTAGGTCATAATATATCATTTACAGAATCACAGAATAGTTAGAAGACACCTCTGGAGACCATCTAGTTCAACCCTAGAGCAAGTTACACAGGAATGCATCCGTGTGGGTTTTGAATATTTCCAGAGAGGGAGACTTCAGGACCCCCCCTTGGCAGCCTATTCCAGTGCTGTGCCACCCTCAATGTAAAGTTCTTCTTTATGTTGAGGTGGAATTTCTAGTGTCTTAGTTTATGACCATAAACTTAGTTGCCTCTTCACAGTTACTTCTTCTCAGTTACTCCTGTCTCAACAATTTTGCAAAGTATTACAGTATACAAGACTGTCTCTTTTAAGCAATGAAACCATAAACCCATGGAAAATGTTACATTCAGACCCAATCAAATAAATGTCCTCCCAGAAATAAGGAATTACTTTGGGAGAAGGCATTACAATCTTCCAGATCCATTATGACCTAGTAGGAGTCCAAAATTGCCACAGGACTGCCACAGATACTCTCACACAGTAGGCGCACTGAGCTTCAAATAGAGAATTTCAGATATGGCCCATCATATGCCAAAATTTCTAGAGGTACAGATGGAACCAAAGAGTTTTAGGACTTATGTTTTCCTGGCCTGGAATCTCTTTTCCGTGGAAGCATTCAATCCAGGGCCCTGAAGTAAATGGCTGTAACACTAAGTACATATTTGAAAAATCTTCTATAAATCAAAATTTATTTATATTCCACAAGTATCTTCCAGTACAGACTCATTATGATCTTCTAACAGTGCTAACATTGGACTGGCCAAAGCATCTGATAAGCATGGACACAAATCAATTAACACATGTGTTTAGGGCCACCTGAAACACTCTAAGGCATCCCAAACATCCCTGTGTCACTGTCAGATGTGACACATGATTTATGAGACACTTCTACTGTAGATAGAGGCCAGCATGCATCTAAAATTACTCATCTTCAAATGACACTAGAGAACGATATTTTGGCAATTACATTGAGCTCCATCATTTTACTCTTTTCCAAGGCGTTTTATCCACCTGTGATTCATGGAGTCATCTGATACAGCACAGCTGTGTGACCATGGCTAATTTTAATATGAAAATGAATTATTAATATGTGTGAGCATAAGTGAACTAAAGCCTTTCAGGATAATTAAAAACAAAGAAGTATTGCTGTTCTGATAGTCATAGCTCCAGTAATCAAGATAAAAATCACTGTCATGGAAATGTATAAAACCCCAAGGAGCAAAAAACTAAATTAGAAAAGGATTGCAGAGCCCTGAGAGAGGTGGTAGGGGACTCCAGAACACCGGTAGTTTTTTTAACAAGCCTCCCAGTCAAAGAGAAGTGGTTTGAAAGAGCCAGTCGAATTTGGAGAGTCCACAAATGGCTACAAGATCAGTGCCACCATCAGGGGTTCAGCTACTTAGATTATAAGACTTGCTTTGAGAAACTTGCTCTGCTGAGGGTTCATGGAGGTCAGCTTTATCGAAGGAGCATGGGGACAAGGGAAGTGCAGACATGGACATGCCTGTGAGGCTAGAATCTTATTGCATCATGGAGGTGTGGTGGGATGTCTCCTATGACTGCAATGTTCAAATGGAAGGATACAAGCTCTTTAGGAAGGACAGGCAGTGGAGTTGAGGAGGTGGTGTTGCCCTCCATGTCAGTGAGCAGCTGGAGAACATGATGCTCCACCTGAAGGTGGGTGAGGAGCTGACAGAGAGTTTATGGGTCAGAAATAAAGGGATGGAAGGCACAGGTGAAATTATAGTGGGGATCTGCTACAGATGGCCTGTCCAGGAAGACCAAATGTATGAGTCCCCCTATAGACAGATAGATGCAGCCTCACATTCATGATCTCTGGCTCTCATGGGGTAATTCAATCATCCTGGTACCTGTTGGAGGGACAACACAGTGGGTCATAAGCAATCCTGAGGGTTCCTGGAGTGTGTTGATGATAACCTCCTACTCCAAGTGCTAGAGGCACCAGCAAGGAGAGATGCTATGCTGGACCCTGTTCTCACCAACAAGAAGGAGCTGGTGGGGAATGTGAAGGTCAAGGGAAGCCTAGGCTGCAATGACCAATGCCTTTCCTGCTTGCTCTGCAGCTGTCTTAATGGAACTGTTATTACATTTCCTATATTTTATCATGTTTCCTATATATTTATTTTGTTAAAAGAGAAGTTTGTTACTTCAACACTTCAGTCGTGGTTTAGAGGTATTCTAATGGCTTATACCTATGCTGTATCTGTGATTTGGTTACTCTTGGTTACACTGAAAATAATGCCAAATAATATTAGCACAGGCAAAGCGAAACTCCATCAAGGCCCCGTTTTGTTTAAGAGCCCTATCCCACCGTGGTATTGAATGACATCATGCTAAAGGTTCACATCTCAGCTCAGGATTCCTTTTCTTGACTACGGGCCTGAGATATCTTTGGCTACTCCCTACAAAAGAGGCCTGTGAGAGCCAGATTTATAATACCAAATGACCAATCACCAGACTACTTGACAGGGTACAAGACTTGGATATAAGGAGTGAATGCTCTTCCATCTGATCAAGGAATCTATGCTCCCTTGGTCTTGATATAGTTTACAGTGTGAATTATAACTACCTTTAACAATAAATTATGCTGTCTCCTTTAATCATCAATTCCAGGTCTATCTAACATGTGAAAAGTAATTTATTATGAAAACTTTGAAAGTAGTTGTTATTAATTTTTATCAGCGTATTCTATCAGAAGACCACCCCTTACTCAAAGTTTTTATATTCTTCACATGGAAAAAAGAATGTAGGAATTTTACCTAATTTGCAGATGGAAAGAGACATAATTTGATAAATGTTATAGAGAATTAAAACTAGATTAAAGAACCACATGCAGATCTGCAAGTGTATTTGCTCAAAAAAAGAACCACACATTTTTAATAGTACTGAAGACACTTGGACGTAATCTGTCTCTGGTGGAAAGCCAGTGTGCTTGACCTAATAAGGAATTTATCAGAAAATACAGCAGTACATGGTGACTATCAGCCCCTCAGATTGAAATTTGACAGTGTAGACACAGGTGTAACAGGCACAGGTCTTTGTAAAAGGACAAGATAATAGCAAATTACTAGTGCTACAGCATGGCATACCTGTAGCATCTAAAACTCTGATTTGCTCAGTTTCTACATAGAAATGATAAATATGCCTGTGAGAACATGATGAATAAATCTTAGGCATTTTTCACTTTCCTGTAGTTTTGTCAAAATTTTCCAGATAATGTTATCAAAGAGGACTACTTTCCCCTGAAATCACAAATCAGGCAGACAGACTAGTTTTGCCTTTTGCCCTCAACTTTGTTTAGTTGCATTTCAGAGACTCTTGGCAATGCATTCTGAATTTGTCCAGGGAGTAACAGTTTTGGGTAGTCTAGTACATCCAATCTAATACATCCATTCCCTTTTCAAGTGTAACTCTTGAGTTGGATGACTTGTCCATGGTTAACATGAAATCCATCCATGCGGTTAAATCTTTCATTTTAAGATTGGTGTGACTTAAGTACGTCTGAGATGTTACACAAGCTTAAGTCTCTGAGTACCTAACCACTTGTAATATAGTAAAGGAGAAGCAAGTACTATGTAAAAAGAAAAGCAATATATTAATGCTTCTATCAGAGTCCAGTTATATCAGAAAGAATTGTGGATAACCAAGTATGCCAGAACTCTATTAATGATGATCAAAAGTCAGGAATGTCCTTCATTTCCTCATGACAGTTTCAACTATCCACTTCAGTTTTGCTTTGATTTGTAAGAAATGAGTTTTGTTTGTTTGTTTGTTTTTGTCTTCTTCTGTTTTTAATGCTTAAAATATTTTAAATTACGCTTATGATTATGCTGAATGAGTAGGAAAAAAAAAAGAATTTAACTCAGTCATTTGACGTGAAGAGAGGAATTCACATCTCAGTGCCTACAGCTCCAGTAACTTGTAATGGTATAGAAAATGTCTCAACATCCATTTCATGCTAATCATGTAACTTAGTGAGAGATGAGAGGTGTTCACAGTAGTATTGGATCCTGAGTTTAGAGATTTAAAAATAAGATCTTTAGCTGGGACTTTTTTTTTGGCAATATATTAATGTTTGATATATTCTACAAAAGATAATATTTTTCTATGTTTGTTTCCAAAATGAAATCCCATGTATTTAAGTATATCAAATATAGTACTATTCTGTGGATTAACTTTTAACCCATTTATATCAATTTTTTCTATATATTGCACATACTTATATTTATCTGTGGTAGGATTACAGTTTTCATATACTGCTTTCAGAGTTCTTTATGATTTTTCAGACAGATATGGGATTTAAATTGTTCCCTGACATTACTAAAGTACAAGCTGGTATTTTTTTTTTTCATTTAACATTGGATTGGTAACTTTTTTTTGTCTGCATTAAAAAAATTCTCTTGCCTCTAAATGTTATGTTTTCTAGTTTATTTTAAGTATGTCAGAAAGTATATATGAACCTTTACAAGGTCATAATTTTTTGTAAACTACTCTAAATATGACATCTTTGGAAGCACAATCCATATGAAATGGGACTTGTTGATCTCAGGCTGAATACTACCAAACTTGCTCCAACAAACCAGATGGAATTTTGACCTTGTAGGCTGTGTTGTCTCTGATTCACTGCGTCCTTTCACTATTGGAAACAATTGTGAATCGTTCTGTGCTTTTGCTAATTAGGAGCTGTTGTCTTAATTAAAAGACACAATTCTGCAAATTCTAAAGGTACCCTTTAAAAAAGTACACTATAGGCAGAGTTGTATTACTTTGCACCAACCATCTATGTGGCAAGTAAGATAAGGTATTGCCACACACAAGCTAGACAGAGTTGGAAAAAGACGTTTCTTTTGAGAGCAGCAGGAGAAAATCTTGAATACCATCTGCCTTCTAAGACATGTGAAGGGAATTTCACGTGATAGAACGTGAAATACTTCCCCTACAAAGTGAGGAAACAGACTGTCAACATTTTTTTCACCTAATAACCTGTTGTTAAGTCACTGGGTTCCAAAAGCCCCTGGTAACTTCTCTGACACATAAGATTTATTTATTTATTTGCTTATTTATTTTGGCAAAGGAAATGTTCTGCCCTTATCTTCCAGAATAAATCTTAAAATATAAAACCCAAAGCAAAATAAGACACAAATTTACCAATCAATGAAAAATACTTTAAATTTGAAGGCAGTAAAAAACTTGCTTAACCCAGCTGCGATACTTAACTGACATGCTGAGTTTCTGCTGACTTCTGAAGGACTGCAAATGACTGTGGGACATAATATGCATCCTGCACTTGCAATTCTTAGAATAATAAGCTCAGTATATGAGAATTTTTTGTGCAACTCATTCTGTAGTACCCAAATAATTAATGTTATTTCACAAATTTTCCCATCGATTTGGAAAATGTACAACTAAGAGTTCTATGAATATTTTCATTAAAATCTTGGAATGTCAAAATGTTAAAGAGAAAAAGAGAAAAAAATGGTTTTCATTAGTCTTGGCAGTTACTTTAAGCATAAGTATTCCAATTATGGAATGATGGCAAAAAAATAGTTTTATCATTTGATCTTTTTCTTTTTTGGAATGTTTTGATGTTGTAATTGCTGGTAATAACACAAGTTGGAAACATTTTCCATAAAAGCAAAAGAGTTTAACTTATATAATGACTCACATAAGAACTCCATTTACAGACACTTTAACACTGTGAATCATTAATCTCTTTGACAAATTACAGCATAACTCTATTAGATTTCCTGTTACGGATTTTAACAGATGTCTAATTAGAAACTGAAAGTGAATTCAGATTAACCAGTACTTGGCATATGTATGGCATAAAATCATTATTTATTGAGAGAAACATTTACTCTGGGGTAAGACAAAATATTATTTTTTTTTCTCCATTTACAAAAAAAGAAAGAACATTTAAATATTGCATACCCACAACCTTAGTTACTAAGCAATATTTTAGAGATATAAGATAAATATTCTACAGCATTCTTGACAAAATTATTTTTCAGGGATAATTATTTGCCAGAATTTTCAAACTGTTAAATGTATTAATTAAGATTAAACAATAAGAAAGCTGATGAAACAAAACCTCAAATCTTCCATTACACAACTATCAAACAATTATACCAATGTATGAAGCCCTACATCCTTGTAAGTCAGTGACCATAGAAACATAATTTCTCTAACTTTTGATTCAATATCTTCTTTTTGTCAACTATTGAAATATTTTGTTTGCAAGTAAAAATATTCCTGCAATTGTATATTACTATAATGCAGAAAAACTTCTAACACTGTAATTGATTTAATTCATCATTTCTGGGCATGGAAAACTTAACATAGCCATGGTTAGTACACATACCCTTTTTTCATTATCAGATGTAGCATATTTTTGCGCTTGATCTTGCCACATGAAAGGCAAGAACAGGTTTATCAGTGGATACAGAAATCATGTCTAGGATTTGGCACCTTTGCTACTGGAATCTTTAACTGCTTAAATAGAATAATAAAACAAATTATTTAAGAAAAAAGAGGAAAAAAGGCCAGTTCTTAGGGCCAGACTCAAAAAGTAATCATGAACTCAAGTCCCATAGCAACTTTATTTCATAACAGTTTTGAATTGAATTTCAGGAAATAACTTCTCCAAAACACTTGCCTTTGTTGCTTATAGCTTTAGCCAAAGATAAGTTGCCTTAGGCCACATCTACTTTAAACTGTAGTTTGGAACATAAATATGTTTATAAATATGTTATGTTTTAAATATCTGATATATAAATATATCATAAATTTTTCTGATCATCCCATGCCCATCATTGCCACTTTTTGGACACACTTTTAAAGAGGATTGATGACAGTGAACTATTATTTTCTACTTTTTTCCCCTCAAAAAAGCCAAATCCTTTCTATAGAGAGAACTTAATTGGAAATTCATTCCAAGTGCTCATCAAATGCTCTCCAGTACCTAATGCAGAAGTCCTTGATCTACCATATCTCTTCAAACAGCATGCCTGATGTTCTTTCTAAGCCATCAACCAAATCTATTCCAAAGGAAAAGCAAGAAAGCAACCAGTGGGATTTTTATGAAAAATATGTTGATACTGTAGATGTAACCTTAATCTTATCAGCAGGATATTCATAATCTCAGTATTTTGTTTTGCTTAAGGTGAGAAATTCAGTGTGCTCATCCTCATTCAACCCACTTTTGAGCATATTATTCATCCACTAGATCACTTGGGTCGAAGTACAACTTAGATGTGTAGACATACTTCTAAATATTTCAACACTCAGTACCAACATAAACATTTTTAAGTATCTGATTACCACTGCAAAATCCAAAACCCTTGCAATCACATTCTGGGTGTAGTGTGTGACAATATGCTCTTGCAGTCCAGGAACATAGTTGTATCATGTACTGCATAAAAAGAAGTGCAACCAGCACTTCTCATGAGACCCCCCCTGGAGTACCACATCCAGCTTTGGGGGGCTAATAAGAAAGGTGTAGAGGTCTTGTAGTGGGTCCAGAGGAACATGAATATGGTCAGATGATGGGAGCACCTCTCATATGAAGAAAGGCTCAGACAATTGGGATTGCTTAACCTGGAGAAGGCTCTGGGGACACTTTCGTGAAGGCTTCTAATACTTTAAAGAAAGTTAATAAGAAAGACAGAGTAAAAAATTTTACCAGGCTGTGTAATGACAAGGCAAGTGGCAATGCCTTTTAACTGAAAGAGGATAGATTGAAATTGGACTTGAGCAAGAAATTCTTTACTCTGAGGGTGGTGAGGCACTGGAACAGATTGTCCAGAGAAGTTGTGGATGCCCACATCCCTGGAAGTGTTCAAGGCCACATTAGATGGAGCTTTGAGCAACCTGGTCTGTAGTGGAAGGTATCCCTGCCCGTGGCAGGGGTGGTTGGAACTAGATGATCTTTAAGGTCCCTTCCAACCCAAAACATTCTATGATTCTGTGAAATGGCTAAACATGCAGGAAAGGGACTCTCAGTAATCAGTAACATAAATACAAATATTCCTAGTATGATCAGCAAGACACTCCAAAACCAGAAATACATATACTAAAAATTTATTATCCAGAATTTATGCATCCTAGTCTTAAAAATTACTAGATACTTTTGTCCAGAATTTATACCACATAATTGTTTTGCTATTCTACCTCATTCTGTTAAAAAGCACACCACCCCCTCAAAAAAAAAAAAAAAATTACAATCAACCCAGACAAAAAAAAATCAACCTGTAACAAAAGCCAACCAAATATTTATTTTACTTAATATGTATTTAAGTTATTGTATTATCTCTCCTCTTTTCTGTAAGCAAAGTCAAACCTGCGTTCTCTCAAGTTTTTGGAAGGTTATTCTTTTTTTGTGGACATATTCTTATGCGTCTGTTCCTCACTATATTATAGACCAAAGGATTAATTCTTTAAGAGAAAAATAATGAAGAAGATTAGCTATGAGCTTTCTGATCTGGTGGCTAGGGGATAATTCTTGCACAGAATGAGATGACATTTTCATCTATGCCTCTATACCGCTTTTATGTTTTATCCAGTGATTATTTAATACAAGTTCATAGAGGCTAGACCTGTAGACATACTGGCATCTTTTTGATAGCTGTGGGTGAAAACTACACTAGCAACTGAGACTGCTGAAATGTACGTTTAGCAGTCTGTTGGATAATGATGCCATAAAACTTCCAGTGAATATCTTGAGTCTCTAGTCAAGTGAGAAGTTACAGCCAAGCATTTCAAAAGTTTAGCATTTACCTAATCCCTAATGGGGTTTAATTACCTTATGCAGTTGTATAACATCCATTACTTTGCTTATGTCAAACCTTTTCTCCTGAGAATAATGATGTCACTCTGTAAAAATTCAGAGAATCCTGCTTACCTGGCGGTCTTGCAGAAAAAAACACAACACCAAAGCTCCCTTCACTGAAGACCAGGGTCAGAAGGGTAATCTATTTCTCATTTAGTTCTTCATATTAATATTTAACATATTAATATTAATATTTCAACAAACACTGATTATATTTATTATTTAATTTATTATCAATTTAAAAATCCTGTTTTAAATACCTTTTCTTGGTCTCCATTTTGTTTCTTCTTATTCCTCATGAGAGGTCATTAACGGTCACAAGCCTCTCTCAGAATTGTGATTATATCAGAATACATCTCAACCTGTTCGAAGCCCAAAGACGTTCTGTTATTGGACTATAATTTTGGTAATCCTCTTCTAGTGTTATTTTTCTATTTATGTGTGGGTACAAAAATGCTGTTAGGAAGGAATTTTCCTGCTTCTTCTAAACCGTGGGATACTTTTCTCTCTCACAGAAGATAACAGCAGAAGTTCTGTAAACTAAGAACATCTACAACCTTGTAGAACTTTGTTTATGGTACAGTAGAAAAATATTTTGACAATGGATGTTTTAGGATTTTGGCCAATCACCCCCAAGGGGTGGCTGGTCCTTTGTCCAATTAGACTATGAAGAAAAAAGTCTATAAAAGAGTTTGTAAAATAATTAAATAAATCAATCTTGCTGCACAATTCCTGCCTGCTGGATCTTCTCTCCTCCTCCCTATGACTGCGGGACACGGTAATATTTTACGGCATTAATATTTATGTACATTACCAGCTATTTTTTTCTTAGTTATCCCTCTCAATTAATTTGAATGTACTTGCTCTCTGTCATTGTTGTCCCTCCTTTTCCTGCTGTTTTCATGTTGTTCGGAACAAGAATTTTTCTGTGATGCTGCCTTGGTTGGAAATGACAAACATTTAAAGCAGGTATTTAAATTAAATAATGAATTAACATTTTACTTTCTTTATTTGTAGAAGATAAGATATTGGTAAGTTGGAGAAAGAGATAACCACATTATCTGTAGTTTCTTCCCCATTTGTGTGAGTTATTTTTTATTTTAGCATCATTTAGATTCCAACACCTAAGCTTGAATATTAATAATGTCATGCCAGTGGCCTTTGTTATCCTTTGGACATATAATCATACTGACTACTTAGAAGACACCATAGCTTCTGAGAGAGGTAGACATTTTCAAAGGTTTTCAAGCTCAGCCTGATGTTCCTTACACAGGAACAGGCACACACAGACTATCTGCTTTTGAAAAGCTTTCCTTGAATGCTTACCTTTGATCAACTTTCACTTCTTCTTTTTATTAAGGAATCTTCCAGATTCCAAAACAGACTTAAAAGTCAAGAGGAAGTGATTGCAACTAAGACTGTCAAAGAGTCCACTGATTCAACACTCTCCCTAGGCAGCTTATTAATGTCAGAACTCTTGGAAAGTCATGTGTAATGTTAAATGTTGTTATAAGTAAGAAACCTCCCTAAGGTACTTGGTCATGGAAAAACTTCTACCACCTTTTCCTGGGGTAAATCTTTCCTGAACACAGGTGGCCACAGTAGGGAAGACGTAACTTATATTTATTTGCATTATCCTGAGCTAATATAGATAACAGAGTTCATGTGTTTGTTCTTAGTCACGTAACTTTTTTTTTTAATAGATTTTTGTGTTAATATGATTATCATAACAACCATAACCTATTTCCCATGACTGTCACATGTTCTACTGTTTACCATTATTAATGATACAATGTTCACTGCCTGTCCAAAAACATCCAATATTGCTGACAGCTTTGTCTGGGAATCAGTAGAATGTCACAAATATTCATGAATTATTCCCATCGAAAGCCTTTTCTAAATCCTCAGGACTTTGCAGCAGTATAAAACTGAAATTCCTGAATTGTTGAGCCTTCACTGATTAAGGCTTTAATCAAAAGACGTAGAAAAGGAAAGGATCAGAAAAAAGCATGGTGCAGTAAAGGATTTTTTTCCTACACAAAAATGAGATGTCACAGAAAAGCTGATGTGGCCAAAACTACTTCTTTTACTTTTTTTTTAGCCTTGACCCATCTGCCATATGTACAATGCCACCTATTTAAGTATAAAAATAAGACACTTAAAACAAGCAGCAGGGTTGCCCTAAGCTCCCTGTAAATTTAGTAGAGAGAAAATACATTAAATATCTGACTTTTCTTGTGGAGATTTTCTCTGCACTTGCCATATAGAAAGCTGCTTTTCCATAAAGCTCCAGTAGGTATCTTCCTTACTTCCTTAAGGTAAGGTGCAATATATATTAGTATGTCTTCACATGAGGCACATATTTGTTAGCCTATTTAAATTATGCAGCAAGTAAACACAGATATATATGCACATACCCATATTAACATCTTCTGTTTATAATATTAAACTTAGCCATCTGAAAGTACAGCAAAGGGAAGTATGTGGCAGGAATTATCACATAACAGACCATATCCTCCCACCTTTTTCATCCTGTTCTTCTCTTTCAAAAGCAATTCTATCAATGTTAATGCTGTAAAATTAAATATATATGAAGAATTATTGCTTCGTTTTTTTAAATAATAAGGTAATTGCATCATGACTGGTTTCTTCTGAAAAACTTGAAGGTAAAATTATGACTGCAGGATTCAGAGATACCTGAAATGTTTGAGTAATTTTTATATTAACCAATAAGATAAAAAATTAGAAATGCCTTAACAAATACTATTGAAGATCTTTCTATGATAGCCATATTATGTATTAAAGCAAATACCTGTCATCCAAGGTCAAACTCTAGGGTAGGATAAAGTAGAAATATTTTAGTTGTATATGTCTGTCTCTGTTGATAGGCAGACTGCCATCCTATTAAGCTGAAAGGTCCCAGAAGGAAAAAAAAAACAGAATATAGCGAGTAGTGAATATTCTTATTATCTTCTTTGAAGCTTTATAAGATTTCATCATGAATAGTAATTGGTCTGAAGAACACAGCTCTGTCAGAGAACAGAGTGGTAACTACATCAGACACAATTGTGTAGGCTCAACACCCAATCTTAGCCAGACCAAATGGACTTCTTGTGAAACTGGAACTCAGGAATTACCCTCTTTTGGGTACAAACAATAGGTTTAATTTCTACTATGAACATATAATCAATACGCTCTATTTTAAGTTATTTATCATTTGAGGCAGCCTGAGCTGCAGTGATCATACACTGATCATGAAGAATATGAGTCAGGTGAAGAGTGAAGTCAGGAGCCTGAATTTCAGGATGCAGAATTCCAGCTTTCCCAAGAGTTAGTCAGTTGGACCCCCTGGGATGCTACCCTTAGGACAAGGGAGCAAAAGACAAGGAAATGTGCAGCACTGGTACAGTATTTATTCTCTGCCTATAGGAGTTTCTATGTTTTCACTAGTGCTTTAGTATTTTTTTAAAAAAACTGCAACCATTCCTTTCATGAGCCATTTATTCAATCACTCTACTAAAACAATATGCATTTGAATTCTGAAAATAATTTAAAAAATAATATTCACCTTTGCACACTATTCTCTAATCATATATTTGTTGTATTAACAAAAAACCCCCATTGTCACAAGAATATTTTTCACGCTTAAAAAAAAAGTTACTAATAGAATTCCACTAAGAAGAGCATCTGAGGTAGTTTATCAGTTTTTCCCTGTCCTAACTCTCCAAGTGCACTATAAATGAGGGTTTTCGATTAGGATAGTGTTTATTCAACTTGTCTTCAGATAATTTCTTTTGCAAGATATATTAGCAACATTCAGAAACACTCTCATAGTAAAGGAAATCTGGATTTTCAGTAAGGTATATTTTTAATGTGTTGCAAAATCTACATGATCACAGTCATTTACACTTATGGATAGTACAGATGGAATAAATATGTTAACAGGGATTCTAGTGGTTGTGGCTGTATGATCACTATTCCATGCCTATTTGAAATCACCTCATAGATTATGTCCATTTTTAATGTTAAAAAATCTTGCTTCAGACCATAATAGTTAAATTGCTTTTATTTGTATTTTACTTTTTTTTTTTTTTAACAAAAACAATAAACTCAGCAGACTTCTCTCCTGCAGGACCTGCAAAAGACATAAGAGTAACTTAAAATTTTGTGTTGTAGCATCATCTTAATATCTTCACCAAGAGTAGTTTGATGCCATAAGATAAACCCAGTGCGACAAAGAAATTACTATATGTATAAATAGAATCTGTAGACCTTTAGTTTTCACTTGCTTTTTACCTCATACTTTTTTGAAATAGAAAACATGCGACTGCAGTTGCACCTTGAATAAATGTGATGGCACCCAATAATGTTCAGATGTTCAAAAGAAAAAATTAATGGAATCTCATGGATAAGATTCTGCCTGACCTCCACAGGCTGATATGTTAACATGTTAGTAGTCTGACTTATTTGTTGTGACAGTACTCCATAAAGAATTATAATTTATTAAGCCTAGTAGGACTGGTTGCTGTAATCATTTTCACTAGAAGGTGTTCAGAGCAAATTACAAAAAAAACCCCAACATTTGAAGGAATCAGAGCTGCCATAATCAGTCTTTTATAAGTAGGTCCTCTATCTTACTTGCTTTCTCAGTTTTATTCTGATTTTAATTTTAAAAATTCATAGAAACTGGTATTTGTATTAGAGGGCACTCTAGTATATGTCAGCAAAAGTAATGAATTGTCTTACAATTTAGTATAATTTACTTACTGTACTGTTGGAATATAAACAGATATAAATATAAAGGTTATTTTCTTAATCTGTTATAATTTAGAAATAACTTTTTTTCCATTAGTCTAAGGTAACTGATGGAAGAGATGAACTGCGTCTGGGTCACTTTATAGTAATTTGATTATAACTATTGATTTGAGGAAAGTGATGGCATATTTTCCAAGCAAATTTTTTCTTTACCTGTGAGTTTTTCTGACACTCAACAAAAATACTCAGCAGTTTTACTTAAAAAACTGTTCTGTCACTCATTAAGAAATGTCAGTGATTACAAAAACAGTTGTAAGAATTAATTAATTTCCAGTAGCTCAATGAAATATTACTGACAACTGTTTTGAGAGAAAAAGCCTTATTTCTTCTTAGTCTTCAGGAAAACAACTGCTGTACAAGTATGAAAGATGGGTTACCAACAGTAGGGAAACGGAAATTTTGACTGAATAAATTTAGTATTAAATCAGGCACTTAAGCTTGAGACAGAGGGTTTCAGAGATATCTGTCATTAAAAAATTTTGCTGTGCAAGAGAAGAAAGTGTTTCTTAAAGTTATGTTTGCAGCTAAGAGGATCATCCTTTCCTTGTGGATAAATACATCCATCCCATCTATAACTCCCTAGAATAATGCTCTCCTGCAGACATTTAAGTTCAAAAGTGTCTGCTAGACATTTAAAAAAAAATTCTGTATTTAAAAACAACAATAGGAAATTTTTGTGAGCTGCATGCTCGTTAATAATGGAAGGTGTTGGTGATGCTGTTCTGGTTTAGTATTGTACGGTGGTTTTAAAAACATAGATCATGCACTTTCAGTAGTTATTCTCTTGCATTTGTGTTTTCTTTTGCTTTGATAATAAATGCTGCTGTGGCATCTCTGTGATATTCTCTAAATACTGTCTGGCATACTCTGCTGGTTTTTTATGTTTGCATTACATCTTTTTTCTTGCATACTCTGCATTGTCATCAAAGATCACTTAAATGATCAGATGAAAAAGATACGGTGGGATTTTCTTAAAAGTGGCTCTGGGATTCATGGCAATAAATCCATCTTTCTGAAGAGTTGTCTGCTTCTTCAGAAGTCTCTGAAGGTTAAGAAGATGCCTTAGAAAGGAAAAGAAAATTGAACTTTTGCATGTGTTAAACAACAGTTCTTCAGAGAAGTCTATCAGTTTGTTTCTTCTGCTAGCATAAAAAAGTTGTATATTAGTCTTTATCTTGTTGCATTAACTGCTGAAGTAACTTGTCAGCTTAAATTATACCTAACTTTTTTTTTTTTCAGAAATGTAAACAAAACTAAAATACTTTAAATTAAATGCATTTTGTTAAACTTTTAAGTTTTCATTCAAAGAAGTGATATCAAAACTACTTTCAAAGATTGGTTGCTCATCACCTCCATACATGAAGAAGACCACTGGAGGTATTCTTGAGGAGTTATACAATCTTTCTAATTATATTGAATCACTATTAAGTAGAACAAGTAAATTGCTCCCTCATGGTTGTACCACTTCAATTATTACATGTGCTGTTCTACACAAATTGATTTTGTACACGATTGTTCCATAATAGGAATACCTTATAACACCATAAAACTCTATCATTTTCACCCTCAAACATTACCCATACATTTTAAGTTAGTTTTGCTGAATGAAATTGATTTTAAACATAATCATAAATATTTTTTTAATTTAGATTAAATAAACATTTTCAACACGATTTCCAGTAAAACATGTATTTAAAACTAGATTCATAACTGTAAAATGACTTGCATTTTGTGCTGATTATAAATGAGAAGCACAGTGTTAATATATGGCCTTATGTGCACTGCTTTGTGTCAAACATAAACCTGGAGATTTGATGTGTTACTACATATATATACATATATGTATATTAATACTTTCCCAATAATGCTAAAAATCAAGAAATAAGCCCTCCTAACAGGGAATAATGACAGAAAATATTCCATAAAGCTGAAGACATCCTAACAACCATTTGGATATCTTTTTACATCAGATTTTGATATTACACTGAGGAGCAGTTTGCTTTACAATCTTCTGGTAATGAGACATGAAGGTATTACAAACCATTAACAAATATCTAAAGCTTGACCTTGTATACATTACTTACCTTTCTTATTTTCATTATAACAGGCAAGACACGTGGAAAGCATAGTCTTTGAAAAAACCCTAACTCTAAGGACTTGCCTTTAGACCTGCAAATAAAATGCTGACTTAATTGTGATTTTCCTGTTTCTTCTTGTGTTTCCATTAAAATATGATTAACATAAAACTAAAGTAAGTTACTAATACTGATTTAATTATATTTTCATGTGAATTTTAAATGAAATGCAGCAGAAGTGTAGCACAAATACAATATTACTTATAACTTCCTGCAGTAGTTTATTCAGATTGCAATTTCAATTTAGTTTTAATTTTAATTTAATTGAATAATATAGTTGCACTGAATAATGAGTATAGTAATTGAACTGATGCATCCAGCATTTATTTGTCTAGTTGAAATTATATGAAACTTTGGAGAGAAAAAATGAAAGAGAAATCGGTTTGGTTTTAATCTTTCAAACTTGATATTATAAATTTTATTAAGTGTTTTCTTTATTTTCTGGATGAGAGACATAAGCTCCCTGATTATATGCACTGGAAGCAACTATATTCTAACTGTACATTTGAATTTAGATCCATCGTCTGAGTTCCCCCAGAATTCTGTTTCACAGATAAGCTACATATAGCTGCAACAAATACTCAGTTCTCTGGAAATACATACAAATATATACAAACTGTGGAACAAGCAGCTGGAGAGCAGCCCCATGGAAAGATATCTAGGGGTTTGCTGACAATATGTCAATAGTGTTCCTCAGCAGCCAAAAGGGCCAGATGTGCCCTGGGGTGCATCAGACACAGAATCTCCAGCCAGTCAAGTAAGGTGATTGTCCTGCCCTACACTACGCTGGTGTGGCCTGACCTCACAGAATCACAGTATGGGTCAGGTTGAAAGGGACCACAGTGGTTCACCTGGCACTACCTCCCTTCTCAGGCAAGGTCAATCTAGAACACATGGCACAAGATTGTATTCAGACAGTTCTTAAATATCTCCAGTGAGGCAGACTCCACAGCCTCTCTGGGCAATCTGTTCCACCGCACAGTCACTCCCACAGTAATGAATTTCAACATATTCAGATCAAAGTTTCTGTATGTGAGTTTCTGCCCATTGCCTCTTGTCCTAATGCTCGCCACCACCTAGAAGATCCTGGATCTCTCTTCTTGGCACCTTCCCTTCAGATACTGATAGACATTGATGAGGTCCCCCCTCAGACATCTCTTCTCGAGGCTGAACAGGTTCAGCTCCCTCACCCTTTCCTCATAAGAGAGTTGCTCAGTCTGTTGATCATCTTTATTGCCATCCACTGGACCTATTCTAGGAGCTCCATGTCTCTCTGGTACTGAGGATCCCAGAACTGGACATAGCACTCCAGATGCGGCCTCAATAGGGCTGAGTAGCGGGGCAGGATCACCCCCTTCAAACTGCTGGCAATGATCTTCCTAATCCACCCTAGTGTTCTCTTGGCCTTCTTGGCCACAAGGGCACACTGCTGACTCATGGACAACCTTTATCTCCCAAGACCCCCAGGTCTTTATCTGCAGAGCTCCTTTCCAGCAGACTTTCCCCAGGTGCTTTCCCCAGCCTGTACTGGTGCACGGGGTTATTCCTCCCCAAGTGCAGGACCCTGGATTTGCCCTCATTGAACTTTCAGAGTACTTAAGTACTGTGTGCAGTTTTGGGCACCTCAGTTTAAGAAGAATGTAAATCTTTTGGAGTGTGTCCAGAGGAAGGCAGTCAAAATAGTGAAAGGCCTCAGGAGCAAGACTTACGAAGAGTGGCTGAAGTCATTTGGTACAGCCTGAAGAAGAGAAGTCAGAGGGTGACCTCACAGCGATCTACATCTTCCTCAACCCTCAACGGGGAAAGTGGAGACGAGGTGCTGATCTCTCTCTGGTGACCAGTGATAGCACAGGAGGAAATGGAAGGAACTGCATTGGGGAAGTTCAACCAAACTAGCCACTCAAATTAATTGATAATGGTATGTTCAATATGGAAATGTTTATTTCAGTAAATTTTTCTAATCAACATTTTCTTATCAAATAGGACACCAAAGGAAAGGGAGAGATGATAAACAAAACATTTGGAGGTGTAGATCTGACAGAAACACATAATAGAGACAAAGTCTGGAAACAAACACTTGTTAGGCACACAAATTTAAGTGTCTAAATTGATATTGTGATCACAAAACTGCAAGTAAACCATGACTTTGAAACTGGTAAGGATGAAAACCTGAGGGTTCAGATTGGGAATGTGCCAACTAATGAGGCATTGTTCATGGGAAGGGGAAACAGAAGGGAGAAAAGGATGAACGAACAGAATGGGGTATAAAAGTGTCTGGTTGTAAATTGTAGCTGGTCAGTACACTTGCCTGAGCAAGCCCTGTGCCTGATGACTGCAATCTGCCCTATTTTCTTCTTATATCCTTACTTTTCATTTATTTCATAGCAGGGGCAAATATAGTTCTGTGATTTGGAGAACAGATCATGTAAGAAAAGGAAGGAGACAAGATGGGCCAACACAGTTGCAAAACAGTGCTTCACCAACAAACTCAAGTTTATATACTTATGTTTCCAAACTGCTATACCTAAAACTGGAGAGCAACATTCATTTTCTGGTGTTTAAAACAGTGTTATGATTTTGAAGGACTAACCTAACCGATTTGAGCAATATTACATGGACTTCTTTTTCCTATTCTACACACAAACTCATCAGTGATAAATTGTAACAGCCAATGATGCCTTGGCATTTTTATCTGAATTTCTTGACAATAAGAGATGTACAGGATGGTTCAGGATGGTTTTCAAGTTCAGTAGGATCTTTTTTTTTTTTTTTCCAAAAAAGCTGTTCTGTGACAACCCCAGGGGGCAGACACATCACATGAAAAACATTTATGAAATTGCTCATTGATTTCTTTCTCAGAGGTAAAATGTTCTGTACTCACTTCCCTGCACTCTTCAATTCAAAGCTTTATGCAGAAGTTAGGAGTAAGAGGACTTTTTTCTCTTCTCACCCATCAAGAATTAATTTGAATGACTATAACTACTGTTTCCAGTAGGCACCTTGCTATTACCAATCCACTTTAATTCTTTCTTTTTTATTATGAAAGGATTAGCATTGTTCCTCAAGATATTTCCCACATGATTCAAATTCCTTTGAGTCTACCACTTATGTCCTCCCATTGCACCTTCTTTCATTTCTCTTCATCCTGGAGCACACTCCAAGTCAGCTTGTTTCATCATGTGAAAGAAATATCATCCACCCCATTGTAAGCAGACTCTAAAATGATGTGAACCGATTTGGTTAGTTCCTCAGAAAAGACTGCAACAACTCCCCTAAAATAAAACTCTCTCTGCTTTAATGTCTTCTAGACCCAATGGAAGTTCCCATGATCCTGTTCCCATTTGTCATAGCCAAAGACAGACAAAAGGTTGCTTTACCTTTGAAACATGAGCAGCTAGAATATCAATTTTTTTTTTTTAATAAACCTTTACATTGTTTTGTTGACTTCCAAAGGTATTTGGAATAAACTACAAAGCAACTGTCCCATGCTAAAGCAGATTATATCCTTTAAGTAACATGATCTAAACTCTCTATAGGATGAAAAACTCCATAACCTCACAAATTATTGGATGCTTCTTCCTCATTGCTGTTCTGACTTCTTCAAATACATGCCTTCCCAGTTTCCTCTATATGTCATTTTTCTTGTGATGATCATTAACTACTTTCTTTGCAATTTGATAATTTTCTTTGCGATTTTCCTTTGAATGACTGCAGCTTTAATATAATGCTCAGTCTCACTGCAGCTGCCCTTCACAATTTCTCACCCTGAAGAGGGAGGACACACCAGATACCTGTCATCAGATATAATGCTGATTTGGGGATTGGTGTTGCTATGATGACCTCACAATGCACAGCTGGACATTTTCCTTATAGTTTCTCTGCTTTTCTATGAGTTAACCATGGCCTAATCTTGTTCTGTGTAGCCTTCTAAAAGCAAGACAACACAAAGAATTCATTTGCACAAAATCTACTTGTCTGGACAGAAAACATAGGAAACTTTTTCTGTTTCAATCTCACGTCGTTTCAGTTTACTGTATTTCATCATTTCCAAAATGTTTTATGACCCCCATTTTCTTCAAGACAAGGGTTGTTAATTCTGTATTTTATGTAATTCATCTTTGCTTTCCATATCACATTGTTGAGGAAAGCTATAAACATTATATTTCTATTAGGGACTTACAGCATGTCAATTTCTGCTGTGTCATGATTAACATATTTTTGTGCCTTTAGAATTTTAATTAACACTTTAATTATGTTTTTCATTTAAGCAATACTGGTTTAATAGCTGCTGACTATTGAACCAGTATTGCTTCTTTACAAGTATTGCTGAAAAGCACCACTTGGTTATGCCATCTGACTTTGTGGGTATGACAAACTGTTATGATTCGATTATAAGAGATGCCTCTGCCTCATTTAAGGTGTAAACAAGACCATATGCCTAAGCCAATAGTATGGCTTTTATTTAACAGTAATGTGACCTAGAGAGATAGAAACAGGAAGGCAGGCAGAGCCCAAGAAGAAGGGATGGGTGCAGAGAAGGTGGTTTAAGATTTGGATTTATTTCTCATTATCCTACTCAACTTCTGATGGGCAATTAATTAGATTATTTCTCCAAGTGGAGTCTTTTTTGCCTGTGGTGGTACTTGCTGAGTGATCTCTCCCTGCCTTTATCTGAAGCCTTTCATCATATTTTCTCATTCCTATCCAGTTGAGGGGAGAAGTGATAGAGTGGCTTGGTGGGCACTTGGTGTCCAGCCAAGGTCAACCCACCGCAAATGGAAACATTTTCTACGGCAGAGATTTCTCCAGATTATTTCTCCTCTCCCTGACATACTTTTCTAGTCATCCCTAGTCAAATATTCAGCAAGGAAAAGTGCCTTGCTATGCCTCATAGTTATCTACTAGAACTGTTTGTCCTTTCTTCCTATAATGATTCTCTGATGACTTTGAATAGTATTATTTCAGTTTTATCTCCTTGTGCCATTTTTCTTTATGTGTTTAAGTGTCCATGATGCTGCAAATAGCTTTGCTGCTCCTGACATGAATATTGAAGAGTGTTCCATAAAAGCTATTAGATCATATCTTTTCTGAGGCACAGAGCTGATCTGGAATTCTACGTTGATATTTTTTAGCATGACTAGACAGGAGTTTATGTTGCTTTCCAAGCACTGAAGACCTCAGGGTTTAAGATATGTTTTGATAATGTCTTTTCTGTCTTCTCTGGTCTGTAATTTCCATAGCTATGAATGCCTGCTGAAATGAAAGCAAATATTATATGCTGTCTGAAGTCAATTGCATCTTCTTTCTATGAATTCATGCAGCAGAATATAGATATGCTGCAGAAGTAAAAATGTGCTGTAATTAGAAGCCCTCTTTACCATCTCTGAAATGTAGAGCAGAATTCAGAGTAACTGGAACTTATCCTCATTAAAACTTATGATAATTGATTAAAGAAGCAATTCAGTTTTTTCTCTTGAAATGTGACAGTATTTTGCTTTTGGATTATTGTGCTGTTGACCTAATTTACTTGGGATGACAAGTCTAAAATTTGTGACGTCCAGCAGTCAGCAATAAATTATCTAGTAATTTCTTCAGGTATTTGGAGGGAATGGAAAATTAAAAGTCCTCAGTAGTGAAATAAATATCCAGTGGATATAATGGATAGAACCCATCTACAATAAAATATAATAAAATAACTTAAAACCTCTCCTCCATCTGCATATTCTCTCCTGATTTTTGAAGTTCTGTCCTCAAGCATAACCAAGAAAACTTGCTTCTGATTTACAGAAGCTTGACGATCATAGGTTGCTATGCAGGGGTAAAATATGTGCTATTCCTCTGTTTCTTAAACAATTTAGTGGAAACTCATATAAATTTATGTTAAAGACTACAAGAACCACTTAAATTTATGTCAGATTCAGGTCATCACTTCAAGGATTTCACAGTTAATTCACAATCTCTCTCTGACATGAATACAGAAAGTAAAAATCTCTCCGAATCAGATGATAACAAAAACACATTATGGTATAACTGATGCAATCATCTTGCATGCTCTTGGAATAAAATACACATTAGAGGGAAGAACTGAAAGTATTTTGATTAGCTGTAGGAAAAATACAAACTGTTGGAAACCCAAATAATTATAGCACCTTCTTGCTTGTATCAAAATGTTTCATCACCGGTTGTTAGGATGTTGATGACATGAATGTGTGGTATATAGGTATTGCTATTGCATATGCAAGGCTGATATAAAAATATGTTTAGCCTATGATCTTGAACTTCTCTTTATGTTCTTTACATAGTAAATAACAGAAATTTATTTTATGTTACAAAATAAATATTTGCAAATATTTTGTAATAAATTATTTGCAGAGTAAATAATGTGAAGTTTAAAGCACAGCATACTTATCATCTTCAATGTTAATGGCAAATGAGCACTTAATGAAACTTGCAGAATTCAGTTGTCTCTACAGTGTGCAATGGAAAAAATATTTTGGTAATCATATGCATATTTTAAAAAATCTTATACTGTGTAGACATTACTATGTTGAGTCAGTACAGAGAAACTCATTAATATATGAATTACTGAAGTTACACATTTTACAGATTTCTTTAAACAACTCTCTCCCTTCTATAACTTTCTTACAAATATTACATCAGAATCACATTATTCTAAAATATTTTCTTAACACTTAATTTCAAGTACTTCTTATAGCAAAGCCAGATGATCATTTGAGAAAAGCCATTTAATATCATCCTTTGAATTTACCTCAGTTATAGGTAAGGTAATAGGTTATAGGTTAAGGCTGTAGGTATAAGTAAGGCCCAATATCTGAGGGTATTAAAATAAATAAAAAACAAGGTACAAGATATACTCACAAAGTGCATGCATTGAATATAGATAATAATTTATCTGTATATGTGTTCTGGAGTGTATGTTATGTCAAGACCGTAGGCATGACTGTTTTACTCTTAAACATTTTCACCTCTCTGAAGCAAGCACAGTTTGACATCCTCCAATAGAGAAAGAGTGATCTTTGTAAGAGAACTAGAGTTAAGATAACAAATTATACCTGCAGGAGAGTGTTTTGCTACTTTTTTTCATCAATGTGCTGCTGCCCTTCAGTTGTTGGTACAGAAATCCAGCAGACAGGGAGACTATCAGGGCTTTATAGATAGGAAGTTTGCTTAAGCCAATCTGTGCTCTGCCCATTTAGACTTATCATAATTGCCTCCATGTCATTAATAAAAAGAGACAACAATGGAAGTGCTGCCACATGAAAGTTTAAGAACCCATTGCTTTCCTTCACCTCTACAAGGCAGCTTGCCTACTGTCCAGACACAATAGAATTTCTAATCAAACTTTTAAGTAGATTATATAGCTCACTGAACCTGACTGTGCTATGGTATCCTTTTCTTCCTCTGAATCTCTAAATCCCCACTGCTTTCTTAACAGCCACGTAGCATAAACTAGTTGTCTCTGAAACTTACCCATTTTATTTCATTCAAAGACCTGCTATCTCTCTCTCTCATGCACTCTCCTATTTTTCTTCCTCCCTTTTTTTTTTTTTGTTAACAGTCAAGTTTTCCCTCCATGAAGAAATTTCCCAAATC
>NW_008237885.1:5343776-5362291 GCF_000691975.1 Corvus brachyrhynchos | reverse complement strand
CCTACATGAAGAAATTTCCCAAATAAATTAGGAAAATGCAAGATCCATCTTAATTTGATCCTTTAGATATAGGAGGGGGGAAAAACTGCATAAAAAAAAGTTTTTCTTCATCTAGCATCTAGAGAGCCATTTTTATTTCAACATATAAAGTTAGAGGGTATGCATGTTTGCAGTAATCTTTCCTACATAGAATGTCAATTTATTGATACAGAAAATCTAGGAGTTATATAAAAAAAAAATAGAGATAAATAGCTGAGAAAAATACATATTCTTTTGACATAATGATAATACAGCATTCTTATTGATTGCTGGCTGGATTATCCTTCACATTTATTTGTATCTGTAATATATTCATATGTATTTAGATCCCTCAATTTTATTTATATCAGCATAGTCTCCTATAGAGAAACACTTAAAGGTTAGTTGTGAAGCTATGTCACAGAAAACACAAATGTATTCCACCTCTGACTTGTGACATAGTTAAAACCTTCAGACCTGAGGCTTAAGTCAGTGTCTGTTGATGCAATTGGAAAGATTTACACCAATTTTAATAGAAACAGTACTTTGCTTACAAAACCAAACATGCACAAAACTTGATGCAAAGCCATAGTCCCTGTCTCTGATTTATCAATTGACATTTACTACTTTTCTCTGGCCATTTTGTGCACCATAACACAGAGTTATTGCTTCAATGTTTCATATCAGCTTCATACTTACATATAAACTTTACCATTCACAATATAATATTATGGTTTCAAAAGTAAACTACATAGTATTTTTAGGAAAATGGTGTGTGTAATGTCAAAAAAGTATCTTCTTTCAGGAGTCCTTCTTATTTCTTTAAGGAAAAAAAAAAGATAATATCTTGTTACTTTCCAGGAGATTTTCAGTAAATGGTCTAATTATGCATCAGTAAGGATTTTTTTTCCTTTTTTGATAGAAATTCTCTTTGTTGAAGGAGCTTCTCTTTTCTTTTGGCAGGGGGAGCTGTGGCAAGCATCAAAGATTTGCATGTTTATGCTTCTTTCTTTGAAATAGATTTTATTGCACAATCTGATCCTGGAAAATATAAATGGGCTAGGAACCCCCTTCCCATTGGAAATATTAGCAAAAAAAAAGTGTGCGAAAAGTAACATAATTCAGGGGAAAAAAAGGATATGCTTAATATCAATACATCCGCTAATCGCTGTAAAAAATACACGTCAAGTTATTAACTTAATTTCCATAGGTCTACAGGTCTAATTTATGCTATTTCTTATATTGGATCTGTCGAGCGGGATTATGCCAAGCACTGAACACTAAATGGGAAGAAATAATCTTTTGAGGGGATGGGGAGGAGGTTGTAGGTTTTTTTGGGTTTTGGGATTTTTTTTTTTTAAGCTAGTGTATCATTTGTGTGATCAGTGGGAGAGAAGCAGCAGTATTTGAAAGACCCTGGAGCATTTTTAAATTCTTCAAATTCTTCTGACACCACTCAGTGGCAGATGTTTAATTTAATAATATAGGAAATATGACATGTACTATATAAATCTTCCATGGGTTACCATCCCAAAGCCAGCCTATGACTAAATTTTGTCAAGTTAAATGTGTACCCAAGCCATATTCCTATGATAAATAATCACAGCTAATTATACACAGAAGTACTTCTATGTTCATGCTTAAACCAGTTTATCAGTTGCTGGATAATTTCATTAGGTATTAGCTATTTTTTGGATAATGAGAAAAGGTGAATATCCACTTGCTCCATTAAATCATAATTTTAACTCTTTCTACTAAAGTGTCCCTGACCTAGCTTATTTTCATAAGTTGAAATGCTAGCATCCCCATGCCCCAAAGTAGGAAATACTTTTGAAGGGAAAATGTCTTCTGTTTCTTTTAAAGTCTTTTTTAATAATGAAGATACAGGTCAAAAGAACTGCACATAGCACTGAAACTACCTGCAAACCATACAATAATTAATATCTATAATATATATAATATAATTATGATTCTTAATTATGTATCATCTACTAAATTATTTACTGTATTGTTCGTCTCTTTGATGCTGAACACTGAGTTGAAATTTTCAGAGAACTGTCAACAGTAGCTTCAGGATCACTTTCACGAGAAGTAGCAACTAACTTCCCGTCATATTTTCCCTCAGGCATATTACCTTGCACTTATCAACACTGAATTTCATCTGCTGATCCATCAGCAGATGTTACTCGTATAACATTTTAAAATCCTTCTGCAAGTCTGTACCATCAGCTTCAGATTTGTCCAACTGGAAAAATTACAAGTTTTTTCCCTTCTCCAAATCATTTTGGTTAAAAAAAGAACAACTAACACTGTTTCTTGGGCAAGGCTGTCATATACCTTGTTTGCCCTTTTTGTTCTTGGATCTCAGTTTCTGTGCTGTTGCTTGCATCCAGGTGGATTTTGGCAAGTATCTTGTTAGGGTAAATCCCTCCCACAGCAGCCAAGTCTGTGTTCCTGACCACGTAGGGTGTACGGAAGATGGGGAAGAAAAGCAAGCTTCCATGATCAGTGGGAGAGCAACAGCAGAAGTCATAAGACCATGAAGCATTTTTAAATTATGTAGAAAGTGTGGGAGTTGACTGTGTTAGTCTTGGAGTGCAAGAAAGATGAGGTTTGTGAACACATAAACTTCAGGGCAGGATACATAGATGGGGCAGCACAGTGGTACTGTGTAGTTAAGGATGGCGTCCAGAGGGTTGGAGAGTTGAAAGGGAGCTTAGAGTGGTAGCAAAACTAAGACACTACTTAGAACAGAAAAGAGTGGACATGCTTGAAAGGTTATGAATGAAGTACTTGGGAAATTAGATTTTGATGACTAGGAGGAGAGATCAGCCATTCAGAACCTTTCTGAGGGTGGTAGGAAGAAAGAAAATGGAGCTGTGAGATTAGTCAGAGAAGCTTTAGAATGAATACCTTGTTGTAAATCTCTTCATACTCTGATTTTTTGGCTGAAATAGCACAGATAACACTGCTGGAAACCACCCTGAATTACTAACCATAACCTTTATTTATTTTATACTTTTCAACTGGTGTTTAACTTATTCACAGAACTCACAGAATGTCTGGGTTGGAAGAGACCTTCAAGATCATCGAGTCCAACCCATGTCCTAGCACCTCAACTAGATCATGGCATCGAGTGCCATATCCAGTCTTTTTTAAACACATCCAGGGATGGTGATTCCACCACCTCCCCAGGCATTCCATTCCAGCACTTTATCACCCTTTCTACCTATATTTTTCCTAATATCCAACCTATATTTCCCTTGATGCAGCTTGAGACTGTGCCCTCTTGTTCTGTCAGTTGCTGCCTGGTGAAAGAGGTCAACCCCCACCTGACTACAACCACCCTTCAGGAAGTTGTACAGAGTGATAAGGTCACCTCTGAGTCTTCTTTTGTCCAGGCTAAACACCCCCAGCTCCCTCAGTCGTTCCTCATAGTGCTTGTGTTCCAAGCCCTTCACCAGCCTCTTTGCCCTTCTCTGAACGCGCTCAAGCACCTCAACGTCCTTCCTGAACTGAGGGGCCCAGAGCTGGACACAGCACTCAAGGTGTGGCCTCACCAGCGCCGAGTACAGGGGAAGAATGACCTCCCTGCTCCTGCTGGCCACACTGTTCCTGAAAGAGGCCAGGATGCCATTGGCCTGCTTGGCCACCAGGGCACACTGCTGGCTCATGTTCAGTCTGCTGTCGACCAGTACCCCCAGGGCCCTTTTTTGCCTGGGCACTGTACAACCACTCTGTCCCCAGCCTGCAGCACTGCAGGGGGTTGTTGTGGCCAAAATGCAGGACTCGGCACTTGGACTTGTTAAACTTCACCTTATTGTACTCTGCTCATCCATCCAACTGTTCCAGGTCTCTCTGCAGAGCCCTCCTACCTTCCATCAGATTGACACATGCTCCCAGCTTAGTGTCGTCTGCAAATTTACTAATGAAGGACTCAATTCCCTCATCCATGTCATCAATAAAAATATTGAACAGAACTGGCCCCAGGACACACCCCTGTGGGACACCACTGGTGGCTGGCTGCCAACTGGATGCTGCTCCATTCACCAGCACTCTCTGGGCCCGGCCATCCAGCTAGTTCCTAACCCAGCGAAGAATGCTCCTATGCAAGCCATGTGCTGCCAGCTTTTCCAGGAGTATGCTGTGGGAGTCAGTGTCAAAGGCCTTGCTGAAGTCCAAATAGACAACATCGACAGCCCTTCCTGCATCTACCAGGCGGGTCACCTGGCCATAAAAGTAGGTCAGGTTGGTCAAACTAGCGTCTTTTTTACACATCATTCATCACCCTAAACTCCCATGACTTCAAAAACCCTTATACAGATAATTTATGAAACTGTCTGTGTTGGATTGACCCTGACTGGATGCCAAGTATACACCAAAGCCTATTACTCCCTTCCACAAGAGGACAGAGAAGAAAAAATATAATTAAAGGCTTATTTGTTAAGGACAGAGAGAGCTCACTCATCAATTACTATTACAGGCTAAACAGACTTGACTTGGGGATATCAATTTAATTTATTATGAAACAGAATCAGAGCAGGATAATGAGAAGTGAAACAAACCTGAAAAATACCTTCCCTGAACACATCTTTCCTTCCCAGCCATTTTCTCTCCCCTTCGGTCTCCCCCCCCCCACCCCGAGGTACAGGGAGATGAGGGAATGGTGGTTACAGTCAGTTCACCACGTTGTCCTGGCTGCTGCTCAAGAAGTCAGGAAGAGGAGTTCTTGCCCTGCTCCAGCATGTGGTCCATCCCACAGACTACAGCTCTTCATGAACTGCTCCAGTGTGAGTTGCTCCCAGGGTCAAAAGTCTCACCAGGAAACCTGCTCTGGCATGGGTTCCTCTCTCTACAGGTCTTCAGGTCCTTTCCAGGAGCCTGCTACAGCATGGGCTTCCCACTGGTTCCCAGTCTTGTTTTGGGCATCCACATGCTCTGGCATGGATCTCCTCGACAGGCTGAGGGTGGACCTCTGCATCTCTGTGACCCTCCATGGGCTGCAGGGGCACAGCTGCCTCACCATGGTCTGCACCACAGGCTGCAGGGAATCTCAGATCTGGCACCTGGAGCACCTCCTGCGCTCCTTCACTGACCTTGGTGTCTGCAGAGTTTTCTTTTAACACATTATCACTTTTCTCTTCTCTGGACACAATTAGTTCAGGTATTATCTCTGATGGGCTCAGCCTTGGACAGTGGCAGTTCTGTCCTGGAGCTGGCATTGGGTCTGCCTGACATGAAGGAAGCTTCTGGCCTCTTCTCACAGAAGTCACCCCTGTAGCCCCACCACTACGAAAACCTGGCCATGCAAGCCCAATACAGTCTTTAATTAGGTAAACTTTGATTTTATCTCTCCATTTAACAAATTGGTAAATGAGGGAAGTGAAATTATTTGCTTGGGGTCACAAACTTAAGTCTATCAGTCTAAGACTTACCAAGATGTTTTATTTCTCAGTTTCACTCACCAAACAGAATAATTAAAGCAAATGTATAGGTCAGCAAAGCAAAATTAAATTAGACTGAAAATAATTGAGTGACAAGCTCTTAAACCAATCCAGGAATGCTAAGTCGCTCTTACTGTTCAAAAACATACATGAAAATTAAATGTATGCTTATGTCAGAGAATCTCAATAGAGTGTAAGATTACCCACTGAACTAGAAAGATCTACTGTCCTATATTTTTTTTTAGTAATATTCTTAGGAAAATGCAAAACTTTCATCAAACCAACAGAAAAAAAAAAGGTAGAATTTTTTATTCTTATCAATTATTTTTAGTTTCAAGACCCTTAGATTTCTAATAAGTATTTTAAAAACACATTCCAAGGGTTTCCTTAATTGTAACAATATTATCATTTAATTTACTTTCTGTGAATGCAGGTGTATGGAGTTAAATCCAGCTGGTGGATGGTCATAAGTGCTGTTTCCCAGGACTCAGTTAGCGGGCAAATTCTGTTTAATATCTTTATTGAATGTCTGGATGAGGGGATTGAGTGCACCCTCAGAGAGTTTGAAGATGACCTCAAGTTCGACAGGATCTTCTGGAGGGTAGGAAGTCTCTGCAGAGGGATCTGAACAGTTTGGATTAATGGCCAAGGCCCACTGTAGGTGGTTCAACAATCACCATCCCTGAAAATGTTCAAAAGGCTTGTGGATGCAGCACATGGATACATGGTTTAGTTGGAAACATTGTGATGCTGAGTTAATGATTGAACTCAATGATCTTAGAGGCCTTTTCCAGTCCTAATGATTCTAAGATTCTATGATTTTATTTTTTGCTACAGTACTGAAGTCTTAAATTATCAATTTGTTTTATTAGTAACATCCTTTAGAAAAATAAATTAAAATCTGTTTTATGAACTAAAAAATTATCTTATTTTTTCTTTCCTAATGAGAGTAGACTTAAGTAAATTACTGTTTTACATTCCTTTTTCTTTCCCAGAAAATTACTAGGAGCTTGGAGTTTGGGATTTACATTATAAAAAATATAGCACCAAGCCTCAGACAGCTGAAACAGAAGAAAATGTCCATGGAAGCTAAACTCTGAAAATTTCGAAAGTTTCAGAAGACTGTTCTGTCAAAAAGACAGATAGATCTGCAGACTTGGGGATGAGGATGAAGAGCTGTATTTAATGAAAGAGAGAGACAAAGAGCCTGAGCAAGAAAGATCACTTTTTTACAAATGATAAGCTTCTGAGTTTTCATGAACCAACAAGATGGGGTTTTCATATATTTTTACAGTAGTTTTGTCTTGGAGATTAGAAAACTGAAACATGGCTTGACCCTGAAAACAATATTGGCTGGCATTGTTAATGAAGTCCCACAACCCTGAGGGAGAATAATATGTACTGTTATCACTATGTTTGCTTGTATGTCACTGTGGCTAAAACTGTTGAGGACCCTGAACCAAAGGACAGAAGATAAGTCAAGTGTCCCCGACCAATTTCTCTCATTCTCTTAACTGGCATAATCCCACTGACTTGGTTTACATCAGCCAAAAATCTGAATTTTAAAAATGTGCTGTCAAGGGTATCCATTTTAAACCATAAATGTGAAAAACTTTGGAAATTATATTTAAAGCCTTAGTCCCACAAACAACTCACCTGAGCTACATTTTCCTAGTTTTAAAAAGATTTGGTTTGGATTTGATTGGCTTCAGATCTTCTAATGGTCTTTTGTGGGGAAAAATAAGGAAACTTAGGGTGTATTTAATTTGTTTTCACCGGCACTACTCACTATACTGTGGAATATAGAGCACTGAATGAGTGGAAAATTTTGCCAGAAAGTATCTGAGTGTACAGTCAGAGTAATTTGACATCTGTGGTTTAGCATTTTTATGAGTCATTTATTAAGTGCATTTAAAAATATGCTTTCCTTCTAATCTACCTTGTTTGTGTCATTATCTGTTCTCTGTAATTCACTCACTAGAAAGGGATCTAAATAAAAGCAAACCAAAACACCTGAGTTCAGCACCCCTGTGTTGATCAAGAAGCAAGAGCAACGCGCATCCTGAAACAGTGATGTCTGATTAGGATTACTGCCTTTGTGACTTACTTCCAAATTTATTTGTGCAAGACGCCACAATAAAAATCTCTGAAATCCAGGAGTAGTGAGATTCCATTGAGGGACTTTTGCTCTGACCTCTTCATCATTACTAGACATGACAGCATGATTTTCTTAAAAATTAATTAGGATGAAAGGCAGAATGATTCCACAATGAAATGGGGAGCTAAACCAAAGATTTTGCAGCATATGAATGATGTAAACACCATTCAAGCATGACAAAATAATATCAGTAAAAATAATAAATACTTCCTTTAGTTTCTATAGTCATTCTATAGTCATCATTTCTATAGGTCATCTGTAGTTTTATAACTGGCATATCAATTATAGGTGGGGGAATTTAGTTGCTAGATATAAAATATATCTAAGTTGAACCAAACATTTACTTTGAAGACTTTTCAACTTTTTTCAGTTCTTCCTTTTTTTTTTGCAGGTAGACAATATGAACATATTACAAAAGCCTTTGTTCTACCAAAATAGACAAACTTGGCATTTTTTTACCAGAGAAGGGGACAATTACTGGGAAGGTATTTACTGTATAACTGCTTGAAATGTATTATTATTAAGACTTTTCTGTATTAACTAGTTGATTGGGACCCTAAGACTGAAAAATATTAATTCCATTAATATTTAATGGAATTAAATTCCATTAATAATTTAATATTAATTAACAGTGAATAATTTGCTTTGTACATCTGGTTTGTTCCTTTTTGTTTATTAGAAGATTTTGATGCAAGAGTGGCAACATAAAAAGTGTATGTGTAAAGTCTGTGTAAGGTTTGCAAGAATCATTTTGGCAAAAAATACCTTACAAAAATTAGACTTTTTCAGTATCCTTCCTTATGAACTAAGCAGTCTTCCCAGTGTTTCATTCAGCTTAGTTGTGGAAATAGAAATTCTGTTAGTTTTCCTGAGTAACTAAGTAAGATGAGGAAAATCTTCCAAGAAGAAACTTTTTCAGAAGCTCATTTTGAGCTGAAAATTGACAGACAGATGTATACTTTGTTACTGAAGAGAATTCTGATTCTTCAGGTGCATGAGCAGTCACACTGAAATCACTCTTAGAAGAGCTGAAGTGCAGGGAAGAAATCAGTGAACCCTCTGTACACAGTGTAGAGTTACCAAGTTTGAAAGAATGTGCAGAAATACCAGAGTCTAGGAGAAAGAATAAGATTGGGCTGGCTTTTTTCAGGAATTCAGTCTTAAAAGAGAAGCTGTCTGTAGCTAAGTTTGGTAAACTAAAAAGCTATTCTAAAATGTTAACAATTCTTAGGCTAGGTGTGTGGTGATAATAACTTTGTGTAAGTCTTGCTGTAGTGCCTTCCTTAGAGTAGCAGAATTTTATCCTGAAGTTCCCAAGAAACCAAGAGACCTTTTCTCCTAAACTGTTGTGTTTCCTGATGCAAATTGTCTACCGTACTTCTACGGTAGTAAAATATACAAGAAAATCTCATATGTAACAGTAATTTATTTTCTTCACAAGCTTGCTTACCTGTTTTCTTTCCTATGTCACAAGGCTATTTCTTACTGAACAGAACATTAGCAGTTCAATTTATTTCAAAGGATGGGACACTATGTACATGGATAAAGGTTTTAAAAATGGATCCAGATTAATGTGTAGTGCTTCTCTTATCATTACCACACATGACTCAGAGTCCATGACTCACTGGAGTAGGAAGCACAAAAACCATAAGCTAAAGTTGCTCTGGTTTTTATCTCCTCAAACCTTAGTGTTCATGATGAGTAGGAATAGACAGGGGCATGAACATTTCTATTCAATGCTAGCATGGCATCAAAATATGTCTAGAAAGATATTGAGGCTGCCTGTACCTTTTCCTTAGCACCCTCTGAAGTGTTAGACCTCACAGAAAAGTTATGGATTCATTGCATTCTACTGCCAAGTATAGGGTTTTACATATTGTCCTGACATATCATGGTAAAAGTTGATACAGATACATTGCTGCTGATAAAGTAGCAATTATGTTGCATATATTTGTCTGCTAAAAAAGAAAACAGTATTCAGCCTGCCAAGATTTCTCACTAAAAGTTTAAAAAATTAGAAATACTTGTTACTAATTAGATAATTAGGAAGTAGATTAGAAACCTCAAAAGAGACATGCACTTAAGCCTACTAGTATGTTACAATATATCTGTTTGAATTAATTTCTGTGGTATCATTAGCATTACGTATTAACTTCACAGTTTTGATTAAAATGTGCAATCTGAGGTACCATTAAGTCTAACACTTTGCATCTCACTGGATTTTTCATATAACTAATTAGCACAGGGTTCATGTTCACGTTTTTTCAATATGAACACAACATTAAAGAAACATATCACTGATTATATTAATATACATGGCAGAACACCACAGAGATGAATTTTTCAATTTTCTAAAGGGTAAACAAAATAACAAATTTAGCAAAGCAAAAAAAATCTGTGATTTAGTACATTACCTTTGGACAATTGTGTCAATAAGAAAGAATTTTGATTGTTACACAAATTAAAAACCCTGCTCTGATGCAAGAATTAAAATAAAAGTCTCTTTACATGTCATTTATGAATAGTTTAAGAAGTTCAATAATCAGCTATTACTGAATATTACTTATTAACATTTTCAGTAAGCAAGAATAAAGTAAGTGGATACTTAGAAGGACAATGCAAAATGAAATGATACTTTTGTGGTTTTAAAGAGGTGAAAACCCCCAAATTTGATGACACAAAACCTGAAAATTAATATGAATAAAAATGTTGAATCCAGTCCAATATTTTTTCCTCCTCCCCATCTTCTTATGTATGTTACATTTCTTTTAATCCCAGCGTTTCCTGATTCCTAGCCCTCTGAACCTTGTGACATCCTACCATTTATCCCCATCATTCTGCCTTCTCCCATCTTGTACTTAATTTGATTTTCTGTCTATCCACTTATACGTATATCTGAATATGACTTACTCTACTGATTCCATCTGTTTTCTCTTCAAAAGTTGTAAATGAAGGTCATTTTTAAGTTAACATATCCATAAGGAAATAATAAAAAGAATTTACCTCCATTATTCATCTGTTATAGACACATGATGGTTAGTTAACAAATAGCATTTTTCCCTCTAAATCCTATGAAATTGAACTTATAAAATGAAATTGGTTTCCCCAGAAGTCAGTCACACAGCAACCATGCTCTTTTCTGGAGAAAATGAACTGTTTCCTGAGAGCAAACCTCAGAAATCAATTACAGTTTATGAGTTAAACACCTAAATGTTTTCTCGATTCTTTTAGTTTGAAATGCAGAAGACAGCTTTTTCTTAAACAGTTATTGACCTCAGAAGGAGCTAAGTCTCCTAAATACAAGTTAGACACCCAACAATCATTATAGAAATGGCCACAAGGGCCATTTTCTAAGACAATAATGTTTCAGATTTTATGTTCCTAATTAGGAAAGCTTGAAAAATTAACTAAATCCCCTTTCCCAACAAAAGGAGACATAAAAAAATTATAGAAAGCTGGAAGCTAGAAACATCTTGGGATGGGATTAATTTATCTGGGAGGGACAGCAGCATTTGGAACTGATCTCCAGAGGGATGGAAGATAGACTAATGAGCACTAAATATTCATAAATTTGTGAATATAGCCAATGTAGTCAATGAGTGTCCATGTATTTTACATATAATTAAGCTCGCATGTAAACAGATGCTAGGAAAACATCCCAGATTTAGTGTTCCTCTACTATCCAGGATGTATAGAAAAAAAGCCGAGCCTTATGAAAGAACACAAGCTGTTAGAGCTTGTGTAGTTAGAAATTACCTTTGCGTAACAGCAGGTTCTATTTCTGGGGCAGGAACTTCAAACCATGGAGAGATAGGATGTTGGTTTTCTTTTTGTTTTACATATGCATTGTTTGCTTCCCTGCCCTTAGGTACCCATCCATTTCAACCACTATTGTTTGTCTAGATTTAGAACTCCCTCCTTAGCCTACAAATAGGTAGGAAAAGATGTGAGAAAGTAACATTCTGAAGGGAATGTCTGTTGTGTTGCTTCCATTTTTGTTTTACTTACACTGTATTAGGGCAGTTTCCTGTCCTGAAATACTGATGTATTTGGAACACTTCTGTTTATTCTTAAAGGGACACTGAAGATATTCAGTGCCCTTTAGGATACATTCTTACTAGTGGTCTAAATTGCTTACTAAATGTTATATATATAAATTCAAATCATAAGTGCATTCTGAATTCTGTTCTTTTTGACATTGACTGAATCTGTTCCAGTTCTTCTTGGCAACTGACTGGATTATGTTGTTTAAATGTGGTTTTCTTCCTATCCCTGTATCAAAACCTTGTTCATCCTGGCCCTCATTTGTGCTTCTTTGTGCCACAGCACATCTTTCATCATTTCACTTACAAAAAAAGATTAAACTATTCCAGGAAGTGGGAGAGTAATGCAATTGAATGGATATTTAGGAGGCCTGGATGTGCATGAATTGGCCCTCAGTAAATAGTTTGGCCCTACGCCTTTAGTCTTTAAAGCAAATTAAATCCTGAATGGCATTTGTCCAGGAAGCATGCTTGATGGAATCCAAATCCCAAATATTAAACATAGGCTGAATCTCTGAAGCAATTTTTTCCCTTCATAAATAATTTTAGGAGGTATAACCATTCTTTTCAATAGACAACTAAGGTTTCAGTGCTCTCCTAGCCCAGAAATCTAAAATGCTAAAAAGCTAAACTAAAAATTGATGATACAGAACTGTAAGGAATTAGTTACTATGTTCATCACTGGCTGGTGATGGTATTAGGCTTCTCTAGTTGAAACACAAACAAGCAGAATAGACAGAAAATATGAAACAAAATATGTTCTTGTAAATGAATCCATACCTTTAAATCATCTTAAAATTTATCACGGATTTCTCAGCACATATGGGTTTAAATGTTCTAAACAATTTTTTAGAGAAGCAGGAGTCAAGAGCTTTTATGTAAGAGACCTGCTGTAAGACACCTGCCCTAACATCATTTTGTCATAGGGTTGGAATTACTTGCTAAAGGGCTCAAAATATTCGATGTCTTTTATGAACTTAAGTGGTGAACAAACCCTGTTGTTATTTGACTTTCCTCTATTGAATATGTAACCTTTTAAATACGAGGGGTTGGTTGGCCCACATCTTAGTTGGAGCCATTTTCAGGAAATTTGTGTAATATTTTGACTTTATAATAATGCTGAGTGTTTATATAGGTATAAGTCAGGCAGGAGCTCTGGACTAGGAAAAAATCATAAGTACCTAAGGACATATTAAATATCAGAAAATAATTTGACAGCTAATTTCATTTAGTCAGTACACTTGAAAACAGTAGACTAAAGGTTAAATTAACATATAATTTCTTAGACAAGCAAAGTAATATTTCCTAATATTACTGACTAGTTTGTAAGTGGAGCTTATTTTTTTTCTGAGACCAAAAGACTAAGATTCAGAGACATAAATGGAAAAACAAATATACATTTTAAAGTTTATAAGACCAGCACCTCAAAAGAAGTAATGGAATTGTTTTGATTTTTTTTCTCTAAAACATTTTACCTGTAGATGCAATTCAGCAGAGCAAGCAAACACTTCTCTTACCTCTTAAAATAGTACAGTCTTCCACAAAATTTACAAGAAAAATAATGATTTGTTTTTTCTGCCATGTAAAACTCAGATGACAGCTTTGTTTAGGCTTGGGACACTCATTAGAAATCTGTTCCTTATCCCACTGTTGTTAGTGGAATAGAAGTGTAGCTGAACAAACTAAACTAAGAGTAGAGTGTTCCCAAAGATGACAGAATCAAAAACTTGGAGATGGAGGAAATGGAGAATGTGAAACACCTTTTTTGGGGGCATTCAGCAATTACATCAAGTCAATATAAAGGTATCTGCACCCTGAATTAAGGTGCTTATTGTACGAGTAAGGAGAGTGCCTGCTCCTCTAACAGCACCTGGTCAAAGGAACCATAAAACAAGAACATACAGAGAGAAACCTGGATAAAACACAGTAATGGAGATGGTGAAGAGACCAAACCTGATCAATCCCACAAATTGGGAAGGATATGTAGGTTGTGAAGGTGTTTATTTTTTTCACTTGGGAGGATAAAGAAAGGGAGGGAGACAAAACACAGAGAGACATAAACCCTGGCCAATTAGTGCCAACAAAGCGTCAGGAACAAGCTTGGTCTGTCACTCTAATTGATGGACTATCAAGAAACAGCAGACAAACCAGGAACTTGCAAAGAGGCTAAGCCACTATCCTTCATGTGTGATAAGTTGTGGCAGAAAAGGGGAAACATAACTCTTGTTTTTAGAAGAGGAAAACAGGAATACCTGAGGAACTGTAGTCCAGTCAGTCTCACCTCTGCAACCAGCAAGATCATGGTGCAGATTCTCAAGGAAATTGTGCTGACACATGGAAATTGAGGAGGGGACAGCCAACATGGCTTCACTAAGTACAAATCACACCTGACAAATTTGGTGGCCTTCTATAATAGGGTTATGGCATTAGAGCATAAAGGAAGAATAACTGAAGTCATCTACCTGGAGTCATGCAAAGCATTTGACACTGTCCCAGATGACATCCTTGTCTCTAACCTGAAGAGACATGGATTTGATGGATGGATCACTCAGTATATAGAGAATTGGCTGGATTGTGTCACTCAAAATGTTGCAGTCAACAACACAATATATGAATGGAGAGCAATGAGTGCTGACCCTCAGGGGTCCACAATGGGACCAGTGTTACTGGAAGCTTTCCAGTACCTAAAGGTGGCCTATGAGAAAGCTGGAGAGGGACTTTTACGAGGACATCTAGTGACAGGACAAGACGTAATGGCTTTAGACTGAAAGAGGGTAGACTTAGATTAGATATTAGGAAAAAATTCTTTACTGTGAAGGTAATGGGATACTGGAATGGGTTGCCCAGAGAGGTAGTAGTAGGTACCCTGTCCCAGGAAGCATTTAAGGCCAGTTTGGAGGGGACTTTGAGCAACCTGGCCTCATGAGAAGAATTCTTGCCCATGGCAGTGGGGGTTGAAACTAGATTATCTTTAAAGGTCCCTTCCAGTGCAGAACATTCTATGATTCTATGCAGTCTATGGCTTTACGACTGAAACAGACAATGTCTGGGGCTGTTTTCTTCTTTCTTTCTTTGTCGTATTACCATCGTTACAGGAAACCAGTGTAAATTTACCCATTGTGCAGGTTCTTAGGTTGGTTTTCTGCTTTTCACTTCAATTCCTGAAGAAAAGAACATCTGGGGAGTAACAGACCCAGGTGTCTCATCTCAGTGCTAGTACAAAATTGATTTAGAGTGTAATTAAATTAAGGTTGGCATAATATCTGACTCAGTATCACATAGGTACAAATTCATACATGTGAAATTTATGCCTTTTTAACCCATAAGAGGTTACTAAAAAATTAATAAACAATAGATTTATGTCACCCTAATTGATGTAATTTATGTATTTTTTTCTGACAACGAGGTACATAAAAGTTCATTACAATTAAGGAATATCTAGAAGATAAAAGGCTAAGTCTTGTCACAGATTTTTAAACTGGTTAATCAGTAAGAAAGGAATCACAATGAAGTACTGTTCCCAGGGCTATCAGGTACAATATTTGATCCTGATCAGGCAAGAAACTAACGATTTATATTTAACACATTCTTTAAAGTTAGTAAGTGTTCTTATTCATATTTCACAATCAAGAAACTGAAATAGAGTGCTATGTCAAATTCAGCTCTTGATAGCTATGAAAGATGTGACAAGTCACACTTTTACAGTTTTCTCTCTCTGACAATAGAGATCGAGCTGAGACAGAGAAAATTTGTGAAATCATCCCACCATAAGATTATTTTGATAATGAAAAGGGAAATATGCATCTTTTCTCTCATCGTGCTACAAATCTAAGTAAATAAAAGAAATACATTGAGATTCTTTTAACCAAGAGTAGGAAAAAAGCTGAAATATTTCAGAAACAATCTGAAAATTACATCAAAATTGAACAATGGTGTGATATTAATATGTGTTTTATTTTATTAGAAATATGGTCTGCCCAGAAAAAAAACCCAAACAGAAATATTTTTAGTGATTAAAAGTCAATAACAAAATGTATGTCTGATTTAGATTCAAAGCTCAGCATTTTTTATTGGAGTTAGAATATTACACAACATGAACCAATCTGAGCCACACATGCCAACTTAGAAATTTGCTGTGTCCAGTATGCCTTTGGAGTTAAACCTATGGGATTCCTTTTGTATATAGTTTCTTGGTAAATCCCAATTATAGTTCTGCCACATAATCTTTATTTGGCAAATAATTATAATTTTTATTAGTGCAAAGCACTAGCCTCCAAGCTTACATCTGGCCATAACAGGTCACGCTGGAGCCTTTGCTGATTTGAAATTATCCTGGAAAGCACTTTGCAGATGAAGAGGAAAGGCTCAGCTGCTAGCACTCTAGTTATACAACCTTCATCAGGTCTGGTATTTGAAAAATATAGAGTAGTTATTTTCATTTTTTTTTATGATGGACTTTGCTATTATCCAGAAATGCTGCTAGCATTTTCTGTAGTAGTATATCTACTGTCAGCTCATGATCTGTGAAAATATTTTTTACAGACTTTATAGAGGGTGATAAATGGCTTCCAAAAGGTTTGAAACTCTACAATATTTGTCCACCTTTTGATCCCAGGTTTCTTTAACAGTTTATTGCCAAATATTAATCTGTAAATAAAAAAGACTTTGATTAGTTCTCTCAAATATAAATCCGTCACTTCTTCTTGATTCCAACAAAGAAAAATGCCATAATGCATTTCTGAAATGAGTGTTCTTCGGTGCTGTGATTTTTCTGATTGCGATTTTTATTTCAGCAGGCTGTGTCCTTAAAAAGGCTAGCATAGGTAACAAATACCTTCTTGGTCCCTTGTGCTGAGTTATTTGAATTTCATGGATTAAATAGGTCTGAATACTTTAGTACTTGAAAGCAGTTCACACAAATGTATTCTGTCTGCTGAAAAAAAAAGGACTATGATTGCCTTGGACGTTTACAATTTGATTTTACTGCCAGGGAATTTGTGGAGGGTACTATTCATTAAGACACCTGTTACTGGACATAAAACAAATAAAATTTATTCATAGTAAATGAGAAAGGTTATGCTGGAAAATTCTCACTGTATAAGAATATTTTATCTGTATCTCTATAGTCAGGATATTTGATGCAAGATGGGAAGGTCAGCTCTTCTGTTGTTACTGGTCCTGAATTTGCTATGTTGTTTCTTCATATGGTGTATGTTTGTTTCATTCACAAATTGTTTATAGTCCTGGGGTCTCCAGTGTAATCCTGTGACGTTTTTGTTATTGTCTCACACCATTACTTTTTACTCTGCATCCCAGGGCTCCATTTTCAAGGCCCTTTCTAGCATACCAGACCTATTTACATCTAAACCACACTTTTAAGTCAACAGTGAATGTTTCTGTCCACATAAATCATCAATATATTACTACTACTATTCATATAAAAATTGGGGTTATGCCACAAAATTATACAAAGCTGACCAAAGTGAAACAAATGAGGTAATAACAACTTGGTCATTAGAAAACTGTCATTAGAGTTCAACAAGCTAAAAAATACTCCAGGCAAGCCAAGAGAAGCTCAGATGCAGCCTGATGAGCCTCAGCCCAGTTGGTGCAAAGTTCTTGGCTTGTAATTAGCAATGGCAGTGCTGTATCTATGTAGCTAAATGGCTCCAAGGCAAGGTGACATCCTCTGGTTTTCTTCCTCTCTACACAAGGGCTAGCTTGTTGGCTAGTTCTGAATGCATAACACTTGATTCTGAGTCTAATCATGGTGCCCAGTGGTAATGTACTGGAAGAACACATTGCCATTGTGCTTGAGTGTAACTTTCAACTCAAATGATGCAAAAGAAATTGAGACAGTTGTGTGAAGGTCCAACAGAGACGTCACTTCTTTAGTTCACAATTCAGTGTGCATGTTGCTCTGTGCCATGGGGTGTGACCTTGAGGGAGAACACTTTGAAGACTTGCTTGTGCAAAGCCTAAATATGGGAGGACAGAAGAGAATGAAGGGAGTTCATGGACTCTCCATTAATGTATTCATGTTGTAACCGCTGGACTCTGCCTAGCAGGCTGCTGCAGCCTGAAAGCTCAGCGAGGGTTTCCTAGGGCCATGCGGTTGATCACATCCCGGAGCCCATTTCGGACAGCCCTGCGATTTGGCTCGGGCAGCCAGCAGCATTACAATGCAGTGGATGGTAAAGAAGGTAGAGAAGGGTCTCTCATGAGGGTTTGAGGTGGCTTTAATCACATCTTGTCCCCGTGATGTTCAGAGGTAGAGAGACAGTGTGATCTGGGTGTGGGGTGGTTTTGTCAGGGGCCCAGGGGCAGTCCCTGGGCGGGTTGGGGTCCAGGAGCAAATAGGGAGTAACCAAGGGAGTGGCCAAGGCTAGGGCAGGGAACAGGGGGAACATACAAAATCATGGGGTTAACAGGCCACCACATATTCATGCCTGATTCGTGAAAGAATTATTTTGAGAAGGGGTGGTTAGCTAAGAAATCAGGAAGCAAATTAATGTTCAATCAGTGTTGATGATAAGGGGATGAATGCTCAAGCTTGTTTGACTGTGTAGATGTATCCATAGGTCTCAATATAAGTCCGTGTCTTTTCACGTCATCAAGAACTCTGAAGTTTTGAAAGTGTCTGAGACACATAGTCAACACTTTGTTGCTCTTTCCACCTTTTAATGCCTTTGTCAGACAAGCAGTGCCAGACATTTTATATATTTAGTGTATCAAATGTAACAGTGTTATTAAAATTATCCATACATTCCTATCCAGAGGTCCATAAATAATTTCAATTATTGATTTTAATGGTATACCTGCTCCAACTGCTGCATTTCCATTAATGATTCA
>NW_008237885.1:5316249-5343756 GCF_000691975.1 Corvus brachyrhynchos | reverse complement strand
TGCTGATACCAGATGAATGAAAAATATTTCCTGTAACATTGCAAAATAATCAGGAAGACAGAAAAAAGTGTGTATATTTTTTTCTATTTTAATGAATGTAGTCTTGTTAAATACATTTTATTTGAGGAACTGAAAGGACTATCAAATGTGTATGTGCATTGTCTTTCACTATTTCATTAATTTTAATTGTGGTAAGACAATCTGCTTTAAAGGAATGGCATTGGTGAGCACTTTGAAAGAAAGATCATTTGTTTAGAATTGCTTGATTAAGAACATTTGAAAGAGCACAGAGGCTTAGTGATGATAAAAAAAAAATTAAATGAGGGAGAGTCCTGAGGTGTATATCTTGAAGAATTTGAAAGATAAAAATTTCTTAGCAGTTAAGGACAATAGCACTGCAGGAAATGCTAGGATAAATATCCACAAACAACTATTCTAAGGAAACACTAAGAACTGGGTTACCTTTTGCAGTATCCTAATTCTCCCACCACCCAGATTTAATCATGTTTGCCATCTCTCCCACATCTTTTGTAGATATGTAATTATGAATTTTCCACCAAGAGCAGGAAAGGATGGTCTAGATGTACAAGATAGCTCTTGGGTAGCGTGCAATAGTCATTATGAGGCACTAGGAAGGAATACATTCCCTCTCATCTGCCCCTGCTTCTAAAAAGGCAGGTGAGATAAAAATTACACTAGCATATGGAGGTAAAAACAAGACCATGAATCTGTCATGTGCTTGGAAGCCAGTGAAAATCTGAAGATTTGAAAGCCAAGAGAGGGGAACTGAGGAATTTGGGAATAGATTTGACACAATCATTTTAATTGGGATGCCTTAAGACCAACATTTCTGAAGTATACGCGGAATAGCTGTCTTACATCATCATTCAGTATTAAATCAAACTACTCACAAATCCCTAATGACATTTGTCATTTTTGTAGTGTGGACAGTTAGTTATTATCACAAAGAATGTCAATCTACACAGGAAAAGCAATTTCCTTATTGAAGGAATCAATGTTCAAAACTTATTGGCCTATTTTATATAGGAATTTCAGTTAGATTAACAAAATGGTTTGACATGTAAGGCTATCAAACTATCTTCCAGAAAATTATTTCAGGAGTTGCTTTTCCTCTTTATTGAACCAAATAGTATGTACAAACTGGCTGCTTTTCTGTACTCTACTACAAATATTGATGCCAAAATGATTTTTGCTTTTATATTTTCTTCACATATATTTGTAGCACTGTGGACTATTGTTGTATAGTTACATAGTTCCTAGGTAACTTCAGTATTTTTCCTTCCCTGATAGACAGAAAGACAGAACACATTCCAAAAGGCTGCTATCCCATCTTGCTGCTTCTAGGAACCAAGGTTAAAACAGCTTCTCGAGATACTTTCTCATAAAGAAATTTCAAGTAGTACAGCTAGTAGCAAGAAAGGGGGGTTCCAGAAGAGGTAGAATCAAGGGGAGAATTACCTTATTACTTGTGCTTCTAATTGGGAATTCCTGCCAATTATGCTAATTTGCTAAACTTATAAAACTGTATTCTCCCTGTGTGGGGTGGGGATTTCTCAGTATATGCTCCTGGAGGCCTCCAATTAAAGACCAGCTTTTATATTACCTCCTATACTAATATTGTCTCAAAAGTGTGTTGTTTTACTTCTAGATCTTTAAGGAAACAATATGATTGTTCATCCCATGAAGTAGAATTAAAATACAATTCATTTGTGAAATTTATTTTTTATATTTCAGAAAACAAAGGCACTTTAAATCTGGAATTCATTCTTTTCAATAAATTCTATGGTATGGTTTTTGGTATAATTATTTATCATGTACACCATATAGAACACAACAGCCATCAATCTTTTCCCTAATACTTTAGCACATTTACCCAAAAAGTCATGCCCAAAATAGTAAGGCTAATTTTAGGATACAGGAAATTAATTTACATAAAATCTAACAGTACAAGAAGCATAGTGTAATATACTACCAACAGAGATCTTATTGATTTACTATTTTGGTGATATATTTTTAAGATTTAAATTCTGACAGTTCTTCCTCTCATATATTTCCTATGAAGTAGTGAGTTTGCCACTGATGAATGATCTTACAAAGATACTTTTCCCCTAAGCTGGTCATTCACACAAGTAAAAATTCTTATTTAGTAGACGCAGTATTTCTTTTCCCACTATAGCTTGTTATTTAAAACAATGCAGATTCTAGTGATTTCTATTGCAATGCGGTACAGGTAGCGGTATGTGAGGACATTTGAGTAATGAACATCATGAAGACCTTTCACTGAAAGAAAGGAGACTATCAGGAAGCTGTCTCTGACCATCATTAGACTGAATCAAGTTTGCATTTAGTGTCAAGAAAAAAATGTATTTAATCCACTAATTCAGCATAAAAATTTCTATTAACTAATCCTCTCAAACTGTAGCAAATGCCATGTTCTACGACTTCATAACATCATGCATTCCATTCTCAGGATAATACTTCTGATTTGGAGAAAGTTTTAGCCTCTATCCCTACCATTCACTGGAGTGTCTTGCAATGCTTTTGGAGGTACTAAAATATACCTGGTTTTTTTTGGTTGTTGGAGTTTGGGAGGGACAGTTGTTGGTGGGTTTTTTGAGGTGCTAGGTCCCCTTCCTCCCTATAACTTGGTACAATTTTGCTTGACTTATCTAAACCCTATCTCATTGTTTTTCATGTGACTTAGATCCTGGCAAATTCTAAATATTGATCAATCTGAACTTGTTGAAATATATGCAAGACATTTGGAAGTCGTTGCACTTCTCAGTATTTCCACAACTCTGTAAATGACGTTATTTTATATATTGTTTTTCATAATGCATGTATTGAAATGATTCACAGTTTTATATCTTATGGTCAATAAAGGTAGTATTCTATGAAAAATTTAGTTAATATGTGACATGAGCAACAGTATTTATATAAACCCAGTTGGTGCCGGTGTTGCAGTTCCAAGTCATTGCTGTGTTGCAGAGAGGAAGAAACAGTCCTGCTGAGCACTGCAAAGACGTCACCCCACATGAGGTGGTCCCAAAGGGACCCCAGGCCCCTCCTTTCCTTGAACCAGGGTAAAACACTCTAATTCTGTTTCCTGGGTTGCAGATGATGTACAGAAAATATGGAATATAATACACACATTTTTTGGGTCATCTAGGTCTCCTAAGACAAGGGCAAACTATGTCCTGGGGTGCGTCAGGCACAGCATCACGAGCTGGACAAAGGAGGTAGCTGTGCTGATCTACTCTGCACTGGTGTGACCTCACCTCAAGTCCTGTGGCAGTTGTGGGCACCACAACATAAGAAGGATGTCAAAGTATTAGAGTGTGTCCACAGGAAAATTATCAAGGTGTTGAAAGGCCTCGAGGGAAAGAATTATGAGCAGCAACTGAAGTCCCTAGTCTTGTTCAGCTTAGGGGAGAGAAGGCTGAGGGCTGACCTCATCACAGACTACAGTTTCCTGAAGGAGGGCAGTGGAGAGTAAGGTGCTGATCTACTTTCTTTGGTCATTGGTCATAGGACACAAAGAAATTAAATTAAGCTGCCTCAGAGGAAGTTCAGATTTGACATTAAGAAAAGATTCCTCCTTGAGAGGGTGGTCAGTCATTATAACAGGCTTCCCTGGGAAGAGATTGGTCATGGTACCAACAATGTCAGAGCCCAAGGAGCATCTGGACAATGCTCTGAGTCATAAGATTTATTTTTAGGTAGCCCTGTGATGAGCTGGGAGCTAGGCTAGAAGATCCTTGTAGTCTTTCCAACTTAAGATCTTTAATGATTTTATGAAACTTATCATGAACTAAGGACCATTCTAAACAGATATTCTTCATACACATCCCTTGCTCTGGAGACAGTTTAGTAGCCTGTGTGCAGACCAGTCCATGGTGAAAGAGAGAAAGATCTGTTCTGAACAAATTTAATTTATTATCAGAGACTCAGCCCTTCACTTAGCTTGTCTATTACAGACATTCTAGCCGAGACAATTCTATCCATACACAGACTACATAATTATAACAGTTAAAGTCTTCTCAGCTAATATTAGTCAGCCAAAATTCAGTTTTATAGGATGGGATTTCTATACCTAAAGATAAATATGTAGTGCAATTTGAGAAGCCCTACCACGTCCTGTGTGGTCTTCCACTGTCACTTCAGAAAGATGTAGTTCTTCTGTTTTGTGTCTCATCTCTCCCGTACGGGTGTCTCAGATAATCACAACTTCTAAGTTTTTTCTAGCATAGTGTGGGAAGGAATTATGTACAAAATCCAATTGGTAGTCTTGGTAATTACCTTTTATGTTCTTTACATAAACCAAAAGTATTTTCATTTTTGAATTTGATTTAATTCTATTTATTAATTAGTAACAGAAAATTCTTTTGTGATTAGTTATGACATTTCTCATTATCCTCTTCCTTGTTCCCTCCCTCCTTCCCTCCCTCCCTCACCCTTTCCTCCTTCCTTTCTTTCTTCCCTCCCTTCTTCAAAGATCTGTCCTTAAACGTTCTAGTGACATGACATAAGAACAGAGCTGTGACTCTTTTGCCAATTTTCTTTTTATTTGAAATAAAAGAAAGTGGTCTCTTTTTCCTTTTTTCCTCTTTTTTTTTTTTTTTTTTTAGTTAGAGAAAATAATCATTGCAGAATGTCCCTTCATCTAACATGGGGGCATGTGTAATACCACAAACAGCTAATAAAGGATGTCAAGGCAACAGGAATAAAAGCAATAGAAAAATCAATTGAGATTGCTTCTGCATCTTCACACAGAACCTGCAGGACAGAACATTCTTTTTAAAAATAGCTTGGTGAAGTTAACTTTCAGGTTTACTTAAAAAGCCTTAACAACTCTTTCCATAAAAGTTTTAATGCTATTCCTTTTAGAGCAGGAAAATAAGCATTATATTCTATTATCTGCACTATGGATTCATTTCAGTATACAAATTCTTGTATATCTATGTTTTATCCAAACATAGACACATGCAAAAAAACCAGTGAACATGGAAATTCCCCCATTATGACTGTTTTCTATACTCTGTAAACAGTTCAAAAGTAGCACCTTACTCCTTTCATGCATTATTCTCACAATGTTCCTTTCTAAATATTATTCTGGAATGTTTAGAAGTGTATAGAACCTCTATCCATCCATCTATCTATCTATCTATCTATCTATCTACCTATCTAAAAATACATGCAAGATAAGTGGGAATATTGTAATACTGCTTAGCCTGTCTTTGAATATAGCACTCTATTTACTTCCATAAACTTCCTTCTCTCTTAATCATGAACTGCTGATGTCAACTGAAGTGCCACAAGAACAGCTGACACAAGGATTGAACATGGAATAGATTTCCAAACTGTTGTGTTTTATGATTCAGGATACAATATTGCACACATAGCAGCCCACGAGTGATCATTCCTAAGAAAATTTGGCCTTTTTAATTAGTTAGTCATTTCAGGTTAATGCAGTGATAAGAAGTTTTTTCAGTTTACCATAGACATTATGATCACTCTTAAAGAATTTGGAAATACAAGGCCACTTTTTAAATTTTGGCGTGGAGATATAGCATAACTAGTGATGCCTCTAAGACTACTAGGATAATATAGCTCAGGATTGTCTAGCTGTGTTCCGTATTTTTAGTTTTGTTCTCCCCTCAAATCATCAAAACATTATTTGTATTTTCTATACTACAGAGTAGTCATTTGTTAAAACAGATAATAGCTCATGTCATTTTCAGCTAATTTTTCTGGTGAAAGTGTTATAGCAGAAGCACTATGGCAAAATTTGCATAGGTCTTTCTCTCCTCCTAGAACAGGAAAATAATGTTTTTTATGCATGAAATTTCAGAAGGGCTAACTTACAAAATTTACTAATAATGACATATCAAGTTCTCTTTTCCAGTCATCAGACCAAAGAACAGAACTGTGTAGCACAGTGAGACACAAACACTGTGAATAAGCTCTTTTTTGGCTGTTTTTCAAACTGACAATTGCCTAAAAACTGGAAACATGTTCTACATTTGACTCATTCATCACACAAGAGTGAATTCTTGTAAAATTGTACCTAATAGACAAGAATACCACAGCTCACAGTCAGAAGCCTGTTACAAACAAGGCTTTTTAGGCGATATCAAACACTTGTTTGTAACAATTCCTTACAGAATTCACTCTGGTTTTAGACATTTATGTAGGAGGCCATATTGAGAAAATATAATATTTTTATAATTTGTATCAAAACTACTTCAAAGCTCTTGTTTCTGCAATTTATCCTCTACATTAGGCTACAATAAAGATGAACATTTCCTAGGCCTGTAAGATTTAACTATCCTAGGCTCAGGAGATAACTGACCTCACAGAGGTGAACTCTAATTGATATTTGTTGCATGCAGGAGACACATAATTTTCTAAACTCTGCATACCTTTTATCAGCCAAAAGCAGTCAAAAGTAAGTATATAATTTCTTTGTATATTAACATACAGTGGGCAGACCCACCACACTTTTTCTCAAAAATGCAATTTTAGTAATCCAAAGTGCATCATTGCATCTTAGTTATTTGTATGGAAGACCTATATTTCCACTAAGATTTTGAGAATTCATAGTTCCCTTCTGATTTATTTCTTTTGTGTGTTTGTACAGAGAACAGTTTATCCGTGACATTCAGATCTTGATTCACTAGAGATTTTGTCTGTGCTCATCTCTGGTTTTGTAGACAGCGACAGAATAAGAAAGTACATGTTTCAGTGCAAAAATGATGAGCTTGAGTTTTGCCATCGTTTTACAAGTTGGTAAGAAGTTATGAAATATAAATTAACAAATTCAGATGATCACAGCCAAACAACTCTGCCTCCGAGTTTCAGTGTGTACAAGTTCCTCATGCAAACAAATTCTCACTTTGTGAAGAAAGCAAGTTTCATAAGGTACTTACTGTCAGATAGGTCAATCAAGGCACAATTACCTCTAATTAGCAATCCCACAGGCTATTAAAATTGTTTACCTTCTGTTGAGATAGGCACAAAAAGGTACATAATTTTTTCCACTTGTGAAAACATCAAAGAAAAATATTTCCGATCTGAACCATGAAACCAATTATAAATGAGGACAAGCACAGCAGTGATATCAACAGAATTTAGGAAACCATTTGTATTGCTAATTGCAGCATTTGGGCTAGCTGAGGGAGTATATAATGCTCTTCCTATGAGGCTCAAAATAAAGGGTCCCGAATAATTTCTGGGTCTTTACATATAAAATTTCACAAGGACAGAGGAATCAAATGACAAATCTCAGGACTTTTTACAAGTTCTATAACTCTTTCAATTCTTATCTCAATGCCTGAGTAAAGAGGTAGAATGGTAATAATTTTTTGCTCTTATTCAAGTACATGAATTAATACCCTTGTTTTCAAAAGGAAAGGAGTCTAGAATAGATCAATGCCTAGATCTTGTTCATTTTTAAAAAAGCTAACATATAATAGAAAATTCAAATAGGAAATGAAAAGGCTAGAGAAATCCATAGTTTTCTCATCTCAGTTTTTTGAAATTATATTGTCTATAGAGGGGAAAGCAAGCGTCATGAAAAGCAATTAGCATGGATTTTACAAGTTAAAAGCTTACACAATACGTTGCATTCGAATTGAATTTAGGGAGAAAAAAAGTTTTAGCTTCTTTACTGAATGAGGAAGAAATTGTTGCACTAAAACCTGCTTTAAGTGAAGTTCCTGCTCTGATAGACCTTTCTTAGTTAAGGACAAACAAGAATGTACTTTGTAACAAGGTCTTTGCCCAAAAATGAGGCAGCATGCCACAAAAATTTTTTTGTTTATCTGACCTGCTAAATGGGCTTAGATGCTACTGGCAAGAAAGAATTATTTAAGCAATGATTTTAAACATATCCATGAAACCATTTAAATTATACTTAAACAGAAAACCATATAAATAGCATTCCTCTGGATGCATTTAATGTACTTGAGTATGTTCAGAGGAGGATAAGAAATCTGGTGAAATAGCGGGAAGGCCTGTCCAGTGAGGAGCATCTGCAAACTCTGGCTTTATCTAGTTTGGAGAAAAGGACGCTGAGGGATAGAAGTGGAATTGGAGGTGCTGATCTCCCCTCTCCGGAATCCAGTGATAGGAAATCTAGGAAAGGCTCAAAGCTGCACCAGGAGAGGTTCAGACCAGGTATTAAAAGCATTTCTTTATCAAACTCTGCAACAGGCTTCCTAGAGGGGTGATAGGTGCTCCAAACCTGCCAGTGTTTAAGAGGCATTTGGACAATGCCCTTAACAATATGCTTTAAATTTTGGTCATCTCTGAAGTGTTCAGGCAGTTGGGCTAGACGACCATTGTACGTTTCTTTCAACTGAAATATTCTATTTTATTCTAGTCTAGTCTAGTCTAGTCTATTGTAATTTTAATACTTTTTCAGGTAAGTTTGCAATCACCTACTCCATGTTCATGATAATAGATTAGATTAACCAGGAAGTTTATTATTGTTTATAATTGTTTTAATTCAAATAAATGCAATGAAAACTGCTAGCAATCCATTATAGCTACAATGGGAAACTGTAATTTTAATTAAGTTCATAATTTGGCTTTCAGTATTCAAATAAGGTAAAGGCATATATTTGTTGTAATTTTAATGAAGTTCATAATTTGGCTTTCAATATTCAAATAAGGTAAAGAAATATATTTGTTTTTTCATTACATGTTGCTCTCGAAGAATGAAAACTATGAATGGCATCTCTAGTTATCATACAAAAGTTATTGATTTGAGTTTTTAAATTATTATTATTTGAGAAATAAATATGCATAAAATTTCACCAATATTTAGATCACCCCAGTATACATGTAGAAAACATTATTGAAGCCACTACATTTCATCCTTTGCATAACAATATCTTGGCTGGTTGGCACTTGCTAACAGAATTGTTAGGCTTCATCTAACATGATGTATGACTGATTATTTCTTTTTAATTAAAATAATATAATCCAAAGGATTCTAATCCCTTATACCCCTGACAGAAATGAGATTACCCATACATTTGCCACACAGTGGATTAACCTGCCTTTCTAAATGTATGCTCACCAAAAAAGAGCAATCATGTTAATATATTTCATCCAACCTCTCTAAAGCTGCACAGGAAAAGATGGGGCTTATAATGAGACCATGAGATTTACAGATATGAGCTACAGCAGACCAAGGAGGTGGTAAAAAAAAAAAAAAAAGGAAATCCTGAATCCAGTATTTCTAAATCAAGTAGCCTGACAGATGATTACATAGAGGAAGCTGTAGGTCAAGAATTTCTGGTTATCACAGCTCAGGCAATATGGTACAAGAAAAGAAATAGCCTAGACAGAACAGTTTAGGCTTTTGAAGGCGAACTCCTAATCCATTAATTCTACACAGAAGCTCATGGGAAGTTAATGAAACTCAAAGGCATTCACTCCTGGCATAAAAGTGCAAATCCTGCTGTTTAGACTGCTGACTGAAGTGGAATGCAACACTGTTATTTTCATCTATATGTAGGTTTTGTGTTGGTGAAGACTTAAAAGCTTGGAGTAGACCTAACCCCAAATAATTTTGTTTTCAAAATTATCATCAAAACAACTATGTTTAGCTTACTGTCCTCTGAAGTTATATTTTTGGGGTATGAACAGTAAGAACATTAAATAATCTTCTCCTTCTCTCAAGAAAAAACAGTTCTGGAAAGAATTTACAATGTGTTTATTTAATACATGTTCTGGAATTCTTTGTAAAAAAATCCTGTATGTGTCATACAACCAGACTGAATTGCACAAAATTTCTTCCTGCCTTGTATCAAAGCACTATATTTAAAGATGCTGTAAAAAGCACTTGCTGGACACAGTCAACATTTCTGTAATACAAGTAGGAAAGTTATCATTATTCTCCTTCTGTAATTCTGAGAAAAATAAAGAAAACATGACTATTCAAATCTCTGGCTATTGTCATGGTCAAATGATGTTCAAGCTTCACAAATGTTGAATCCTTCCTTAATTCTGACTTATTCAAGTTAAAATTAGTCTAAATAAAATCTGTATAATTACCACAAAGAGGGGAGTAGAGGGGCATTTTTTTTTTTTTTAGCTGAAAGACCTGTTTGAAGAAATAAGGCAAAGAAAAGACAAAGGAAAAGCTTCAGATTTCTCACCTTATTTATTTTCAAAAGTAATTTTTTTTTTTTTTCCCCACCTTCTCCTTACTTCAGTAGAGACTGTTATGCTGAGTTTACTTCTGGTACTAATGTACTTTGCACCAGGCTCTCTTAGTATGGTCAATAAATAGTTCAAATCTTGTAATCCAATTCAAAAATATTAATATATACATGTATATTAACATTTATATGTTATATAATTATAACATAATTAGAACTATTACCTATTCTCTGTAGTCTAATACTGAATTCCAAATATAAATCTTAGTTTCATACCCTATAATGAGCTGTTGAGGTAACCTTGATTTATGACTTTCAAAAAGAACTCTCAAAATATAATTGTAAAATATAATAAAAATCAATTCCATATGAAATTAGCAGATCTAGGAGCTTCAGCTGAACTGTCTTATAATTAAGTTGAGAAACTGGTTAATCTAATGAAAAAATTCTTACTCATTGTAGGAGTATGGAAATGAGGCTTGCTGGGTGGAAAAGACAAAAGCTGGAGCAGTTGCAAGATTTCCATCAAAACTGTCTTGAGAGTAATAGGCAGGGGGAATCTATGTAAGTCATCATAGTAATAAAAACATTCTTAGAAACAGTATTTATTTTTTCATTTTGATCTAGAAAGGTATTTTTTTGCAATTTTTTAAAAGAAGAATTTCATATCACATGGGATGACTAAGGTGTTAAATCACAAAAAAGGACAAAAAATTGAAACACTGAAAGATTTGGGAGCTCCAGCATTACAACTGAGACTAGTTACTGCATAATTAATCTGAAAATGAGATAATGCAGCTAGCATCACTATTTTTCTTTTTACTGTCAGTTTATCAAGTTTTATCTTAAATGGAAATTGCATGTACTGTATAATTCCACTACACAGTTTAGATGGTAACATTGCAATACAAAAGTATACAGTAAAATTCATTAAAGTTATCTTTACAGCGAATAAATTTTTACTACTCATTGTTTCCAGATATTTAATTTATTTCATTTAGATTTAGTTTCTTAAGTTGTTACTATGACATACCTTTTTTTCTATTACAGTAAAAAATACTAGTCATTAACTCTTCTAAATGGAAGACACGGTTTTTGTGGAATACAACCATGATTTACTTCTGTGTTAAGAAAAGTAGACTTCCTTCCACCCATGAGATTCCTTCATTCTTCAGCTGAAGAAAACTGATGCATTTATAATCCTTAATTATAGTTTTATGGTGGGTACATCCATGGATTATAGCCACAGGTAAGAAAATTTGTTTCTCTTGGTAAAAACAGTTTTATCTGAACACTTAATGTAATGCAGCTTTCAATCCCCAGAGCAGGAAAATTCTGGTGGTGTTACTAAGAAAATGCAAAAATTATTAATTGGTTTAAACAACTCCTTTTTATCAGCTAATGTTACTCCAGGGAGAAGACAAACCAAGAAATGTGCTATTTGTATTTAATTCCATAAACACTTTTGTAATCTATGTTCTTTGGAGAGAGTTAACAAAATATTGTGGTGGATATTGAGAAGAAGAGGATAAAATTCAAAGAACAGTTATTCAATATCTGGTTTAGTTGCCTAAAATTAGACTGCAGCCAAGGAGAAGGTAGATTTGTACTGCTACCCACACTATCAATGAAGTATTCCCTCCCTGTGTTGAAAAAGGAAACAAGATCATCACTGCAACGTGTTTCCATGTCTTGTTTGAACATTCAGGTTTGTTCAACTTTAGGTGACTCATCATAGTCATTAATGAATAAGCAGCTCCATAATTTGCTATCCAGATCTAGCACATACATATATTTTGGGGCAGTTGGGAAGAGAGAAGGGAGGCTTTCAAGTTTTAAATGCTACTGTTTAGTTCTGTTGTCACTTGGGGACATGTTTTAGTGGCAAACATGGCAGTGGGAGGCTAAAGGCTGGACTCAACGATCTTAGTGTACTAAGTAAGGCTTTTCCAAGCTTAAAAATTCTATGATTTTATCTTTCTGCTCTCAAGTGTTTGTCATAATAATATTTTTCATACATTGAACCAGGAAGAGTAAGAACTCTTATGACAGAACATCCTTTTGGATTACGCTCCATATAGACACAAAATATCCCATCAAATTTTATTCTATTAATCTACTTATCCGAAATAAGTAAAATTTCTTAAACTGACTTCCTAATGCTGTACATAATAAATAGTGCTTCAAAATGCATTGAGTGTTTGAGGAAATAAATCATTTATTTGAACATCAGCTATGCACTTAAAAGTAGTTACAGAAATCTCCTTAGTCAAATGTTTGTCAAAAATAGGAAATTGTTCCATTTTACAAGATTGATGGATAATTGAACTATAAAAGTCTGCCTATTGCAATGTATCATTATTTTTGCATTGAAACTAATCTTTAATCTCTAGAAACAAAACTCTCTTAATCATTCCATTTAAATCTAAATAATCTTGCCTTAAGAAGATATTCCGCTTAAAAAAAGGCATGGGTTATACTGTCACTAACTTCAGTATTCAATAATCAAATTTTGGCATTAAAACATCACTATCGCTATTTAATATACATTAAATATACATGAGACATAACATATTTAGCTTTTTTACATCTTTGCAGTTCTCACACCTCAAGATTTGTGGTTGATGACTTACATTTCCTTAGTTGATACCATCCAGCTTTATTTTCCTACTATAGGAGTTTATTCTTAAGCATCAGTTTCTTTATGAACATTTTATTTTCAGGCTGTTTCCCCCACCTTCTCCAAAATGTCATGTTTTGCAAGTGAATGTACTTACAAGTTTTGACTTTTGCACAGAACTACAAGTCTTCAGTGTCCTTTGAATGTAATTACTGGGTGGGTTGGTAGCATAAGATAATACATCCCTTTTACTAACATGAATTGTAGATGATAAAAAAATTCCTCCTCAGAGAATTTCTTTCTAAATTACTTTCAGTTCATTCATTACATAGGATCTTTGTTCAGGAGATGTGTATGAGAGCTGATTAAAAAAAAACCCTCCCAATTCCTTCTTATTTAATTTCAATAACATTAGATTCAGAAAGGGGCAATAATTATTTCAGCTGAACATGAACAGATTTCAAATCTTAATTACAGACGATGGTACACATCCTTGTCTCTCAGACAAATGAGGAACACGACTATTTTGAAAACCCATTGCCAATCTATTTTTTTCTATTTACTGACATAGTAGATACTGTGACCACCTTTCTGAATATTTAAGTTATAATTTATCCAATGTTTATAACGTAAAGCATGCATGCCATCTGGGTGTTTTCATGCCATCCTTGAAGCTGAGTCAATATTATTTGCTTAGAGCAGTTGCCTCAGCATACAGATCACTTGAAATGTGAATGGTAGAAGTGTAGGAAATTACAGCTTTGCATCATGTAGCTCAGCTGCTCCAGACTTCGAGCACATCCTGTCTGATTTTTTTTGTTCCAAATTTTTTTTATTTTAAAGTAAAAATAAAATGTTTTCTGAATTCAATGGGAAGGAATATTGTTACCCATTTACTGTTTGAAAAGAAAAGAGAAATAAGGTCACATGCCCTAACAATTTGAGTCTGGGGTTAGGCCAATCTCCTAATTGTTGTAATGCAAGTTTGCCTGAGTGGGAAACTCTGAATTTAGCATTAATAATTTACTTATTTCTCCATTACAGATCTTTGTAAAATGACTTAAATGTAGAGAATTCCTCTTAGACTTTTCAGAAGAATCCACAAATCTGTGCAGTATTCAAGAACTTAAGGTATTTTACTAGGCCTACCACTTAGTAGCAAGGGCAATTCTTTGAAAATAATAATTCAATCTCACTTCTAACTAATAGGCCCATAAACTAATCAGCTGGTCTGCATCTGTGAATATCATATTACTGGTTTGCCTTTGAGAAGAGTAGAGGATATTTGAAAAATCAATCATCTGGAGTACTGTATTTGTCCATTAATAAGAGTATCACATTTTGATGAGGTTACAGACTTTTTGTACTAACTGAAAATGATCATAAGTGAGGCCATTCAAAGGAGATAATTCTTGAGTTTCATTTAGGGAAGTGGTACTCAGCTTTTAACAGCTGAGGAGCATGCAGCTGCTTAGGCAGGTTTCTCTATGAATTCTTTCACACTTTTAAGCTCCTATGCCAAATTGATTCCTTTGTGGTTTTGTTTCCTCTTCACTCATTAATTGATAATATTTTTCTCAGCAGATAACACTCTTTCTGATGTTTAACACCAGAGGCACTGAATGTACTGCAAATGATTTTTCCAGAGATCTTATGTGGCACTAGGAGAGTTGCAACAACACAAGTCTTCTTTTCATTTTACCTTTTTTTTTTTCTTTTTGATGCTTATCTAGCCCTAAAACTCTGTTATAAACAAAAAACTGTTTCCTGAGTTATCTTATGTTTATGAAGCAGATAGCTGAGACCATGGCTGGAGTACTGCATCCAGGTCTGAGCTCCGCAGTACAAGACAGACATGCACATACTGGAGAGAGTCCAACAAAGGGCCATAAAGACTATGAAGAAAGTGAAGAAAGGCTGAAGGAGCTGAGACTTTTCAGCCTAGAAAAGGAAAGGCTCAGGGAGATCTCATCAATGAATGTATATAAATACCTGAAGGAAAGTTGCAAAGAAGATCATGGAATCATAGAATGGTTTTAGTTGGAAGGGATTTTAGAGGTCATCTAGTCCAATTCCCCTGCAATGAGCAGGGACATCTTCAACTAGATTAGGCTGCTCAGAGCCCTGTCCAACCTGACCTTCAGTGTTTCCAGGGATAGAGCATCTACTGTCTCTCTTGTCAACCTGTTCCAGTCACTCACCACCCTCATTCATCCCCATGTCTACTCTTGTTTAGTTTAAAATCGGAATCTTTTATCTTATTGCTACAGGTCCCATTAAAAATTCTGACCCACTCTTTCTTATAAGCCCCCTTTAAGTATTGAAAGGCCACAGTAAGGTCTTCCCAGGGCCTTCTCTTCTCCAGTATCCAGTTGAGAACAACCCCAACTCAGTCTGTCTTCATAGGAGACATTTTCCATCTCTCTGATCATTTTTGTGACCTGCTGCAATAGGTCCTCATCTTGCCTGTACTGAGGGCTCCAGAGCTGGATGCAGGGTGGGGTCTCATGAGAGAGGCATAGTGGGGGAGAATCACCTCCCCTGACATCTTGGCCAGCCTTCTTTTGCTGCAGTCCACAATACGGCTGGCTTTTTGAGATGAAAGAACACATTGCTGGCTCACATCCAGCTTTTCATCCACAAGTAGCCTCAAGTCTTTCTCCACAGTACTGCTCTCAAACCCTTCATCCTCTGGACCCTACTGATGCCAGGGGTTGTCTGAACCCAGGTGCAGGACCTTGCACTTGGTCTCATGAGGTTCACATAAGCCAATCTCTGAAGCTTATCCAGGTCCCCTGGATGGCATTCTTTCCCTCAGATGTGTCAATGACACAAATCAGCTTGATGTCATCTGCAAACTTGCTGAGGATGCATAGATTCCAGTGTCTCTGCTGTTGATGAAGGTAGTAAACTGTACTGATCCCAAAGATGGAGCCAGTCTCTGATGCTTAGTGACAAGACCACAGGTAGTGGCAATAAACCAAAACAGTAGACGTTCCCTCTGAACATCAGGAAATAGTTTTTTTGCTGTGAGGGTGACTGAGGTCTAGTGCAGGTTGCCCAGAGAGGTCGTGGAATTTCCATTCTTGGAGATATCTAAAAGCTGTATAGACATGGTCCTGAGTAATTGGCTGTAAGTGGCCTTGCTGGGGTTGGACCAGATTATCTCCAGAGGTCCTTTCCAACGTCAACCACTCTGTGACTGTATGATTCTGGAACTCAGTGATAGTCCTTTCTTCCCTCTGAAATGCTGTTAATTGCAAATGTTCATGTGTAACATTCCTACTGGCCTCTGGTCCTTTCTAAAACTCTTCCATTCATTTTCAGACCTGGCAAAAACTCAGTCTTCCAACACAACTATTATTTGTCAAATCTATACATGTCCTCAAATCTTCAGAGCACAAGTTTTGCCTTTTGATGATACCCAGTTCTTTATTTAATCTGTTTTGAGGGTAGTACTGCTTCTGCATTTCTTTCCTTCCCTGCTCTATTAACAAGGAAAAGGAGCAGTGTTGTATGTCTCAGAACTGGTTCTTGAATTTTCTTAAAGCCTGGTTTTCTTCAGGCATCAGCCCCATGCAGATCTCATGTCACCTGTACAACAATGGGCAAAGGCTTCCCAATAGAAGTCAAGATTCCAGGCAGGCAGGCCTGTACTGTAGTGGAAGTTTTCACAGAAAGTTATGTAGGATGAACTGTATTTGGAATAATGATCTAGAGAGATGCTTTTGTGTGGGATATGCCCAGCCACTGCCCTGGAGGGATGTCTGCTGAGATAAGAGATTTCGCAATCGACCAGCAGGACTCCCTGGAAAGGACTTTTGAGTCATGGTGAGGAAAAGTAGACCCACAATCCTTTGGGAGACCCTATGCAGATCGTTCTGTAACCCATTGGTCTATCCCAGACCCTCTGTAATCCATTGGTCCCCTTGCTGATCCCCTGTATCCCTATAAAAGACCAATTCGCCTCTGTAGAAGGAGAGAGCTCTCGTCCCTGGCCTTCCCTTTGCCGGAGGGAACCCACAATAAAGCTACCTTCGTGCGGAACCAGCCATACGGGTCTTCTCGTCTCTCTCTCCGGTCTGGTTTGGCCTAGAGGCTGCCCTGCAGAGCTGAGCTGAAATCACGAGCTGATAATCACTAAAGAGCTGACAGCTTCTGCAAGGGCTCCTCTGCCAGCAGCTGAGAGGAAGACACCGGACCCCGGGCAGGCGATTCCTTTTGGGACCATCTCCCCGGACCGGTCACCTCTTCCTGGGTCACAGCCTCGGACCCCACCACCAGCTGTAATACTTTTGTGTGACAGCTGGATCATAAAACTTTACATAGGAAATCTGACCACAGAAAAGAATTTAAGTAAGTATCTATTACCTTAATAACTGTCTTCCATTCTGTTCCATAGGTCATCAGGTAATCAGGAGGATTCTATAGAAATTTACATATGACTGTCACATAAATTCCCTCCAAGGCAGCCATTTAAACACATTCTGTTAAAAAAAGTTTCTAACAAGTATTCTGCACGGTAACAATAGTTGCTAGAGCTATCATGGATTGCCGTGGGTTTCGCACCCAGACTGCATCCCCTTTTATTCTCATTTCCTGCTTCACAGAAGGAATGAGCAGGAGGTCAAGAACACGGATGGAGACAGAACTGTAGCTATTAGCAGTCAGATCTGTGTTAAAATTGCAGGGTAAGGTATTTGCAATGTACGGTCAGAGTTATTCCCAGCACTATTTTTAAGTGTGAATGTGAATATATAGGAAGGAAGTGCTGTCAAATATGTTAGGGTTTCTATCTTACTATTGCCAGTTATATTCTATCTAGAGAGAGTTATATACAGTGTTCACACACACAAGATACTATATAAATATATAACATATTTTTGTCTATTATATACACAGAAGACAAAACCTACAAGCTATGGCTTGTAGGCTTTGTTTAAGAATAAAATAGGTTTAAATGCTCTGCAGGTTTAAAGGGGAAGGTCCCTCTATCTCTAACATTTTGGAATCCAGTGAGTACTACTTTAATCTTACTTTTATTTCTTCATTAACTGCTTGAAGAGTTTAAAACAATGATGTATTCTGATCCCCTTTCTATTTTATTATCAAAAGAATGAATTTTTTCTTGAGATGCTAAAGAAAACAATCCACTCTTTACAAGTTCCATCACTTGATAGAGAGTGTAAATATTTGAAAGCAAATATTTTAATTTACTTTTGAATCATAGCCAAACAAATTTCTTAATTTCCTCTGGGGACCTTTTCATTACTCTGAAATCTCAATTATAATATGCTTCCTTTCTTTCTTACTTTTTTCCTTTCTTCCTTCATTTCTTTATCTTTTTCTGTAGTTCAAAGTGCCTGGAATAACATGCAGTGGTGTAACAGCTTAGCAGAATGATTTTTAGAAGACAAGGAGCATCCACATTGTATACCCTGGGACGTAGCATAAAAGCATGTGGGAACGTTTAAGGGTGAAAAGCCTGCCAGAAGAGTGGAGGGGACTGCAGAGGGTAGAGAAAACTAAAGTTGGTGTAATCACATTAATAACTACCCTTCTGCTGCAGTGCTTGAACCAAATTATTCTTGTGACCATATTAAAACAAACTTGGACTTTCAAAGTCCCAAACAGAGGCAAGGAGAGCAAAAAGAACCATTACAGATGGGTTAGAGCCTAGAATTTAAGGTTTCATTGATTTTCTAAAAGATAGTAGTGTAACTGTGCCACAAAATCTTTTCTTTATTGTCTTGGTTTAAGACAATTTAAGTGGTGGACACTCCAAAATGAGTTACCTCCCCTTTAGTTTTAATCAATCCATTTCCACCAATAATGAGAAAAAAATATAAGTAGATATAAGTGAAAAATTAACAGTTTACTAAAAAAGCCCTGAAATAGCAACAGAAAAGAAAAACAACAGTAATAATCACAAGTTACAAAGTTGCTGAAATGTCCATGACTCCTCTGGAACAAAGAGAAACTCAAAATGGCGAAGAAACCCCTCACCCAAGATGGCGCCCCCTGCAGAAAACTGTGTGTGGGGAGACAAAGATGGTGGAGGCCTTCCTGCCTCTCATCCCTCAGCAGCGGCAGCTCGGATGGCAAAGACAGCTGGCACATTGCAGCAGCTGGAATTCAGTCAACGGCTGAAACACATGGAGGGACTTCATCTTGTCCCTAGCAGAAGCAGCAGGCAGCCAGCTTGGGCCACTCAGACTCTGTCCTTTCCAGTTCCACTGGGCACTGCTGGCGGGATGGGGTGACCATGTGGAGCAGAGCTGTTCCCCACAATGCTGCAGCTGTAGACAGGCACTCACGGAATTCGCTGTCCAGCAGTCCAGGACTGCAAAACGCAACCTCTTGGAAAAACCTGCCCAAAGCAACCACCTCAAAAAAAAAAACCAAAAAAAACCCAAAACAAAAGAAAGCCAAAGGGAAGCCTCTACCCACACTGCCTCAGCTTTCTCTCCCTACAGAATGAAAGAGCAAGAGCCAAGGCAAAAGAGAAACTCTGCCTTGAGTGCCCAAGCCTTAAAAGGAGTTGTATCACCCAGCCCCACAGTTCTGTTCATGTCTTCACTGCCACATCTTAACAAGATACTAACGGAGGGCACAGATAATAATAATTTTGGGCACAAATAGAAATGGAATAGAATAACATTTTGGGTTACCCAGGACATTTATAATATTTTTAATTAAAAGATAAGATTTTTTACCTTTGAAACGAAAATGTTATTCCAAATAGAATTAACCACAGATGGTGCATTACTTTAATTCTTCTACCTTCTGAAAATACAGCAGTAACACATGTGTCTTTTCTTTATAACCAATGGAAAGGAAAATTCCTGTCACTTTACTTCCTGAGCAATCTTAGAAACCTCTCAGTGGAAAAGCTTTTTTTTTTCCCTACTCAGTGAAAATGCAGCATGGACTTCTGAATTCCTTGTAAAAGCCAAGGTAAGATGTAAGCAAACTCATCCTTACCGGGTGGTAGGACTGACCAAAAATGTAGAATAACTTAGTACCAGTAGAGTAGTAAGGGTGTGCCTACCTGCCCTCTCATGAAGTGGTCTGTGCAGTTATGTGTAAAAATCAGATCCTTTATTTAAAGCTGTTACTAAGATGGCATATATTAATTGATGCCAACTGAATTAAAGAATTGCAAATATCACAGAACAAAAGTTTCCAGTTGCTAATGCACTTTTGGCTAATATTGCCTTAATAAAGAAAATTATTAAATTAGAATTATGCATATTCTTTCAAAAATATCATGCCATTCAATTCATATCACAAGTTTCATCAAAAGCAAGGCTTGATTATGAAGCTAATTAAAGTCTCACTGGGTACATGGAGAGACTGTCTTTGACTACAGACCTGTATTAGAGCAACTGCTTATATTGCTGTCTAGTGTACTTGAAACATCATGTCATCTTTGCCTTATCTTGCATGGCTTTAGCACTTAAACATCTGAGTATGGTACCTTTAAACATTATATTTTGAAAAGAAAAAAAATCTTAACAATTCTGTGATCAAATTACTGCAAAATCCAGTTATTTTACATTAAATATTTATTAGGATGTCTGAGCTTTCTCATTATTTTTTGGGGGGAGTTTAAGATGTGAAAAAAGGGGAAAGCTAATTTGATAAGACAGAGCCCAATAACTCTAAGAATTAAGTACCTTATTGGAGTTCAAGCATTTCCTCATTTTCAGAGGTAACATTCCAATATAACTGTATTTTATGCACTCTTTTATGGAAAACACACAGAAAAGAGGAGGTATATAAAAATATGCAGATCCAATCTCTCAGTGACATTAGCAGAGAGTGGGTCAGATAGTTACGTTCAAAGGGCTGATTTATTGTTCTGTCCATTCAGATTGACTTTTTGCAAGAAACAAACTTTGTTAAAAAGTATGCATCTAATTTTTTTTAAACTAATCAACATTAGAAATGTCAATTTATGAAGACTTCAAGTTAGAAAAAGTATAACTGGCAAACTGGTGAATGTACTCTTTAGACATTAATAAATCTCAGATAAAAAAATCAGTGGATTGACAGTGTTTACCGTGAGTAGTGCAGGTGCAAAGTTGAGCTATGTCAGCTTAGGCTCATGATCCTTCCACGACTCTCTAGTTTGAAAAGAGCACAATGGGGCCTCGCTGTGTTTTTTTTACCCACAGAGCTGTGGTGAGTTAGACAACTTTTGAGCGACTTCTGTTTCAGGGCAAAAGCCCACCATAAACTTACATTACTGAATGTTTAGCTGCTATTAAAGTGAAATTGTGAATTCAAGCAGTGGTTTCCTACCCAGCAAGGGCTACAATAAAATGTAGTGCGTGATCTGAACCATTCTACAACCCTGGGGAGTCAGTGACATTTGTACAGGCACAGGAGTCATGGAGAGAGACTATAAATAGCATCCAATAGCAAAGGTGAGTTTGACTGAACTTTGTAAATTAGATATTATTGCCTTTGTTAAGTTCAGTAGGTGAAGGGAAGGAAGAACAATAATGTTTTTATTAAATTTTACTTACCCTGTCCCTTGCACAGAATAATGTCATTGAATTAATCTTTCTTAACAGAAGCCTGATAAGACATTATATCCCTTTTAGGAAACATAAATCCCTTCCAAACTTTAGATCTTTGCTTTTCCTAAAATAACTCTTATTCCTTGTTTGTTTGTTTGTTCCACTTCATTTCTCAGAACATCAATTAATTTAAAATCTATTTTTTTCTTATAACTTGGCTAAATTTTAATATGGCTGGGTACTCTGTGGATCTAGATTGCATCGTAACAAATGAACAAGAACACCATGAGAGAAGCATTTTAAATATAACTGCAAATTCATAAAATTCATAAATAGCTGTGTTCAAATGCCTTCTCTTTCTCTTCTTTTTTTTGTATTATTTTTTTAGCAGCTTCTGAAGATCCAAGAGGTCGAACAGGTATGCTGTTTTTCCAGTCTTTTACACAGCTGAATATCTGGGATTCATTAATCAATAGCTCATTCTTTTTTCCTTGTTTATTTTAATTTCTGACACTATAATCCAGTATCGTTGCACATTTGCTGCTGGATAAATTATGGAACTTATCTAAATTACTAAACTATATTTGCAATAAAATAAATCACATAATGAAATTATATTTACAATCATGAAATTATGTTTGCAAACTCACCACATCACTAAATTATAATAACAGTAGGTACCAGAATGAATATCCTGATTTGTAATAGATGATATTATGCCAGGATTTGTACTAAAATTTTCTTATTCTCCTTCTTTCAATCTTTTCTTCTAGGAATTGCTTGAAGTGGAAGTTTTATATTGTTAAGTTTAGATTATGTAACAAGTTACAATATTTAAAAATGTATGCCTTATGATATATCTATTGATTTTTTTCCCTATGCTACAATCTGTTCCTCTCCTTCTTGGGCTCCAAGTCTTTGTGCTTAGATCTAATCTCTATAGGCACTGTGGTGACATAACATTTATTTAGGATTATTTATAGACTTGCACTATTGGAATTCTGCAGAAAATATGATTTAAAATTCTCTGGTAAGTTCTGGTTAGGCAGCTGATAATAGAACAGCTGCAAAGTAGCCAAAAGATTGAGAAAAATGCCAACTTGGAAACTAAGTCTCAGATAACCTAGAGCCCTTCAAATATTTAATTATTTGAACCGCACTCACAGAATCAAGGCATGCTTTAGCAGCTGAGTTGTTGCTCAGAGAGCATGAGTAGTATCAGTGCTGCAGCAGGAAAGCTGGGTGTGAGGCATAACATGTTGGCTAAAATTTCTTCCTTCTTCCTTTCTCCTCCATCAATCTCACACATAGTTCTTCATTCTTCTATTTCTACATTACACACAATGCTAAGAACATATATATTTAATTTTAATGCTAAACATGTCAAAATACTATAAAATACTACAAACCCAGTAAGCTGAATGACATGGATATGTCTTGGTTTCACAGATGACATGGAAATGCAGACCCTTTTCTAAAATCTGAGAGGAAGTGAAAGACAGAAACAAGTGACTATGAAGCAATCAGTGTTTGGCATGTGCTAATTCTGAAAAGAGAGCATAAAGAGCTTAGATTAGGCACGAGGCCAAAATGTAGGAGGTAATTAAAAAATAGAGAAATTATCTGGCATCATATCTGGTATGTGAAAATCTCTGACGGGCTCTATTAAAATTATTTTTGAGAATACTTATTTATAATTAGATGGATATTTTATTTCAGAGGAGGTCTATTATGTTGCCTGAAGACAGCTGAATGGGTTCATATTTATTATACATGACCACATGAAATAAAATATATCCAATAAAAAGAAGTACAGTGAGAAAGAGTGAAATTGTGCATTTAAAAAGTAATTAATTAATTCTAACCATGTTTGCAATGTTTTTGTTTCACTTGCTTTGAATATTTCAGCAAAAGAACTTCACTAGCAATACAGAGCACAAAAACAGACTGCAAATGTTGATGCTGGGCAAATAAAGACTGATAGGAAGAGTTTGTAGAACTGCATACAAACCCAGTGAATAGGATTTTGAGATTACAATACAGCTGTTGCCAACTGGTTAGCTGAGTTGACAAATCAAGGAACACAGTCTGCACTACCTAGTATGTGTGGCAGATTGCAAATTTTAAATATACTCAATGAGTCGTTCAGAAGTAATTTCAGGCTATTCCATAAATTTGATCTGTTTCTGCAGATTAAATGTCTACATGGTAAATTCTTTAACTTTCATGAAAGACTTGATTAACTAAGTATTAAGAATTATTCTCCCAGTTCAGATTTCTGTGTCCTTTGAAGTATTTTATCTAGACTATTTGTCCTGGTTTGAGACAAATTTGGAGGAAAACATCTTCTGATAAAAGGCAGGTTTAAGCGGCCCCTCCCCCACCAGGTTTGGAAAGAAATTCCTCAGAGGAAAGTGAAAAAACCTATTTATTTAACAAGAGAAGAGCACGCAGGCATGGAAAAAAGAATGAATAATGTTAAATAATGAAACCTCTTGCTGTAAAGAAAACCTGGGTTTCCCCAAGATAGTTATATAACTATTGATGGTATTGATCAACCGCCTTTTGACTCTCTCTTGAATTCTTTGAAAATGAAGAGGATATATGGGTGGTCAAGGAGCACCACATCTAGGAGATGTTTTAGTCTTTTACTGCATCATTTTATTGATTTATTTCAGTAGGACCTATAAATCCTGTGGGTAACTTTCCTAACTTGGGAAAAAAGAGGGGAAAAACCCCACAGGTTCTTGTCATAAATAATAATTTATTTTATCCTACATCTTGACAATTTCACCGCAAGAAGGACTATCCAAGAAGACAAATGGGGTAGTCCAGTGGTTTGATCTTGGCTTGATGCTAGGTGCCCACCAAAGCTGTCCTATCACTTCTCTCCTGAGCTGGACAGGGAAGAGAAAATATAATGGAAAGATTGTGAGTCAAGATAAGAACAGGGAAGGATCAGTCATCAATTACTGTAACAGGCAAAACAGACTCAGCTTGGGAAAATAGGTTTAATTTATAGCCAATAAAATCAGAGTAGGCTAATGTGAAGTAAACCCAAATATGCAAACATCTTCCTCTCTGCTTCTTAGGCTTAATTTTATTACCAATTGCCTATCTCTTCCCCCCCAGTGGCACAAGGAAACAGGGAGTGGGGCTGCAGTCAATTCTTCACCTGTTGCTTCTGCTGATCCTTCTTGCAAATTTATACAACATAAACCAGCTAACATCTTTGCTTCAGAGTCCCACATGTCAATAAAATTAATGTGAATTATGCAAACTCCTAAACACAAAAACCTTTGTTATTTCAGTGACTTACAGAATACAAAATTGTTGTTGGTACTAAGAAAAGCTGCATACATTGTCTTGATTTTTTTTGAATTTGGATCTTACGATCAATCATGATCATAAGTTTCATATAGAATTATTTTTCAAATATAATTTCTAAATAAGATAATTGTGAAGAAAAGTTATGCAATTATGTATAACCTTGGTCTTTTGTGCTTTACATTTAAACTCTTGAAATTAAATATAAATTGTTTTAAGGTACTGTACACATTATTTTAGTCTTATAATTCAGAAAAAAAGAGAAAAAAAACCAGAAAGTAACAAATGCAGAGTTATTAGATATTACTGTGAAGTTCCTGAGCTTAATTCAGGGAAAATTAAATTTCTTCAGAAACTACAGATGGAGATAAGAATCACTGGTTAATGCATACCTTGAAAAGCTTTAATTTATAAAGAATGTAATAGACATTACTGTACACATGAAAAGTATAGTGGGTATAGAGGTTAGTTTAAAACACAGCTTTCAGTGGCTTAAAAACAGTCTCATATCTCTGAGATTTCAATTTACTAGGGTAGACTTCAATCTACAAGAAGCACTGGTGTTGCTGGATCAAAATTTCAGAACTCTATCACTGTGAAAGCAGGATGGATGATTGCCAAATAACGTCAAGCATATTTACTGGAGCAGTTGGCACTGATTTTCTGTGATATAAATATTTACCTAAAGTACAGAACCATAAAGGAATCTCCCAATTATTCTTTAACTAATCTAGAAAATATATAATCATTTTTAAATTTTATTTTTCCTCAGGCTCAACCTACTTCTTAATTAAAACTTCTGTTTACCAAGCAGCACTATTGACACAGTAGGATCAGAAAAAAAAGTATATTTCCATGGAGTATTTTAGAGTACTTTATGTACAAACTGAGCAACGTTAGCAGAATTTTGTCTAGACTGCACTGATTTGTTTTTTAAATGGGTATACACATTTATTTAAATTGGTTTTCATACCACGAAAAAAAGATTCTTTGAACATTCAGGTTGAAATCAGACTAGTTAATAGTTTTTCTTGGCCCTGTAAAAGGCACAGCACAAAGTTCTGGTCACTTCATAAAATGTTATTCATGCAGTTTCCCTGTGGCTTAAATGAAAAACCAAAAAAACCATGTGCAGAGACAAGAATCTGAGACTCCCTTATCCTAATATACCCCTAAACTACAGATAAATCTGACTTGCTTTTTCTCTGCTAAACCAAATCCTAGCTAAACAGTTGTTCAGCTTGGTGGCTAGGGAAAGGAAATCATTCCATCCTGATTTCAGCCTTTATCAGCTGTATGTCTTGCAATGTCACTACCTAATGTACAAGGCAGCAGACTCCATCAAAAAAAGTCTCAGATGCAGGTCCTGAAAGGAACACTCTAACTAGCTGGTGATAATACAGAAGGGTATAATGAGTGCCAGTGTTTGCCATGGCAACAATGAAGGACTGTTATCTTACTTAGCAAAGAATATTTTTCCTATGAACCTAAAATTTTTTGCAGTTTACCATTAATCAACATTTTGATTCTACAGATGTACAAGATCAATTAGTATTCTAAATTTCTTAAATTCTAAATTCTTAAATTTCTGTTCCAGGTATTTGGTTTTCTTTATTCTCAGAATTACCTCTTTTTACAACAGCAATCTTTTTAATAGTATTCTCATATGCACTGTTCTTAAATGATTGTTGTTTTTCTTCAAAAAAAGGTTATATGAAAACATGTCATCATTTGCACTACATAAATTTATTGATTTGTTCTTTTTTATTACATAACGCTATCATGAAAATTATTTTTATTCATGGGGATATTTACTTTTGGACCACAATTGCTGTATCAACTTTGCTGTTTTGTTTGTCTTGGTTTTTGGTGGAAGGTTTTTTTATTTGCTTGTTTGTTCTAAAAAAGCAGCTGGATTTCACTTAGGCTACATAATACATTTTACCATCAATAGTTGTTCTTCTTCTTCTTAATATTATTATCATCATTATTTAAAACTCATTACATTGTTAACTACTTTATTCTCCATGTCAGACATCAGCAGGGAAGGAATTTTGCTCACATATGTACTTCAAGATCTGTCCCTACTGCCAAATACCAACAAAAACCAGTCCATATTACACTATTCTAATTCTCATTTTTGCTCTTCCAGTTCTCCCCCAATCCTGCTGTGAGTCAGTGGGTAAGCAGCATTAGCTGTCTATTGGTGTTTACCCACTACAACTTTCCAATACTTAAGATCTTTTGGCAACTGCCTCTAGAGACTTTCTTGTGTCTATAAAGATTTAACCTCAGATAATTCATGTACTTTTAATGGAATAACTATATGGTTGAGCTAATTTTTTTGGATGACCTATTCGATTATGAACACAGCTATTTTTGTTCAAAGTACTTCTGCTATGATAAATTATGCCAATTCTCTGATTGAAATAACATATGAATACAAATGAGAGCAAATATTTCTACAGTACTTTACACACAGATATGCCTTTTAAGAGTGTCAGGGTGTCATGGGTTAGCAAACGTAGTCCTGGAAGTGATGTTCTTGCTACGGGGTGCTTACAGCTTCCTCTGTGACCTGACAGAACCTATCAGCTGGCCAGTTTGAATATGGACAATTCTTTAAGCCACTGGAAGTTGTGACCACCTCTGTGATCCACACTTAAGAATAGAACCCCTCCCCCCCAGCTCTCTCTCATTTCTGGCGATGGGACAGGTGGCTGCGGGCCCCATGCAGGGGCCAGTGGGCCTGCTCAGGCCCTGCTCAGGCCAGGCTGGGCTGGGCCACGGCCATCCTGGAGCCGATGGGCCCTGGTCCCCCTGCGGGACAAGCACCCCC
>NW_008237885.1:5310827-5316212 GCF_000691975.1 Corvus brachyrhynchos | reverse complement strand
GAAGAGCTGAAAACCTGAGGGAAGAGAAAGAGGAGATGCTTAAAGCTGAAATTCTGTTGTAAAGCTATGACATATCAGAGTACCCGTTGTAATTTCATGAAGATATGGGGGGTGGAGCGTTCAACTTGTACTTGTGAGCAAAAGCACCTGCACTGAGATAAGCAGATGCTGATGCAGCTGTAATTTCATGAGAAATTTGAACAGGGAGAGATGGAAGCGATGAGGACTTCTGCTCCAAATGGAAAAGGAGAAAACCTCAGTTCCTAGAGATGCTCCCAGAGATAGTCCTAAAGATGAAGATGAGGAAGACCCTTTGTTCCAAGGGAAGGAGAAGTGCCTCTATTCTTAGAGATGAAATGCTCCCAGAGATGGGTGAAGAGAACTTTTGTTTCTGAATGGCTCAGCCTTAAAATTGTACCCCAAAAAACTTCAAGAGTGGACCCTCGAAAGCAGTTGTGGGAAAAGCTGCAAGTCGGGGAAGGGACTCACATGTGAGCAGAGAACCAACCTGGGCAGCTGTCTCGTTGTGATAATGTTTTCATAGCATGGGCAAGAGAGACTCCTCTTCCTGAATGGACTGAACAAGGTTTTTATGGAAGTGGTAAACAGACTGAACATCTCAAGGGTTGTCTTTTTACATTGGCAGTGGGAGAAGGGAGAAAGGTGGGGGAGGAGAAGAGTTCTGAAGGTGTGGTATAATTTTTTTTTTCTCCTTCTTTTAGGTCTGTTAATAAACTTCTTTATATTCTTTCAAGTTTGGTGCCTGCTTTGCGTTTCTCCTAATTCTTATCTCACAGAAAGGTAAAGAGTAATGAGTATTTTGGACCAAACCACTACACTAAATTGGTATTTCTGCCCGGTTACAAACCCAACCTGCTACACAGGGTTTTGTTTGTATTTCATTTAAATAGTCCTTCAAGAGGGGAAAAGCTTCAGTATTGGCACTGGCATGAGTTCCATTCAGTAGATGATAAAAATGCTAAATTTGTTGTAGGATGCTCCTTACTAACACATCTTAAGAATAATAAAAGCGCTACCACCACACCAAATGTTAAGGAAGGTAGATCAGAATGATGTTATATAAGGATTTCAGAATTAAATGAAAGGACAGCCTAGATATTTTACAGTGTTCCTGAAATAAACAAAGCATGCAATATCATGTCAAGATAAGACACACCAAGGCAAATAACATTGGCAAACCATACACAATGCATTCTATATATACATGTTAAAATAAATCTGAGGACACGCTTTAAATATAAGCCCAAATGCTGATAAATATAGAAGGCATTTTACCTTCCTACATGAAACACTTTCAAAGCAATAGAACCAATTACCTACTAAGTACTACTAAAATACTACTAAGACTGAAGAATGGAATAATAACTGCTGTATTTTTTTATTTTTACTATTTAATTATTTATAAAATAGTTATTATTAATTTCTATTGTGTTATTTTTTACAAATTGCTAACTATACTGTTAGTTTATATTGTCTTAGTCTGAATAGGTTACTCGGTATACTGGCTAATTTTAAGACCTGTAACCCCTGAAGAAATGGGATTCCATCATTAAGATGGAGATCATATTTCTTTCTCTCACAAATCAAACTAACTTTATAAGTCAGTAGGGAAAAAAACATAATCTTAGACCTTTTATAAGGGCCTTGCATTAGGTTGAAAGTTGTTGTTTTTCAAATAATAGTCACTTGGAAATAAGGTATTGTAGAAAACTGGGGACATAAAATCTTTGGTGTTTTCTCCTTTCAAAGAAAAACTAGTATCTATTAGATATTAATAGATATTATATGACATTATCAGATATTATCAGACCTGACAGATACTCTTTGCAAAGAATAAACACATAAAGTAGTTAAATAAAGAGTAGAACCAAAAATACAAGCGATTTCCTTAAGGTTTTCATGTTCACAAGCAAAGGAAAACATTTACTTACATTGTTATAACAGAGAAAAAGGTTTTACGTGGTAAAAAAAAAAGAAAAAATAAGACATGCAATTTTTCCTGCTTTTTTCAGAACTCATTGGAGAACAGAGGATCTGGGATAACTTGACATTACCCTTCAAATGGATTTTATAAGAAGTGAAAATATGTGGCTAAAGCATGATGTACTAAATCTATTGCCAACAAGAAGACAAAGAGACCAAGAGAGAAGGGTCAATACCACTGCTACAACATGGAGAATTCAAAGAACCTGGAGATGTTATGACACAGCAGTGTCCTTGATCATAAACCTGACATTCTTCAGAAAAATAAATAGACAAGAAAATGGGGACTTTATTCTTTGGATAAGAATTATCTCAGTAAAATGTATGTGTCTTCAGTATATATGACGGCTGTGTGATATGGTCCACCTTGGTTACATTTGTAGTTAATACAAAGAAGAATGTTTTCTCTTCATTGGAAAATAGGGTATTAGCACCTTATCTAATGTATTTTAGGATAAAGTGAACTACATTTAAGAACTGTCTGTTCTTCTCTATCACCAGTAAGTGAATTCACACACTTGGAGATTGAAGAATTATTGCAGAAACTTCATGAGACAGGAAAAGCAATTTTTTATTGTCTAAACAAACCCTAAAACAAATATTTTTGTCAAAGTGCAGAAAAAGGAGTGCTGGAAATAAAAACTTCTTTCATTTGACTTAATTACAGTTCTGGTACAGGTATTTCCAGAGAAGGTAGAGCTGGGTCTTACAGAAGTGTTGCATTACAGTCTAAGAAATAGACTTGTCCCATAGTCCCTTTGCATATTGTACTTAAGATACATTATGCATTGTATGAGGTTTCTATGGCAAGGTATTGAGAGTGAGGGGGAGTAAGATGCCAGAAGCTTACCCCATGTCCGATAAAGCCAGAGCCAGCCAGCTCCAAGATGGACCTGTCGCTGTCCAAAGCCAAGCCAGTCAGCAACGATGGTAGCAGTTCCGTGATGACATGGTTATGAAGGGAAAAAAACCTGCTGTGCAACAGCCAGAGAGAGGCGTGAGAATATATGACAGAAGCAACTCTGCAGACACCAAACTCAGCAAAGAAGGAATGGGGGAAGATGCTGGAGCAGGGATTCCCCATCAGCCCATGGTGAAGACCCGGCTGGAGCACTGGTCCCTCTGTAACCCATGTAGTTCCCATGGAACCTGCAGCCTCTGAAGGACCCCTTGCTGGAGGAGGTGGATGCCTGAAGGCTGTGATCTGATGGGAAGCCCATAGTGGACCAGGCCCTGGGTGGGACCTGTGACCCTGTGGGAAACCCATGCTGGAGCAGTTTGTTCCTCAAGAACTGTACCTTATGGAAAGGAGCCAAGTTGGAGTCATTCCTGAAGAGCTGTAGCTCAAGGGAAGGACACATGTTGGAGATATTTGTGAAGGACTGTCTCCCATGTGTGGGACTGCACAATGCATCAGGGGAAGACATTGAAGAGGAAGGAGCAGCAAAGACAACACAATCAACTGCTCTGTTCCCCATCCCCTTGAGCTGCAGCTGGGGAGGAAGTAGAGAATTTGAAGGTGAAGTTGAACCCAATAAGAAGGGGGAGTTGGAGGGAAGATATTTTAAGGTTTGGCTTTCTTTCTCATTACCCTACTCTGAATTGATTGGTAAACAATTAAAATAATTTTCCCCAAGCGAGTCGCTTTTGCCCATGTTGGTAAGTGATGAGAGAAATCTCCCTGTCCCTAACTCAACTCAAGAGCCTTTTGTTATATTTTTTCTTCCCCTGTCCTGAGGAGGAGGACGATTGATAGAGCAGTTTTGGTTTGTACTTGGTGTCCAGCCAAATTCAGCCCACCCCACCTATATAAAATTCTCAGTCATTCAAAACTAGTACAAGCTGATTTTCAAAGGCAATCAAAAGACGTCTTATCAACGACTCCAGGTTAATTGAAAGTCAAGTCAAATGAAATTCCTTCATAGATAGAAATAAACTCTCAGTTACTCCCTTGATAATTGTGCCAAGAGCAACATTTACAAAAAGAATGATAAGATCTGATAGTTAGAAGCTGGCCCTGTTTTGAGTGGGGAGTTGGAAGAGATGACCTCCAAAGGTCCCTTTTGACTTAACCTACTTTATGAGCCTATGTTTCTATGATTTGAACATCACCACTAACTCAGTCTGGTCTTTCCAAATGCCATGTGTAAACTGAAACTGGAATGAGAAAAATAGTCTTTCACAAAATATTTCTGAAAAGAGCTTTGATTAAATAAGCCCCTAACCTCTAAAATCAGCCTAAATTTCACAATGGAAAAATCCCATTTATTGATTATAGTTTTTAGCCACATCACAACAGATGACCTGAAAATAGATCAGTAGGTGGATAAGTAAATGTCCTCATAAATGTTTTCCAAGATCATAACCAATAAACTTAGAAAAATTAATAAATAGCATTTTTAATTAAATTGTATTCTTGTATTATTAAAAAGGAAAAGGTGTAAAACAGCCTTGATATTTATCTTTGAAAAGAGAAAGGGGTACAAAAGTTGTCTTGTGACTGGTTAAAAAAAAAAGATTAGTCAAAATAGCACACAGTATTATATGTAGTCCTGAAAAGACAAGACTTTGTCAATACATAAAGACACTCAAACACTAGGTGAGTGAAAATGGTCTGAATTTTACATTATATTTTTCTCTCTCAATTTTTTTAAAATAACATTTGATGGAACAACCTCCTACTGACATAAAAAATTGAAGACATAATATTTGTATATTAACTATATCCAGTGGAGATAATCAGGCATTTTACACTTAAAAACAATTTATAATCTTTTGTTTGGCTGTTTGACAGAGTTCTCAGTTTTTGCTTTGATACAACTTTGTGGAAAAATTATAGATGCATACTACAGGCACACGTATGTAGCCCAGAAAGGTTGTGAAACCTCTTGAACATATTCAAAAGCCATCTGGAAATCTTGTTGGACTATCTGTTCTAGATAGCCCTGCTTGAGCAGAGGAGGTGGACAGGGTGACCTCTTGAGGCTCCTGACAACCTCAGATATGCTGTGATTTTGTGATATATTGGTGGTCAAATGTGTGTGACTATACATAGATATTAATATATCCATACATATTTGTTCATCTGTTTAGGGACACACTTGCTAAAATATGGTGTATAAATTACTGGAAGCCATCGTCTTCCAGTTTACAAAGGAACATATTGAAATAAAGACAAAACTTTCTGAGTGTATGTTTTGATGAATATTTTCTAATTTCAGTCCTTGATGATGATTCTCTGAACATATTTATTATGCTTGCACTTGGGTAAATCTTATGCAAATTTTGGTGAAACTGTTTATGACTCCCTGCTCTCAAAAGAGGATAATTTAAAATTTTACTTAAAATTTAAAATTACAACTGATTTTCAACAATTTAGCT
>NW_008237885.1:5304945-5310805 GCF_000691975.1 Corvus brachyrhynchos | reverse complement strand
TATTTAATTTTCTTAAAAGAGTTTACAACACAAACATCTAGTCTGCTTTCCCACAATTAGTTCTGTGGAATTGTGAGTTAGGAAACTAACAATCGTCATACAGTATCAACCCAGGAGAGTACACCTAGTCTAGCGCCATGTCCCTGATAGTAGTTACAATCAGCTCTTTTACAAAAATACTGCAAGAATTTAAACTTTGATGTTAAAAGAAATTGACGTATTGTAATGAGTCTGGCTGGGATGGAGTCAATCCTTTTCACAGCAGCCCACATGGTGCCCTTTCAGATTAGTGATCTAAATGGTGTTGATAGCACACTTTAACTACTGCTGAACAGTGCCTGCACAGCACTAAGAACTTCTCTGTTTCTTACTGTCTATATCCCTGAAGGTATTTGGCCTAGGGGTGGGCAAGAGGCTGGTGAGGGACACAGCCATGACAGCTTACTCAAACAACTAAAGGGATACTCAATACCATATAACACCATACTGGGCAATAAAAAGTAGAAAGGAGGGAAGGTCTGAAGCAGGGATAGTTTTTTGAAGGTAGGCATTGCTTGGAAATTGTCTGGACATCAGTCTGGTAGTAGGAGGTGGTGATTGACTGCCTCTGCGTTATTTGTTTTGCTTTGTTCTGTTTCTCTTCATTTATTAAATTGTTTTGTTTTGGCTGATGAGATTTTGTCACTTTTTGTCTTGCTAATTCTCTCCCTCATCCCACTTATCATATCCATTCCAAAAAGTCTTGGCTGTTCTAACAGTTCAACTCCAAATTTTTGCATTATGCATATAAAATTTAACTCTTGAAACTTGATAAAAATATTGCTCAAGGGCTAAAAAATTCTAACAAGTTCCCTGTACTAATCAGACATTAATAAAAAATGTTTCCACCATCGAGTTTTCTGCTATTAACCATAACTGAGTGACAGTTTATTATTGTGTTAGAAAACAGAGTACAAGGATGGGTTTCACAGAGAAACAGCAATAACATATCAAGATTTATGCTTTTTTCCTGAGCATTTCACTTTTATTGCATAAACAGCGGCCAAAGTGGAATATAGAATCCAAACAATGAAAAATATCTGCTCTTTCATAACCCCCTTGGAAGCCAAGTCTTTTGACAACTTGCAAGTTCTGAGATGATGAAAGGTGACTCCATTTGAGTACTTTTCTACCCAAAATGGGCATGTCAAATTTCATGAGATAAAGAGTTCCCAATGGCTTAGGAAGTGATTGCCTCAAGGCTGCTTAGAAACCTTGGGCAACATGATGGCGATACAATAATAATGTGCTATTTGCTTTAAAGATTGTCTTGGACTCCACAGGGTAGAGCTATGAACACATCTATCAACAAGGATTTTCTCTCCATCTTTCAGGGATATGAAGAAAATATACCTACTACAATACCTTTTGAAATAAAATTATTTTTTGATTCCCTTTGGATGCTGATTTTCACAGCCTTTTTCAACAGTGTTTTTTGCATATTTCTTTCAATATCATGGAGGTAGTTTCACCCATCTATATATATGTTACAGTGCTTAGAGAGATTTGATAACGGTGAATAATTAAAATATGGTGATTTGGATCTGGCTTCAAAAATATTGAAGAGGAAAAACCATAGTACAAATATAAAACTAACCAAACCTACTATGTGAAATGGACAAGTAATGGCAACACAGACGGAAAGTAATTTTCACTGAGTGGCATCCTGATGCACAGCTAAATATAGCAAGGCAGCACTACTCAAAATATGGAAACATATTCAAATCCAAAAGATTTCTTCCTGAAGAAATCTTATGTGTCATAAGTCACAGACTCACTGAGACATCCGAAATCACTGGCCTGTGGCATCTGCTTATTACTGCACAAGTAAAAGGAACTGAAAAAAAATGTTCCTTTAAGAAGATCAAAACTAATGACAGCATACATTTACAGGTCATTTCCTTTTCCATTAATATAAGTTGGTGTTTTTGTCATTGTTTGTTTGTTTGTTTGTTGTTTTTTGTTTTTGTTTGTTGGTTGGTTGGTTTGGGTTGGGTTTTTTTGTTTGTTTTGTTGGTTTGGTTTGGTTTTTCGTTGTTGGTTTGGGTTTGTTTTTTTTTCTGGAAATTAGAACAGTAACTCGGGAGATTTTAAAGAAAGAATCACTGTATTCAGAGAAACTGGATATCTAGAAATGCTCCCACTGAACAACAGTCAGTTTCTGTGTTGCCCCCAGCACAGCAGCTTGACAGACAGATACAACCAGTCCTGATTGCAGAGGGATTTTCACTACAGCTCCTCAGGAGCTGTATTTCATATTTCTACACTACAAGGTCAGCCTCAATAAGGTAATAAAGTTAGAAGTTATACAGAACACCCAAGTAAGGTGGATCAGGGTCCGGAATAACACAAAAAATGGAAGCCATGATTCATAAAATGTCATCCCCCTTTATATTCCCCTTCTTCTTTTTAACAGTGATTCCCTGGATGAACTGGCAAACTCTTTCAGCTATTTCCAACTAACACAAAGTAAAAAAAAAAAGAGTTGGGGCAAGGTTCCTTGTCTAGGTTTGTAAGCCCCCTCATCATTGACATCAAAAATTTTCAGTAAAATGAAAGCTTGAGAACAATGAGATTTACCCTTAATGGAAAAAAAAAAAGGAAAAAACTTGGCAAAAATAGAATTTTGAAGCTGCTTTAGGTGTAAAATACATGCCATAAAAATAATCCTGATTTTAATTCTTGACCCAGGTCAAATCTCTGGCTTCACTGTAGGTTTTTTCCCCTGTGTTTTTATATTTGAAATATTCTTTAAGATGACATTCTGTGATACAATTCAAAAAAATGTTAGTGTTTATACTGCTTTATATGTGTACCATGTACTTCATGGAAGAAATAAGAACGTATGGTTTCTGTTCACAATTGCTTTTCATTTCCTTGCTATAATTATGCAAACTTTTAAGGAGACAAAGAGAGAAGGGGATTAGAAAAAGACTCTCATAACTCAAACATTTTGTCTCTGGTTACTGTATTTCTGAGAAATGCACTTGCGCTTTACACTGCATTATATCACAATATGTTTGTTTCTCTGAATATTCAATAAGAACTGAAAATGAGGAACACTTAAGGGTGTCTACAGAAGAAATGGAGCTGTAGATACCATCCTTACTGAGGTAAAAAGAGGAGGATATACATCTGACTTTACCAAAATTGGGAGGATACACTCCCATGACTCCTGTTTAGTTTAAATATTGCTGCTGCTTCTTCTTCATAAAGGCTACAGATACAATCGTACTTGTTTCAGAAAAACAAAAAAACAGAGTTTAATGTTTTCTGTTCATTCTGGAAGCTTAGAAATAAAACCCAGAAGCCCTGGAGATAAGAAGCATATAATTTCAGAAGTTCATATCTTATAATTTCCTAACTTTAGAAAAATAATTCAGTAAGTCACGGAATACAAAACAAAACAAAAATACAGAAGTGGAATATATAGGCATTGGGCATTGACAATTTTTTTGATAAAGCTTCAGAAATCCCAGTACTAGTGAAAGACTCTGGTTGCCACAGACGTTGTCAGTATTCTGGAAAAACTGCAGCTGTACTTTGAGTCCCACAGACAGCTAACTTCTGACAGCTGTGAATGGTTCTTTGTAAATGTAGACTTCTTTCTTTGACTCCAAGCAGAGCTTCTGGAAAAGCTCCAAAACAGTCACTCTTGTGTGGCTGAAAAATGCTCCAACTGCATGCTAGGAGACGACACGACAGACTAGGCACATCTAAACGTGTGTAAAATCTGCTGATGCTCTATTTTTCTTTCCCCATATCAGGACTGCAAGTTGTCCGTTTTGCACTTCCTGTATACTTAAAACTAGGGAACATCAGTAGGCAGAAGGAGTACTATAGAAATGCAGGCTCAAAACACGTGGCAACAGGCTGCTATTGAGTTAATGTAAATGGTAACCTAGGTTTCAAGGACTCAAGCACCCCATCAGACAAATAACTCAAAATGTTTAAAGATGTTAGAAACAAAAATTAATTTTTTAACAGCATGACCAACACAGAGGAAACAGGATTTGTTTCAACTGTATCTTTTCAATCAGTGTTAATTCAATTTCTATTAAAATTTGTGAGATTTCAACAGTATTCATGATAAGGAATGTAATTTAAAAGACTGTCCTTTATCATGAATTTTCCTTTTTTAACCCCACAACCTTTCAGGTTCAGGAAGCCTATTGATCATATTCTTGATTTATTTTTCCCTATCATGGGAATGACGCAGTTCAAGCATGTGCAAACATCTCATCTAGAAGGGCAGGTTCTTCTTTACTGTTCTGGGGACAAATTAGTAGTAGGGAGTGTAGAGAAATTACCCTTATATTCACATACCCTGCTTGTAGGCAAAGAGCTAATGCAGCCGCTGTGCCTTGGGAACGATTTGATCGCTTTTCCTGTGTGGTTTGCAGCATCTTAAAGAAGGCAGATCAGTGAGGAATGATGCATTACCACTAGGTAGCAAGGCAGACACTTCCCCCCCACCACCCCCAAAAGTCATACTTGTAGATACAATCTAGGAGAGACATAGGAGGTATATTTCTATATGCTCTCCTATACATACGCGCACACACATGCACGCACATAAATATAAGCATATAGAAGAGTCACACCCCTCGGACCTTCATTCGCACTCTGCCGTCTGCAGATCCACCTTCTTGATGTTTGTCTTGAACTGATGCTGCAAGCATCTTCTTCTCTTATCACAAAGCTATCAATTTTCAGTGGAGAAGAACCTTATTCAAGGGTCAGGCTGACCATAAATATCTTTGAGAGGAGCAGACTCAATACTGCCTTTGAAATATGATGTGACCATAGGCTATATAAAGCAAGGCAATTGTGTGTATTTGCCTTGTATTGGTTATATCTCATATCTGCAATACAGAAAAAATTGAAATATAATAGAAGGGTATACCCCAGGAAAAAAAAAATGCATTTAAGAATAAAAATTGTCCTGCTTTAGTACAATTTATTAAGAAAATACCATTTTTAAGTATTTTTCACTAGGCAGTAGATGTTTTAGAATGTATTCCGATTTTTTTCAGTACGTATTAACTGGCTGATTTTAAAAATCTAAATTATCCTCATCACAAAGTTAATTCCAGAGAAGTAGCAAATGCCATGCTGTGAAACAGAATCTTAAAGTCTTACTCAGTTAAAAGTTTTGGCAATTATACTCTGGTGCATTTATGAATCCTGAAGTTTTAATGGTGAACACCTTGCATAACAAGTGATCAGCTGGAAACCTTTAATGCCACACAGTAGAATTCATCTGGATCTCAAAGTTCATCTCACATTAATCTTCAGAGTTTCTGGAACTGGTTCCTATTTACATGAGAATGTTCAAGAGTCTGATAATTATGATCACTTATTCTCAACTGAAAATGTAAGATAGGCATGTGGAGTGGAAGGGAAGGAAATAATATCTGCATGCTCTGTTCTGATAGAACCAAAGAGGACTTTCCTCTTGATTGCAAAACTCTCTTTTCAAGTTCTTTGCAAACAATGTATTCTTTAAAAATGTATTTTTTAAACTGAAGATATAACTGCAAGCACTTACCTTTAGTTATTGAATAGTTTAATATCTTTGGTAAAAAAGTCACCACAAGAAACTATAACCTTGTCGGTCAGTGTCGCCAGTCTGTGAAGGGTCTGTCCAACATTCATAACACTATGCCAAGCATCACAACTTCATATAGCTCTTTTTATATTGGTTAATTTATATCACTGAAAAAGTAACCCTGCTCTTGTTTAGAGATTGGAATGGTCATATGGAACTACTATATAACCAAATTGATACTACAAACACTGAGGCTAAAAAGGCATTCCT
>NW_008237885.1:5291581-5304894 GCF_000691975.1 Corvus brachyrhynchos | reverse complement strand
AAATTCTGAGTTTAAGCTGCATTTGAAAGATTGTCAACTGACTACTATAAATGAAAAAAGCCAAATAAAAGAGAGGAAAACTATTAAATGTTTAGATCCATAATTGGCTTTATAGGATATAAAAGCCTAGCCTGCTACATGCAGTGCTTCCTCTGAGTAAGAAGAAATGTGATTTAGAAACCTGTGAATTTGAAGGGAGTCATGTTATCAAGTTCCTTGGTCATAATTTCTTATCACAGAACTTCCATACGAAAGGAGTAGTCTCACCACATTTTACAACAAACTAGCAAGATGTGAGAAGTATATTCTTCCTGGAATATTCCTTGAATGAGATACATGTGACAGATGAGCCAAATACTCTGTTTTTAATGACCTGTAAAACCAGTAATTTAGTATCAAATTACAGTGGAACTCAGAAACACAGAGTTGGAGAAAAACAAAAACAAAACCAAAAAAAGATAAACCCCAAGATACTATTTAAGCATAGAAAATATGTTCTATTTAATAACATAAATATAGGATTTATGGCAGAATCATGTCTTATTAGATGCTTTATGAAGAAACCAGAATAATGCCACAATCAACAGACTAGCAACAACAGAGTAACAAGATGAAACAAAATAAAATTCCTGTCAGCAGTTTTCAGAAAGTATCAAAAAGTATCAAAAGTATAAAAAATAATCAGAAGTATTTTAAAAAAGCTAGAATTTTACAGGCCAAAGCTCCTTGATATTAATTTAAAGCATTTAGACTGAATATGCTGTGGGCCAGTATTAAAGTCAGTGCCTTTTTATAGCAGTTGTTTTTAATCACTTTTCAATAATCAGTTTTGTAACTGATAAAACCATAGAGTTAACCTTACATTAGGTGTTTCCACCATCCTCAGAATTAATAGAAGTGCCATTATCTGGTTAAGATGTAAAGGGTTGAGACCAGGACAAGTAGGGTGTGATGAGTCATAATGTTAAGGCTGTCAAGAGGAGATATTCCTCACTCTCTGAATTGGTATAAGCATCATAATGGCTATTACTTTCTGCTTAGAGCATATATGTCGAAGGGCATGACAAGAAAAGACCTCTTACAAGATCTTTCTGTGGTATCTATTAGGCTGTAGATAATACATGAAAGTATGGCACGTCACTCACGCTAAAGAGTTAAGTATTTGACATGAGATGGTCTCTGATTCTGCACACTCCAAAAAGAAATCGACTGCAGAAAAGTTAGCAGGTCAAAAACAGCACTGGGAAAAATCTCAGCAGAGGAATGGAGAGATTGGAAGTCAAGAGCTGCTTCTAAGACATACAACTTCTCAGCAACCAAATGTGAACTTCCCATGTGCATTGTATTTCCTCTGGGAGATGTGAAGGAGCAATGTAAGGCTAATTAACTCTTAAACAGACTTGTTCTGAATTATAACACATCACGGAACATTTTGATATGGGTTAAGAAAAAATTTCTTTTAGCAGACTGACTCAGTCAAACATAATTTTGTCTGTCTCAGAATCTTTTGTCCCTCAGAGTTGTTAATTTATCTGCTTATGATTAAAGACTTCCCACAGACACAACCTCAAACTCATTTTTTTTAATACTAACCTTTAAGGAACATAACATAATAGTGCATAAGTTTCATGTAAGCTGCTTCTCTTAATTTCCAGAACTGAGGTTAGCAGCATGGATGCTTACTCACTTTAAGTGAGTTCTGGCATAGCCAAAAATAGATTCTTGAACCTGAGTTTTTCCCATCTAGCTTTCAGCCCCTAAATGAGCCTGTAAATTATTTTAGATACTTACTTTCCCTGAGGGACAAAGGGACATAGCCAACTGAAAGAAATAGTTTTCTTGAGAGGATCATTCAACTCCTAAGGAGGCTTTTAACACCTGTTTACCATTAAGTACAGAGACGGCCTAGAGCAGATAAGCCTCCTTTAAATTATGCTCCAGTACCTTTTGCTGTGCTTGAATTTTTCCAGTAAGAACAGCTCATCTCCCACAGGAACAGTTTCTTCCCTCTTCAGGATTAGGTGTCACAGAAGGCTCTTCTGAGTGGAACTGCCTTCATTTATATTCCGAGATACCTGAAATCCACCTCAGCCCCCTTTAAGCATTCAAGTCCCTGAACTTATCCACCAGTAGAATTCAAGACATTATTTCATATATGAGTTCACTGAAGCTCTAACCTTTGAATCTGTTGTTATCAACAAACTTCTACTGCAAGTTACATAAAAAAAGAATATATGACAATGACAACAATAAACACTATATGATGCATTTTCTTAGGTGATAATTTATCTAGTGTACATGTCAGATCTTTAAGCAAACAATCTTTAAAGCTTTGGCAGTCTGTAAACTAGCAGCTTGAATTAACAGTTTCATTTCTGAAAACAATCAAAAGAGTTCTATCCTTAGTGGAAGAGTATTCAAGACAATAAATAAATAAATTTTTCAGGTGTGCAAAGGATGGATAAAAATTGTATGGCATTACCAGAGCTATTTCTTATGGGTATATTTCTAGCATGCAAATCTTATTCCTACTTGCAAAAAAAAAAAAAAAAAATACAGTTATATATTAAATAATGATAAATTTGGATAATAGGGGGTTTTTTGCAAAATGAGAAGATTAATTACTTTTTACACTACATAAGTAATATATTTGAAATAATATATTTCAAAAATAAATTACTTTTTACACTACATAAGTAATATATTTGGTATTTAAAAATACACTGTATTTGAGAAAGTATGCTGTAAGCAGCAGCATATGTTGAAAGGCTAGAGATAATATACTTGTCACATCCAGAAGGGTCAGAAGGTTTTTCACAATTCTACTATATTCTTCCAGCTACGAATTTGGAGTGAAGATAACAGATGAGACACAGAAGTCAATTAAATCAGTTTTTGTCAAAAGGAGGAATGCAAAACAAAAGAATCTGTGTTTCCAGTAGCATTTTGGGTGTTAGTGTAGCAAACTAAACTGTGGTAGTCAGCAGTCAGTACTGATAAATCACATGCAATTATTGTTCTGGATATCCCATCACATCTGCAAATTTCATGGGCAAGAGATGACAGCATTTTTCTGTATTTTTTTTATGCTTTCCCTTCAGTGTAACAAAGACACTTTTCCATTTCATCTTGGATGTGAAGGTTAACCACGGAACTTTACTAAGTGTATGCAAACAAAAAAATGATGGTTAAAAATATTATTAATAACAACAGAATATGTAATGAAAGAAAATAAAATACAAATTAATAGAAAGCTCTTTTAATCAAATACAATCTGTTGAATAAACAGGAATTCCTATTATAAGAAAATATAAGCAAAAAGCAAGGAAACTGAGTTCCTGTTAGGGCATCTACATGAGATTTTAATCAATGCTACAGCAAAAAATGAAATAGACAAAAAACCCTATCTGATACAAAGATCTGCTACACATCAATCCTAACAGCTGTTTCATAATCCATATATTCATCCATGCCAATCTAACAGAAAAACAAACAGGAAATGCATATTATTACAGATATAACTAGATAAAATGAACTTGAAACTGTTTGTACAGAATTGTACAGAAATTTTCATGTGCACTTGCTAGTAACAGTATGAAATAATTTTTGAAAGAGAACTTAGGGTTTTTCCTGTAATATTAAGTTTTGAAAAGAAATTTGCTAACGCCAGTCTGAATTTTGACACAATATCCACCCCATGATTAGTAGCACCATATTTCCCAGAAAGACCCATCTGTGTCAGCAAGACTACAGTTGACATAAAGTATAAACGTATTTTTTTCTCTTTACAGTTATATTCAGGTGTCTCTGGTTTTATTCATTGCCTGACCATTCACCAAGTATGTATTAAGCCCATTTGATTTTAGGCAACAGGCACTAAGCTAAATGCATTACATCCCCACAATTAGTAGAGAGGGACATGTATTTAGAGAAGACGTCAGGTAATTAGAATAATCCTTGAGAGATGACCATCTCACATCACTACCTATAGGACAGTATTTAAGATGAATTGGCCCTGATTTAGACACCATGCATGGTTGCCTAGTAAGACTATGTCAAAATATCGTACTCATCTGCCTTTAAAAAGTAAGTTTCATTTCATAAAGCTATGTAAAATATTTCTTGCTTTTCCTACAATAGTTGGGAAATTGTTCAAGTGGAAGGAATTAATTTAATTTAATTTAGTACTGCATAGATGCATTTCAGAAGTAGGTTACATTTTGTAAATGTAGACAGCTTCTTAACTAATCTTGAAGCTTGCAGAACCTATATAGGCTTCAAATGCTAAAGTTCATCCTAAGCAAGGCAGACTTCATGATTTAGGCACTGATACTCTTATTTATCAAAATTCTCTGTTGCCACAATTTTCAGCAATAAATTTGCATTAAAAAAAAAAAAAAGACTGAAGCAAGATATAAAAGGACATCAAATATTTCCAACATTTTACTATATTGGGATTCAGATTAATTTTCTGGATGAGATACTGGAAAGGGAGCTCTGAGAAATTATTTTATTTAATAAGGTATTTGATATTCCATAATGCAACATTTCAGTTAACTGATCTCATTTTCCTTCCACTCCTGAAATGAAGACTGGGGATAATATTCCCTTTCACCTCTCTTTCATCTGCTATTTCTACCACGGCTTCAAATTTACAGGTAGCCAAGTAGAGTTAAGTGATTTCCCACTATTTGTGTGTTACCCCTGGATCTCACTAAGACCGACACTCTCACTCCAAATTATTTTCTTTAAGTCACAGGTTATAGAACAGCACTATGGATTGATAACTACCTGATCAGGTATGTCTAGTGGAGAATGCCATTTGCAACTGCTGGGTACCATCATAAGAGCAATAAACATAGTAAAATCCCATGTGGCTTTCTAGTTGTTTTGTAGGATGTTTATGTTCCACAGGGATATGTATAGAACTCTAGGGCTGAAACTACATTAAGACATAACTTTCACACCACCTCTATGCAGAAATAAACTGCTCTTCAGAATTTTTTCCTCTGAAGATTCTAACTCTATATTGCTCTTTACCAGAGAGTGTGAGAAGGTTCTTGGTTTGTATTATATAAACAATGCTTGCAGGGCATTTTGATATTCTTAACTAAGGTGTATCATATAGTTGTGATGACTTCGTTTGCTTTTTATTCAATATAATGTATCCTTAGTGTCTTGCAAGATATCTTTATGCTTTATATAGGGAGTATATGCAATATAGAAGTTTTATGACATATATCACTACCATTTTTCACTTAAACTCATAACTTCAGTGGTAATCTAATAAAACACTTGTATTATTCAGTTATTTCACTGATTATAAAACACAGATTCTTATTTGTGTTTTCCACTTGTCTACAATAATGTTTAATATCCCTTGCTCACCAATCTCATGCTCTATTTCTTCATATTGAATGAAAGCACCAGTTCTTCTCCTTCCACTGCCTACAGTAAAAAAGTTGTAAGCAATAGACACTCAAAGTAGTCTAATCCCAGCCTGTGCTACAAAGACTATGGGAACCCACCACAGTATTTTTAAAGACAGATTTTAATTTTTTTTAATAAATTTGTCTCATAACTTTCTTGGTCTGTCAAGACTCAGTCTTGTCAACTGAGATATATTTAAATTTAATTTAAAATAGACAAGTGGAAATCTAAACCAAATACCAGATTGTCATATCTGTGTTGAAATACACAAGGCTAATGAAGAATAATAAGCTATGATTCATTAATGTATTCATCAATGCATAAGTTTCCAGTGCAGTGGACTTGCAACTCTCTCACTCTTGTGTTAGAAGCCTATGAGCTCAGATATTAAACCAAGACCATGACTCCCTTAAAACCAGTAGAGACATTCCAACAAAATTATGCTGATAGTAAATACCTTTAAAATAAAACCTCCTTCACTAATTCCAAATTCTTAGACTTCAAACTCTTTGTATGTGCTATACAGAAGTCCAGAAGTAAAATGTTTAACAGTGCTGACATCTCTAAAAGAGAGCTATTGTTCTCTACAAGTTCAAAAGAAGTAAGCACAGAATCACGGGTTCAGAAAAGTTGTTTTTCTCTAGTCATGTTTTGAATGGTATTGAGAATGATGAAAGCTTGCTTTTTTGCTTACTTGTTTTTTAAGTAAAGGTTTGTATTTCGAAAAAGCGAACACACTACTCAACAACTCTGTTTTCCAGACAATACCAGTATAATCCTGCTCTCATTGTACATGCAGCCTTTTGATGTCAGAGAAAGTGATTATTTAATACTCTGAAGTGTCTGTTCAAGTATCCTATTTATTATAACTGAAAGAACATATATTTTAATTTTTACTTTTATTTTTATTGTTGTTATTATTATTATTAGGTAATAATAATAATAATAATTTCAAAAGCTTTCATGTCATAATGGCTGCTGACTTTGATTAAAGAAGAGTCCCACTAGAAGAATGTTTGTGTAACATTTAGTAGACACTTGATTATTCAAAGAATTGTGGTCTAAACCACATTATTTTCCATTATTAGCGATCTATTTAAACATAAATTGTAAGGGTTAGATGACTGTACAATCCATCAAAGACTCTTAATCCTTGAAACACCCCATTTATCAAGATGTTCTAGAGAAGCTAATCACAGTACACGTTTCTTCATTGCTCTTTGACATATATAATTAATTGTGTTTACTATGTGAAAATCCATTTTTGATACCGAACGGTATGAATAATTTAAAAAGTATAATAAACTTACCAAATATAAAACAAGCTGTCAAGATTTAAAACTTTTATATATATATGTATATATATACATAATATCAAAAAGATTACGTAACATCAAAAAGACTGTAATATCTAAGAGCACATTACTATCCATTTCTCTTTTTTAAAAAGTTTGTTTTGAAATATAACTGCACAATCATTAATCCATTCATATTTCTCTTCAGTAATATGCAAGATAGTTGTCAAACAAAACTCAAAATCAAGAAGGAAGTTTACTATCAGCTTTTCTACTACTCCCACTCAATTTCTCCTCTTCTGCTCCTTCAGTTAATGTTTCCATCAGGATTTTCCTGCACACAAACAGGGACACCTAGTGGCAGAAACTGACGAAAACGCCCCTCTAGGGAGACCAGGAGGAGCCACCAGTGGTATGAAATTGAGGTCACGCCGAGTAGCCAAAACACGCGATTTCAGTTCATTCTGAGGCTTTTGCACTTTCACTGGAGCAAGCCTACTTACTGAAAAATACAAAGCAAAACAAGATATTCCTCGCTTACCCTTAATACATCATAACACAGTTATAGTGCCTCTTGGGTAGAATGGTAAAATAATAGATTGATTTTTGATTATCACTTTGTAAATAAATTTTCATATTTATTTTAAAGAAAGAGAAAGCAGTCTCATTAAGAATCAGCCTGTGAATGTATGTACAAAAATATGTGAAACAGACATGTAATATGCTTATATTTTGTAAATATGTGTTTAAACATGATGTAGAAATGCATAGGAGTAGCTTTGTTTTATTGAAAAATTCAGATTAAGGATTTTTCTTTTTATTGTATTAATTACTGCGTGTTCAAGTAGGTTCCAAAAAATTTATTTAAATGGCAAAACATAAAGCTAAGCACCTATATACACTTATAGTTATGCAGGGTGACATTTACCTATGTATATATGTGTGTATATATATATATATATATATATATATATATTCTTACCTATAATTTACAGAGCCTAGATCCAGTATTTGGAAACCATTAGGACTGCCAAAGTTCTTGCTAGGTACCTTCATGTGCCTCAAGAATCAGCATTCCTCGCTGTATTTCTTGCAGCAATCATTTTTGAAGACATTAGGAATTACATTAGTGCTGTTACTACTGAATTACTTAGAAGTCTAATTTATACATAATCCCTGATTTTCAATTTCTGACTTCCCCTGCTTGTGTCGCTTGTGAGGAACAGTTCATTAGAAATTCTCATGGGATGCTTAACTTCCCCAAAGTGAACAGGGATGAGACAGGTCAGTCTCTGTGTTTGAGGGATAGTATACTGATCATATTCAAATTTCTGCTAAGTAATGTGGTGTAGAAATTTTAAGCCTGCTCCTTCTATTGAATGTTTAACCCATTAAGGCAGAAAACACGTGGTAATTCTCTGAGTTTCTCCTGTTAAATATGTTTTGCTTAGTGTAAGAAAATTAAAGCAGAAAGAAAAGAATAACCTAACAGATTTGTACCTTAAGGTTACCTCTGTATGTAAGGATATTAATAAACCTCTTTTCCCACTCTACAACTTCCATCAGAAAAAGTAAGAAGCTATCCCAGAGGAAGTGTTCAGATCCAGAAGAAATCAAAATCCTTTTATTTCAGTTATTATGGATAGATTTAGATACCTTACATTAAACATATTTGACATGAAATAATTTTAATTATTTGATAATCCTAAGTATAGCAAGGAGATAAGAGAAATGAAAAGTCAGAACTAATGTATAATGACAGAACAGTTTATGAATTTTCAGAGAGATTTTTTGCAGAATGTCACCTAATCCATGCCATGTCCTATTGAAAATGATGAAAATTTAGCTAGGAGTTTTGAGATAATGGAACTGAGTTGAATTTGATTTTCATAAGAAGTAGTAATAGAAGCAATACTGCTGAAAGGGATTATCTACATTTCTACATTCTCACAATTGAGACAATTGAGAGTTACAATATACCAAATATTTAGTTAAAAGAAAAAAAAAAAGGAGAGATCTACAGAACTTTTAGTCTAGATGGTACTACCCACTGACTCAAAACCTTTAATTTGCAGTGAAGACCAAAAGTCAAACCTCAAATCTTCCTTGGGAAAAAAAAAAAAAAGGGTGGAAGAAGAGAAAAAAGGGCACTGCCAATGGTCTGTGGAGACCCCCTCAATAGGAAGAAATATGTTAGAAATTCTTTGCAGAATGTTCCAGGAGTTAAAACATGTCCCACTATACAAAGCAGAACAGAAGAAAGACAGAAATTAACATAGCTCAGAATCTAAATTATACAATAAAGGGAGAAAACATCCTACCTGACCCAAGAGTCTACAGTAAGCCCTGAGGCAGTGAAGAGACACAGTGTAAGTGTAGAAAAAACATATTCCAACTTCTTCAAAAGGCTCTTTCCTTTCCAACTTGCCAAAATGTCCCTTTTCTAACAGGAAATGTACCATTCAATTGCAAAATTTTGTTCTCTTCAAGTTCTATTTCAAAAACTTTGTTGGCCTGATTACCTATATGGAAGACCTTTCCAGTCTCAGACAGTCCGTAAACTTCTTCCCTTTCCTAGGTCTTATAATCAACATATAAGTATTTGATGGCATGCCAAAATCACTCTTCAGTTCAAATAGGTTATGGTTTTTTGGTTTTCTTTAAAAATTTAACTAAAAATGCATTTGAAAGGACTCACATGTTCTTTCAATATCTATTTGGCTATGTATGCCTTTTTTTTTTTTTTTAATCGTCTTCTGTAGACACATTTTCCATGCCCTAATTACCATAGTTTCTTTCCGATCTTTAGACTTCATTTATAATCGTATCTGAATGTATGACTAGAACCATGCATAATACACCAGGAACTCATGAAAAAGAACATCCTTTCCAATATGAATAATGCCTTCCTACCTACTAGGACATCCTGCCTAATACATCATAGAATCGCATTTCTCTTTTCCCCTTATATAAGTACTTCATTTATAATAGCAACTTATAACCCCTTCCTGATTGACTACTAGCTTTAAATTTCTGGAATATTTTATAAACTTGGATCTTCCCAGTTTATAGCAAAAGCTGTAATTTGTGAGTTTGTAGACTGCATTATTCAATTTCACACTATTTCTATCAGCCTAGGCCAAAAGAAAGCAATATATAAATATACAAGAATTAAATTTAGAAATACTGACATGTTAAAATATGGACAATAAGACTAAAATTCTAAATATTTACATGGTATATATATATTTACACATATGTATCTCAACACATCTGTTTCTCAGAAAGACCTCTAATTTTGTCTACAAATTCTGTCTAGACCCACTTACCTTACACCCTTAAATTAGTGCTAAGTGTATTACAAAGGAGCTGATCCTTTCAGTATTTTAGGATATAAAATTGCTGGACCAAATGCTTATGCCATGATACACTGAGGATGCGATTACTCTTACCCTATTCCTACTTTCACTGTATATCAAAATTTACATATATTCTTACCAGAAACAGAAGCAACTTTTCTGGTACCTATTTAGTCTGGGCCTACATTAATCTTAATGTCCATCCCCACCCTTTCACAACTATCCCACTTCTTAAGTTCTCATTTTATTTACATTGCTTAAGAAGTTTTTACTCTATTTCAGATTTCTGTTCAAGTTTTGGTTTAACAAGGTTTCTGACCATTCTCAGTTTGGTTTTATGCCTTCTAATTATTGATGCAAACTTCTTCCTAATCAAGATCTCTTTTGGATTCTCTTTAGGGTTTTTGCTTACTCTTAATAACTTGCTTAAGGCTTTTACCTTCTGGGAATTCTTTTTCATTCTGGTTTAGGTGGGCTATTTTGTTTTCTCCCTTTTCCCCCACTGAAAAAATTCAATAATATTTGGTTTGGTTTTTTTTCCATAAAGTAGCATCTGTCTTATCTGAATTCTTCTTCCAGTACTCCTCACTAAAATTTTTTGTTTCTGAGATTGTATTTCTGAAACACTGGACTGCAGTTACAGATCCTTCACATTCTTCTGTCTTGAAACTTCACATGAAGTTGAAAAGCCTGAAACCCTCGTATTTAAGATTATTTTCTATCATTAGTTTTTCCTGCAGATCCTATAGTTTACTAAAATTTCATCTAAATTATCCTTGTCTCTTGCTTGCTCAGTACCTGTTCCATAAAAGAAACTATCCTCTATCACGTTCAAATTCATATCATCCCCAGCAACACTGGCTGAACTTTTTGGTGATGCTTGCCCATAAGAAATCACACAAATCTTCATGATCACACAATCTCAGCCTTAGCTTTTTTCCCCTCTGTATTAGTAGGCATTATTTTCCAGCTCAAATCTGTACGAGCAGATTCACAATAGATTGCATCCCCATTGAACATTTTTCCTACTCTTTGCTAAATGGTTTTCATTCAAGTGGACACTATCTCATCGTCACCCTCAAATTTAACATTTTTATTGCACTATTGTTAATGGTCTTCACTCCTGAACACGTTTTAGTGCATCAGCATGAAATTATTTAAACACTTTTTTTTCAGCTCTTCCATAAGGAGTGTCTATCCTTCTGTTCCAATATATTTCATTCAACAACTTTGGAAACTCCAGATTCCTGTTTTCCCATGTCAGATTCCACATGCTAGATCAGCTGTTCCTGCCATTGTTACAAATTGAAGAGCTACAGAAAACACCTACAAGTTGTTGTACATATAATGCATGTATGCCTCACATGCTTTTGTTGAACTATCTTACTCTTGCTCCATCCTCACTCAGGTCCCTCTACTTGTATTCCATATGAGGATTATATTAATTATTTCCACCTTTCCTTCTGAATATTTCAGTTTAAAGACTTTTAGGATTCCCCAGTTTAATGGAAGGTAGATGAAAGAAATTAGCAAGAAGCAACACCATAGTAAAAAAAAAAATATTTCTCACAAACTCAACAGTATTTACTGTTTGATGTTTTTGTGTTTTGGTTTAAAATGATAGTTCTAGTTCAAATATTCATATATAACTTTTCACTGTCAGAAATACTTTTGGACTAAGAATAAGAAAGAACGGAACAACAGCATGGTAATTCTACACTAATAACTATTTAAATCTCCTGCATGCTACTAAAACCATCTAGCAGTCTAACAACTTGGAAGTAAGATTTTATTAAATCAGACTTTCTACTTATTATGCTTTTTAATATCTCACTAGTACAGTACCAGAAAAATTAAACTGAAATATATCTACAATGTTGACTTTAACATGATAGCTTTTAAATGTCAACTTCTCCGAAAGTTACAAGAAAGAGTTAAGCTCAACCTAGATGACAAGGTTATTTAAAATATCTTTCTCTGTTATGAATAAAAAAGTATTTATGTGTATCAAATTTTGTGTGTCAGAAAGAAAATAGCATAGAAACACACGCAGATGCTATAAATATGACAGGCGTAAAAAATGCAAGCATATATGCATAGAATTCCAGATATTCAAAATGCAGACTTATTAATTTAAAAGAAAGATCTTTTTCAAAAATAGTGAGGCCACAAGAAACTCCTGTAAGACATCTCTGTTTACTATCTGTGATTTTTTTTTTTGTTCCACTATCATAAATTCCATGTTACATATTAGAAAAGCTTAAAAGAGTGTACATGGGGGGGTGGGGGAACTGTATGGTGTGGTTCGGTATTTTTCCCTGACTAAAAGTAGCACCTTGGAACTCAATCTAAAGCTATTCAAAATCTTTGTCTGAATTAATTGTGCTTGCATCAAAGCAGGAAAGTCAGGGATCCTTTAAGAATATAAGTAAGTAATTTGTCCCACCCAAAAGATTTCAAAGAGCTTCTACAAGGTCAGGAAAATTACGTGGTCCATGTAAGAAATTTGTCTTCCATCCAAATACCAGATCTTGCTTATTTCAGGTCTAGGGAAATAAGATTTGAGTCACACTACTTTTATGTTTGCAGACAAGACAAATATGCCTTTTAGGGAAGGCTGACCATTACAAAAAAAATTATTTTTTACAATAATTTTTGGGTTTAACATGTTGGGATGTTAAGACATGAATTGAGGTCTTCTGAAGATACAGATGTGCTGAAAATACATACCACAGACAGAGTATTGTTCAGTGCTTACACTCATACAGGAAAAACAGAGGCACAAATACATCTAGCATTACCTTTGCGTTAAAGCTGGATTCCAACCTCTGTGCTGTGCACATGGGGTGTACTCCATGTGTTCCTGTGCGTGTAACACCTATTATTTATGTACTACAATCTAGATAGCACATAGCAGCAATGACTACACACACAAATGCAAACACGTGCACATCTTTGCACGTATGCAATTAAATCGCCTTCTTTCTACATTGCTTTTTTTTTTTTTTTTTTTTTTTTTTTTTTTTTTTTTTTTTTTTTTTTTAGATCAGCCAAACACGCAATTTCTCCAAAAAGAAAACCCGAAATTTAACCGGAAAAAAACATCCCCAGAGCTACAGCCAGCCTTGGCATCGAAAACCCCTCTGCGGTCCGCATGCACACTTAATAACGGCGGTTATCCCACCGGGAATAAAGGGAAGGCGCTCGGCGCGGCGTCGCCTCCTCCGTC
>NW_008237885.1:5285983-5290030 GCF_000691975.1 Corvus brachyrhynchos | reverse complement strand
CCCCCCCTCAATCTGAACCTCTGTAGGGAGCTGGCGAACAGCAGCACACAGTCATCACAGAGGGGTTTCCAGGGCGGGATTGCAACCTTGCATATAGCCAGCTACAACTTTATTTTCTTTACCTCCCATCCCCCGCGGTTTTTTTGTCAGAGAGAGGGAGAAAGGGAGAGGGAGGGAAAATTGTATTTGCCTCCTTTGCTAACCATAATTGAATTAAAGTTGTAAAATGCCTGGGAGTTTAACACTGACCGGGCAGGTTTTCAATAGGTTGTCATTGTGGGTTTTTCTTCTCCTCCGAAGAACTGTTGGTTAATGGATGAATGGATCTGATCGAGCTGAGAAAAAATATGCTTAGATACATGCCTTTGAGTAAGATTTCTGCTGCCTTTATGCAGTGAAGCCTTTTTGCTTTGAGTAATTCTGATCCAGTTGACGTCTGGTCAGAATTAGAGAGAGATTCACGGAGACTTCCGATTTCTTGCTGCGTGATTGCCTTTGCTGCAAGTGCTAGTTTTGCAGCCTTGAACCTGATGCCACAGGAGATGTCTTGCAGTACTGAGACTTCACATTTTTTAGGGGGCATTCCTCCAAACCAGAGTTGTTTCATGAGGATTGGAGCTCTGAGGTGGACGATAGAAAATGCAAGCCTGCTCCAAGATCCCAGCATTTAAGCCTGATGATTTATTAGTCTTCCCCTACCGGCACACAAAATGCATTTATTTTCCCTATTCATATTGCTTTTAGACTAATAGAAGTAGAAGAAAGCCACGAGGAGTCAGAAGGACTGCAAAAAATGGAATGGAAAGGATTTGGTTCCAGCTAGCTGGAATTCAGGCATTAAATTACTGACGTAGGTCAATGGTAGGGTTTCCCTTCTACCCTCCTTGGCTTTTAATCAGCCTGGGTGTCTTCTCCCCTAAAGGATGAAGAGTACTGACAGCCATCGCTGCTTATAATCAGTAACTCTGGAGTGTTGGCAATGAGATATTTTCATGAGACCTATTTAGATCTCTCCACTTCTACCAGGCTAGTTTTGCAGAACATTGGGAATAAGCGCTATGTCAGATATGGATGAGACTCCGAAGATGACCTGCATGTTTTACATTTTTCACAAATTTTGGGTGAGTGGTTAAAACATTTCTTTTAAGAGCATGTGTGTGTGTGTGTCAGAAAGAGAGAGAACAGGAGACTTCTGCTTAAAATGAGCTGTGTTACATTGTGTATAACTTGGGAGGGGATCAAAAATCAGTATTATTTGCTTTTTTAAAGATACAAAATTTCCGTATTGGAAGAGAGCTGTTAAGTGCACTGAAGTAGGAGGTTAATGTGTTTAATCTCATTACAGAAGAATTCCTCCACAAAAGTCATCTGGGGGTGCGCGCATGTGTGTGTGTGTGTGTGTGTGCATGTGTGCATGTCTGTGTGGGTGGGTGTGTGCTGTGTAAATGTATAGCTAGGAAAAAAACCACCAACATAAAAGAGTTTTAAGAAATGTGTGATGTGGAGAATGTGTCAGTATTCCCTCTGTTGAATTAAGACGCCGTTTTCAGCACTGAGCATTTTTCTTTGGATTCCTATCATGGTATTTCCACCACTGGTTAAAAATCAAGGTAAAAGGAGGGGAAGACCTTGATGCGCTGTTCAGCAGTGAGGTTCTGAAGGGAAGGGGGAGCTGGGTAATAGGGGAGGTGGGAAACTTTGTAAAATGGTGTTTCTTTTCTCTTAAATTAGAAACATGAAACTGAACTGACAGCCATTTTATGTATATTTATGGGGCTAGTTGTGAAAAGGAAATCCAAAGAAGCATTGAAATGCACCCCACACAAACAGAAACCAGAACAATTCCTACTGTGACCTCACCTTTTTAGACACCACAGGCATTTGACTCGCAAGGAGTTGCCTATCAACCTTTTCATCAATGCATGTCATCCAGTTCCTAAAAGTGTGGGAATTAGAAGTGACAGGAGGGGGGTTTTTTAGTGGGTCCATTCTCTACCCTACTGAACACATATAAACTTTGTTTCCATGTCAAATGTTATGGGGCTACCCTATTATGCTACTTTCTTTTTTTTCTCCTTATCATTACAGGAAATAAAATGTATGCTTGCTGCTCTACAGTAACTTTGGAACAGGACCTCAACAAAAAAATGCATATCTGGATGCTGCAGACGATCGCGTTTGCTTTAACATCACTAGTCCTTTCCTGGGCAGAAAGCATCGAGTATTATGGGGAAATCTGTGATAACGCATGTCCTTGTGAGGAGAAGGACAGCATCTTAACAGTGAGCTGTGAAAACAGAGGGATCATCAGCCTTTTTGAGATCAGTCCACCAAGGTTCCCTGTTTACCACCTCCTGTTGTCTGGGAACCTTTTGAACAGGCTGTACCCAAACCAGTTTGTCAATTACACAGGGGCTTCAATTTTGCATCTGGGGAGCAATGACATACAAGACATCGAAACTGGGGCCTTCCATGGTCTGAGAGGTTTAAGGAGGCTGCATTTGAACAATAACAAGTTGGAACTTTTACGGGATGACACTTTCCTTGGGCTAGAGAGTTTGGAATACCTACAGGTCGATTATAATTATATTAGCGTCATTGAACCCAATGCCTTCAGCAAACTGCATTTGTTGCAGGTGCTGATTCTCAATGATAACCTCCTCTCCAGTTTGCCCAACAACCTTTTCCGTTTTGTGCCCTTAACTCACCTGGACCTGAGGGGCAACCGGCTGAAGCTGTTGCCCTATGTGGGCCTCTTGCAGCACATGGATAAAGTGGTGGAGCTGCAGCTGGAGGAAAACCCCTGGAATTGCTCCTGTGAGTTGATTGCTCTAAAGGATTGGCTGGACAGTATCTCATACTCTGCTCTGGTGGGAGATGTGGTTTGCGAGACCCCTTTCCGCTTACATGGTCGAGACTTGGATGAAGTCTCCAAGCAGGAGCTTTGCCCCAGGAGGCTCATCTCTGATTATGAAATGAGACCTCAGACACCATTGAGCACCACAGGGTATTTCCACACTACCCCGGCCTCGGTCAACTCCGTGGCCACTTCTTCTTCAGCTGTTTACAAATCTCCCTTGAAGCCCCCCAAAGGGACCCGCCAACCCAACAAGACGAGGGTGCGCCCCACCTCCCGCCTGCCCTCAAAAGACCTGGGATACAGCAACTATGGCCCCAGCATTGCCTACCAGACCAAATCCCCGGTGCCTTTGGAGTGCCCCACTGCCTGCACTTGCAACTTGCAGATTTCTGACCTGGGCCTCAATGTCAATTGTCAGGAGAGGAAGATTGAGAGCATTTCTGAACTGCAGCCCAAACCCTATAATCCTAAGAAGATGTATTTGACGGAAAACTACATTGCGCTGGTACGCAGGGCAGATTTTGTGGATGCCACTGGGCTGGATTTGCTGCATCTGGGCAATAATCGGATCTCGGTCATTCAGGACCGGGCTTTTGGGGATTTAACTAATTTGCGAAGGCTGTACCTGAATGGGAACCGGATCGAGCGGCTGAGCCCAGAGCTGTTCTTTGGGCTGCAAAGCCTGCAGTACCTCTTCCTGCAGTACAACGTCATCCGGGAGATAGAGGCAGGCACCTTTGAATCTGTCCCCAACCTTCAGCTCTTGTTTTTGAACAACAATCTGCTGAGGTCTTTGCCAGGGAACATTTTTTCTGGTCTGTCTCTCTACAGGCTGAGCCTGCGGAGCAACCACTTCTCCTACCTGCCAGTGAGCGGGGTGCTCGACCAGCTGAAATCCCTGCTGCAGATCGACCTGCACGAGAACCCCTGGGACTGCACCTGCGACGTGGTGGGCATGAAGCTGTGGCTGGAACAGCTCAACACCGGTGTCCTGGTGGACCAGGTTATCTGCGAGTCCCCTAAGAAGTTTGCCCAGAGCGACATGCGGGCCGTCCGGGCGGAGTTGCTGTGCCCCGACTACTCGGACATCGTCGTCTCCACGCCAACGCCGTCCCCGGGCCAGCTGCCAGCCAGGACCACCCCCTCCTCCTCCACCGTGCGCCTCAATGGCACGGCGGCGCGGGGGC
>NW_008237885.1:5168047-5285508 GCF_000691975.1 Corvus brachyrhynchos | reverse complement strand
GAGCCGCGGGAGGAGCTGCTCTCGCCGGTGCAAGACGCCGATCGCTTTTACAGGGGCATTTTGGAGCCCGACAAACACTCCCCCTCCACACTGGGCACACCCGGCTCCACCCTCCCCGACTACCCCAAGCTCCCCGCCGCCTACACCTACTCCCCCAACTATGACCTTAGGCGTGCCCACCAGTACTTGCACCCGGGGCCGGGGGACGCCAGGCTCCGGGAGACGGTGCTCTACAGCCCCCCGAGTACTGTCTATGTAGAGCCCAACAGGAACGAGTATCTGGAGCTAAAAGCAAAACTAAACGCAGAGCCGGACTACCTCGAAGTGCTGGAAAAACAGACCACATTCAGCCAGTTCTGAGAAACAGCCCCCCTGCCCCCCCGTCCCCTCGCCAGTCTCAGCAGCTCCTTCTCTAGAGTATTTGTATTTAACAACCACACGCAAAACAAAGAAACGTAAATGCTGACCTCCCCCCCCACACACACCTTGCCTCCCTCCTCTTTTTCCCCCTTTTAATTCATTTTATTGTAGGGTGAAGTGCCTTGGCACAGGACTTTTCAGCTTCGGGGAATGATTCTGAAAGGGTGTGCTGTTCAGTTTGGTTTGGTTTTGGTTTTTTTCTCTTTTCCTGCATTTGGAAGTGGGAAACCACCTATTGTGTAAAATGGGCACAACACTGGCATTGTGTGCGTGGCCATGTGTGTTTGGGGAAGGTGGCAGGAGGTTTCTTGGTTTCTTGTCAGGTCATATTCAGGTCGTGCTTTCTTTTGTGTTTTTTTATGGTTTTGGTTTTGTTTTTTGGGTTTTTTTAACAGACATTCTTTATTTTAGTTTTCTTTCTGGTTCAAGAGTACGGCGCACATTTTCCCCTTTTAGCCATGGGTGAGTCTAAATGGCTTTTATGGAGAGATTAGCACACCCCGACTTTAATACAAGGTTTCCTTTTTTTAAGGATGTGTTTGTATACTTTCTGGACTTTTGAATTAAAAAAAATATATATGATCTTTAAAAGGATCACTGTAGATGTGGACAAATCATTAAAGAGTGCAGAGATATATGATCCATAACTGGTTAGTGAAAATAACTTATTGATGAAATATAAAAAAATATTTTATTGTAGCACCTATTTTTATATGCACATTACCATTTCTCTTTCCTTCACTATTTTAGGGCCTAATCTTGCAAATTTTTAACTCACTTGAGTATCTCTATTTGTGAAAGAAGTCCCAGCTTAGGCCTTCATCCTGCAGGCACTTAAGCACATGAATAACTTTACCAATGAGTGTAGTTCTGGAGACTCACTCATTGAGCGAAGTTAGTCGAAAGCCCAAAAAATTAGGATAGATGATGAAGAATTCTTCTTACAAGTAAAAATACTGGAATGTTTAAGTGTTTCTTTTTTTTTTTTTTTTCAGGATGGGGTCCAAAGTCTGTGGATTGCTTTAAAGTATTGCACTGTATTGAGAGTTTTCTTCTGAAATCTGATATAGTATCAGAAGGACCTTTTAAATCACTATAGATAATGCCAGTTATGACCAAATCTTAACAGACAATCTAAGACATAAAATCTGATCACAAGAGGAAAAAAATCATGTTTATTTAAAAATGTATCTTTTAGCAACCTCCTACTCAGGAGTCTGGTTGGGCAAACTAGTGAGGGACATGTAGAAGGCATTCATTTTATCAGTAAAAAAAAGTTTCATTTTTGATTTGCTGGTTTCATTTTTTTCTTTTTTTTAAATTTTATATTAGTTAACCAAAATATAATGATTTTCAACTGTTGTAGCCAGTTTATGATTGTTTAGTTGAGTACAATTGCACTTGTACAGATCCACATGTTTACTGGCATCCTGAAAGACCAAATGATGGACTGTACACATCTCTATAAAATGTCTTTACCCCTTTGGGCAGCAGGCAATGGCAAGGATATTCATAAACACAGCATCACTGTAAGATGGGACAATTGATGTCTCATATGTATCCCAGCACATGTGATTTTTTAATAGTTTCTGAATAAACACTTGATAAATATTTCAAATGTAAGATCCTGAAGTAATGAGTATCTGAACTTTAAAATTTCTGGCCAAAATAATCTGTTTGTATGTTGGGTTCTCTTTACTAGCAATTAAGGCTCATCAAAAAGATCTGACGTTTCTAGGCAAAACATAATATGTTCTCTGTTTTCGAAACATGACGTGGTAATTACCAGCATATATAACATGGGTTAGAAAGGAACACAGGGATATATGTTTCAACAACATGTTGAATAGGATAGTTTTATATTTACATTTTGTTTCCTTACTGAGGTGTTCTTTATTATATGGAATAGGGTAAGTGATATTTCACATGTGTTTTTTTCTTTCTTCATTAGGTTATTATATTTAATACTGTTTTCAGAGTTGCTCACTAGTACATCTTTTATTGCAAAAGGACTCTGTTCTATTCTGCTTTTCCTACCCATGTACAATCTGTCACTTTCTACAAAAAACAAAGATATGTAACTGGTCTGTTGGAATTCAAGAAAAATGTTTTCTTGGCATGTGTTCTTCCCTCTATGCCACCCACACTGAGCAAAAGCAAAAAAAAACCCCAAAAAAACAATGAGCATGACTGTAGTTAGCTTGGACAGTTTAGTAAGTGGAGTGTTATTTCATTTTGAAATGAAGAGTTGAGGAGTGTTCTTTTGTCACAAGAGACATAACAAATGGCTATTCTGTTCAGTGCTCTCCATCTCCTGCAGACTTCCCACTGACACCAGTGAGAGATGTGTGTGTGGCTGCCTGAGGTGCAGTTTTGGAGCCCTAACTTTGAATTGCTGCCTTTATAACTTGCTGAAACCAGTGGCCTGGTTCTTCTTCCATTTAAACTCAGTAAAGGCATGCTGTTGTTAAATGGATATGAGTAAGAAAATTTTCAGCCTCACTGACTTTGCCAGAGAAAGGCTAACTCAGTAAGGATTGAAGGAGAAGCTCCTGCAAACGTTGTGTCTGTCCATGTGTATATATATATCTTTTCTGTGTGATTCTAAACTCATGTTTATGAGTTTGCATAGGTGTCAGTACAAACATAGGATGAGGTCCCTAATGTGAAAGGTACATTTTGCATGGCATTCTGCCACAAAGAGGCAGCATCCACAAATGAGTAAATGAGCAGGAATTGCTTGGATTTGTAAGAAATAGCTGAAAGAAATCCCTTGACATTCTGTTTATGTTTGTGTTCTGATGCTGCCATTTCTGAGGTCAGTAGTACTGCTGCTTCCATGTGTTATACATGCATTTAATAACTGGTAGTGAAGAATTTTTCTAATGGTCTACACTACACCCAGAAGAATTAATTTAAATCTTTTCAGCAACTCACCTTTTTTTCAGTAGAAAAAACATATTATTGGTTGTGTTACTGGAGAAAAAGATTAAATGACATCAATTACCTACAAAAAGTGCATTCCTGAAGATAAATCCTTGAAAAAGAATGCAGAGTGAAAAATAATATTCTTTAGTCAGTAATCATCCTGAAACATATCTGAAAGGGCTATTTGTGAATGAGGTCATCAATGGAAGTAGGAGTTCCCACTCAGTGGCTGCAATGATGTATCATCTGTGGATAATTATTGTAAGAAAAAGTAGATGGGAATAGAAATTGGCAAAGGGAGATGTGCCTCTGATTTAAAAAGAGGATAATTTGTTTGAAGGAAAACCCACCCTATTTTGAGAATTCTGAATAATATTTTAGGTTGCTTATCAGGCTGGTTTAGGCTGGTTATTAAAGTGATATTCCTCTCCTTTTTTTTTTTTGTCTTTTTACAAGTCGAGTTGAGCTTACTGAAACACTCATGTGGCCTCATATTTTGTTTCAAAAGTGCATGAAATTCTGTGATAAAAGAACAAAAAAAAAGTGGAAGAGAATCCTGGTTTCTCAATGTAATTATTGGAAAAAAAACGAGTGAGACCTTGCCTTGCCTTGCCCTGCCTTGCCTTGCCCTGCCTTGCCCTGCCTTGCCTTTCCCTGTCCTGGCATCCCCACCCCCCTTTCTTTTCTATATTTCTTTCTTTACTCTCATCTTTAACAAAATGAGCAGAATTTCAAGAGGTTACTCCCAGAAGATAATAGCCTGTAATTTCTAGACATTCCTACACACTGTTTGAAACACTAGATGTTATGTCAGTCCTCTTATCAGTTGAAAGTCTGACAAAAATGCAACTTCCACTTCTGTAGTTCCAGAGCCCACATTCTCACACCTTTTTTTTTTTTTTTTAAATATATATTTCTTTACCAGTATTTTAATGGTCAGTTCAGGTTGTGAAAACATGTTCAGTGGATTGTTCATACTGCAGTATTTAATTTCTGAATGTTTTCCTATGTTTTAATTTTTTTATAAAGCTTATAAGTATTTCTTAGGGGTATTCCTTTTAGGAAAACAGATATAGTGGTACCTTTTCTCATATCACATAATAATTTGATTATTAAAGTAATTTTAAAAAATGGTAAAAGAGCATAAAAATGAGCTTATGACCCACGGTAAACACAATGTAGAAGATATATCTGAAAAAGCAGGAATAGCTAATTGTGGCTGTTAGAAAATACAAAGACAAGATCCCAGTTTTCTAGGTTGTTTAGATCTGTATTTAGCTGGAGCTAAAATGTCTGACCGGCATGTTGTTTCTTACAGAAACTTAAGAGTCTGTTTAATGCATATGGTTCCCTCTCAGGGGGCAGAGTCCATTAAGGCACTAGATCCTGAAGGACAGGGTAAACAAGAACTCCTTCATTTTTAGAGGGCAGGTTCTTTATATTGCTCAGTGTCTCCAGGGAACCTGAATAGCCTTTCATTAGGTTAAAGACTGGCATACTGAAATACAGCGTCTCCAAACCAGAGAAGGAGGCTGAAGTCTTTTGCTGTCTTATGCAGAACTCCGAATGCTATTGGCACTACTTGCATTAAACAAGAAAAATGGGGAGAGAAGAGAGCGTGAATGGCAGACACAATTCCATAGCTGTCAGCCTTCAAACAGTCTTCACATTTCTATTGATTATTTGATTGTAGGGAACTTGTGCCTCTATTCTGCAGCATCCACTTACTGTGGAAAATGTAGGACCTCAAGCTAAGGAGTGACAAGACGATGGAGGAGTAGATGAGTGAGGCGTTTCTGTGAGAGAAGTGGGCCGCATAGCAGCATACTGAATGGGGCAGCCACACTATTTGTTTTTCCCAGCCCTTCTAAGAAGCTTTGCAATGTGTTCTGCTGAAGTGAGAGCATGCAGATCTCTTTTACAGTCCAGCAATACTGTCTTACAGATTCGTGGTTTTCCATCTATGTATAAATAGTATCCTAATATTACAAGTCTTTACAATTTATTTTTTTTCCTGTTCATTATTCAGCTACTTTTCAGAATATCTAGCAGTATGATTCTGATACTCCAGAAATGCTAAGCTCAGTTATGCTTTAGAATAATGTATGCTTAAAACATTGAACAGAACAGAGATAGGATACAAAAAAAAGACACATTTAGGTCCTAGGAACAAGAGGCGTTTAGTTAATTGAATATACAAAGAAATAAAGTGTAATGAAGTTTGTAATTAAATGGTTATCAAATTAACTATTTAACTTACAGCTAATGGACCACATTTTGCTTCTAGTTGTGTAAGTGCACAACTGTGTTCCACTGACTTGAGTAACTTGCAAAACATTTACCTTGCTCTTACGAGTCTGGCTTTTTGTCATTGAAGTAACCCGTTCTCTTAGTATTTCTGTTTTGCAGAGTGAAAAATTTGAGTACAATAATGATGAACATTAGTAGTTCTGCTATGTACCTCCAAAATGAATCACATCTATTTCCAATCTGCTGGCAAATTAACTGAACACTGATGTAATATGGCACTGTAAATTTTATCTTGGACTCTTACTGTCCTGATTATATGGGAAGTTCAGTTTACATCCACAGATATACATGTAGCTCTTTAGAATGATGGACCATATGAGCAGACAACATACCTCTATTTAATTCTGTGGACTTGGTCCCAAAACCTTGAATTAGATGAAATACCTATTGATAAAAATGGTTCCATTTGTGGTGTTTTTGCCATGGAAGATGCAACTACTTTTGCTGCAATTTTGCAAGCTTATATTTACAGTACTTTTAAATTTTACAGAAAACTATAGACCATGTCAAATATAAATGTTTTTTTGTTTTTTTTCTGGTTGGACACGTGATTACTATTTGAATATCATGACATGGTTCTGTGTGATCTTCCAAAAATGTCCAGACTGGGATAAGATAAAAGGTTGACATAATAATTTTGTAGTTCAATATTTCATGTAATAAAATATTTTTTTCTTATGATTTCAACGGTATATCTGATTTTGTGAACATTAGATTATTAACACATTTGGTAATTTTGTACCAATACTGTGGCAAAAAGTTTATATTCATATTTGAGAAAGGGGACAAAATATGAGATTGCTTTTTTCAGAGATATCATATCAACTTTATTCAGAAATGCTTAGAACAAAAGCACTGAGTTAAAGTCTTAAAATTTGAAAGGTAACAATCTAGTACAATTTTTGAATTTCTGAAAACAGTGTTTAATTATCAACTAGATTATTACTTTAACCATCTGTATTTTTTTACCATCTTTAAAAAATAAATATATATGTGTGTGTGTATATATGAAAGTGTATGTGTACATATATATAAATATGCATATATATATATATATATGTACGCCTACACTTTTATCTACCTATATTTTTTTAATTAAAATTGTCTTTACTGTAATGTAAGAATATTTCCATGTGAGTTGTGAGAGCTTTTAGGCTTGGAATGAAACAAAAATTCTTCATATAGCATATGTAGGAGATAAATGCTATATCTACATAGTCACCCAAAAGTCAGTCCAGTCATAAAATGCTTCAACTTTTCTATTATAGTAATATAAATTCTGGGTTGGGGTTGCTAGGAACAAAAGTTCAGGCTCAAATCCAGTTTTCAACTGGCTGAATATGGATTGAGGGGCATTAATATTCCTGTATTTTAAGCCTCTACCTTTTACATTTGACATAATATCACATGGAAAAACTGGCCTGATACTGACTTTCTGTAACTTTACTACTATGCCATTGAATTTGACCAGTCAAATGGATAAATAGACACATAACAAATGTATTTATGAGAAAGACAGGAGTTCTTACAAAGGTCTTTCTATTAGAAATCCGAATTTAGTTTTAAAATACTGAATTTATAATGGTGTTTAATTATGCAGTAATTATTACAAGTAATGACAAAGATTTGTTCCCTTTCTAAATGCTGAATTTAGGTGAGCTAATCAGTTTTTTAGTTACAACTATAATAAAACTGTTAGTCCCAATGGCAGTTACTTTCTGCTAAAAATTAAAGCAGGGCTGTTCTCAGCATTGGTACTCTTCAGCCATAATGCAATTTTATCATTGTAAATTCTTTTTTAAAGTATGGAAAATTAAACATTTTTAAAACATTTTCAGGCTGGCAGTTTGCTAAGTTGAATTTAATATTTCATTAAGTTTATCTAATATTTATTAATTATCCAATTTTAAGTAGTTTTCTCACAATTTTTTTTTTGGAGCCATTCATACAACTCTTTATAAGTGATGTAATGATGTGGTTACATGAGTTTATGTGTAGTTACATACAGTGCTGTACATCTGGTTAGATGGTATCTGGTAACTTATAACAAACCAAAATATCAAGGTTACAATTAAGCTCAAAATTCAAGAATATGTACATTTTCCTGTTTTCAAATTTATAGGAAATGCCTACACTGACATCAATGAACTTGAACCACTTTCAAAGAATTAATATTCTGCTGAATCATTTATTCCCAAGTATAAATATCTTCTTTTAGTGATGATGAAAAGTGCATCAAAGGAAAAATTGCCTAATCAGTATATTTGATGGTTTTGAAGTGAATGAAAATTCTCCCATTGATTTTACGTTTTTGGAAGCATGTAATGTCTTTACACTGTATGTTTTTTTCTCTTCCTATTAGAGACTGTTTATTAGCCTACATGCATAAGAAAAATCCCTGCTCCAAAGGTATTTCAAATCTCAGCTGACTACAACATCTCTTCAGTTACAGCTTTGGCTGTGTTTTAAGGTTGTTTTATTTTTTCAGTGATTAAATTATGCTTGGTCTTTTAAGGGTGGATTTTTTTGTTTACTTCCATCCAAACATATCATGCAATGTAGTCAATACTGGTGGTGGAAAATATTTAAAACACTGTATATTGATGGGTTCTTCAAGTTTATAACATTAATGTTTAAAAACATTCTAACTCTTTGAAACACAGTTAACAGTTACACATTTTTTAATTTTATGTTTTCTTGTCATTCTTTTTTCCTTACATATTGCTGAATCAAACTGCCTGCCTGTGCTTTGAAGGCTGCTTTTTATTTTAGTACTGAGCACAGTTGTGTGTAAAGGGATCTAAGCTATTGTTCTTCAGTGTGTTTATTTCTTTTAAAGAAAAATATTGTACTCTTCTAAATAGTTATTGATTTTCTAAGGAGAATCACATGGTCTATGTTTTTTTCTCTCCTTCTCTCTCCATTCTTACACTGTGAGGCAGTGAAAAGGTGTGTTTGGTTTTGTAGCTTTTTTGTAGCAGGTGTAACACCTTAAGCAAAATCCTCATCATTGTCAAAGGAAATTATGTTTTAGGTAGGGATTTAAAAAAAATTCTTCCTGTGGCATCATTGGAGTAAATTTGTAACACAAATACATACTTGCATAAACATGCATTTATATGTACATGTGTCTGGTGCACCACACAGATTTTTTTTGGGGCAGTTAATTTTTTTAAATGCACCTTGTCTCAAAGAAAGGATTTTTCATATCATGAGACAGTGCTTATATAATGAAGCTTTTCAGCAGAGTAATTTAAGTGGTAAAGTGATATCCTTATTGACAATTTCTGATTGGGTCTGAAATGTTTATTTTTAACTTTTTTGGCCTGACAAGTAATAGCTTCCAACAAGTAAGTGGCAATGTGCCATAATATCATGTTGAACAGTAGACTCTATTAATTTTATTGTGCAATATATTACTTAATATTTTTATAATGGTAAAAGTCCACTAATGCATATTGTACGAAAGAGTACATTAATTTTTCCTTAAGAATAATTTCTCCTAAAGAGTAAGAAGTTGCTACTATTGTGCGAAAAGTTGTTTCTAAAAATATGAGAAGTAGTTGAGACAATGATTCTAAATTCACCAGTTTTTAAAGATATAATGGAATGTATTTATGATGGGTAATATTTTTCATCCACACATAATTTTATATAATGAATGTGTTCTATAGTTTTCAGTATATTTTATATACCAAGTGTTATCTGTACTTAAATATTTCTTAAGACTTCTTGGACTACTAAGAAGTTTTTGTTTGATTTGGCTAGGATTAGATTATGGAGGAAGAAAACCTCCATCTCATCAGTCTATCTTCATACTATTTATCTTGTGAGCAATTGTCCAAATGACTCAGATTTCTTTTTCTTTAATGTTAAAATAGGTATTATTTTTGCCTCATTTGCTGTTTAAAAGTTTGAGAATTACTTACTGCTCTATATAATCATCTATGGTGAAATACCAAAAAATTCCCATCATTGGTCTGCTCAATAGTATGTAATTTCAATTTACAGTTACATAGTGAAACTGTTTTCATTTATGTTTGTCTTAGACTTAGGTACCCTTATCTCCATCTGTGTGTTGATGTAAGGCCTCACAATTGTTCACCTAATCATTAAAACTCAGTATTATTTCACAACCCAAACAGAAAATCATTTAACACAGCAATGAAGACAAAATTTCCAAAGTAAATTTTGATTCTCTGACTACTTCCACATGAGAAAATTTGATTTATGTGAATTGTCCCATCAGGTTCAGTCAGAATTTTTTGTGTAACATACTTTTATGTTTGGAATTTGGAATTTAAATATGTGTCTGACACATACAGGCTTACATCAATACTTAGTCTGCGTTCTGGTTTGTCTGAGGGAGAAGGAAGTGTTTCTGAACTTACTTGGATTATGATTACTGTTATGAAAGTATGTTCTGCCTATGAAAAGGTATTTTCTGGATTAACTCATGTAGACAATATACAATTAGGTGTGTGTATCAGAGAGCATTTTGATATGTTCAAAAAGGTCTAAGGACTTTCCAATCTAAAACTAGTTCAGTTTCTGAAATGCTTACTTTTTGTTTTCAGTTGAATGTTGCTGGCTTGAAAAGGTTACTGATAACAATGTTTAAGCAAATGGCAGAAAGGTACCATGAGGGTTAATGAATAATTTTTTTATTCAGATATTTGAACTGTAAAGCTATATATATAAGTAGCTATAGGTTCTGAATGTCATTTTGTCTTGTCTTCTAAAACAGGGTGGGTTTTTTTTTTTTATCTGAATAGGGATTGCAGAATTTGAATGAATTATGAAGATGTTAAATAGCTGTTATTCAAACACTTCAATAAGAATAGTTGTTTTTATTGTTGTTGTTGTTGCTTTCATTAAACTCAGAAAAAATCAGGTCATATCTATTTTTGGGACTCACAGGGTTTTTAGGAGTTGAGTGAACAATTGCTAAGAGGCCTTTGACCTTTCTGTGTTAAAACAATTTAAATTACCACAGTGGTTAAATAGGAGCTCATTTTAGTGAGTTCATTATTTGGGAATATGGTGAATTTATATGTATCTCTGCATTCTAAATATTGAAAAGATTGACGTTGTCAAAATTGTTTATTAATACTGAGAAGGAAGTAGTTATTCTCAGGGCAGAGACTATGGGAGCAAGTATTTTTGTTACCAGGGGTTAACTTAAAGATTTCAATTTAACTATCTAAATGAAGAGATGCAAAGGTAAAAACATACAGAACATAGAGTATTTAATACTTAAAATATTGCTAAAACTTAAACTTGTAAGCATCTCTTTAGATATGTACAGCCTTTCAATCCTTGATGTCAGATTCTTATATGGAAAGGATGTTTTAGCTGTAGTTAGGGCAGCACAGTCAGAAGAGAGACAGGTATTTTGGTCTGTCTTATTTTATCTAATCTTAGAAAAATTGCTTTGGTTGGTTGAAGTTTGGGGTTTTTTTCCGTTACACAGGCATCAAAATTTTTCATGTCAAATTTGGAAATTATGGTGTCACAAAGTGTCCCAGAGCCTGGACAAATAATAATCCAGTAGCAGCATTAAAATTGCTACAGTCAACAGAAATTTGAAATTAAGATATGACGTTCTGTGACCATGGGAGATATTTGTGAGAGTGCTTTGTTGGCAACTAATTGATAATTATGGCTTGTATTCTTCTAACACCTTTCTTCCCAAAGGATCCTAAAGTGCCTTACAAAATTAGGGCCTGTTCCTGCCCTGATTGAAGTCAATGGGAGCACTGCCAATGGGAACAGCACTGGGCACTTAGGAAGCTAATAAAAGCTGCATTCAAACATCACTTCTGCCACTGAAATGTGTAACTGTTCAACTTACACAGCAATACTCCCAGTAGTTTAAGGCAGGAAGTGAATATTATCATATACAGATTGCAAATTTTAAAAATAAAGTATGATTTTAAAGGGTTACATCATCCAAATTAATGTTAATAGCACTGATTTTGGTTAAGATTTCTGTTTGAGTCTTCATCCAAACAGAATTTTTGTATTTTTTTTTCTGGAGATCTGAACATTAGTTCCAGTAGGTCTAATGACTGATACTGATTTCATTCTTCAGATGTTGCATACATTTATTTTGGAGCTCAGATTGGCATGATTTTGGTGCAATAATTAAAATAATTTCAGAAAAATATAACATGGACATACAAGTAATCTTCTATAGTTATTGTATCCTTTTGGTGATTAGTTTTTAATTTCTACCTGAGAAAGCCTGATATTACTATCAGTATTTTCTGTATGTTTCCATATTTGTTCAATTTACATTTTGAGCTGATTGCTGTGATATGTGGAGGACAGGATTTGATGTTTGTATACCTGAAATTCCAGTTGAAATTAAGCATTATAGCACATATTCTGATATTTTTCTTTATTTTTAATATAGGGACCTTTCATATAAAATTTGTCAGCTACGAAAACATTAAACAGCATGCATAGATTAAAAAAAAAAAAGTGAGAACTAATGCAGGTATTTGTAATACTATGAAAAGGCCTGAATAGTTTTTCACTCAGCACTTTTTTCTGAGTCATTTATATTGGTGAATGAGAAAATAATTAAATTATTTAACATTTTAAAAATTATTGCTATTTAATGAAGAGGAAAAATTAGCTCTTGGACTGTTTTGTTTGTCTCTAGTTAGATACTTTCAGATGGAACTGAAAAAGAAGCAGCTCAAAGAGTAACTAACCATCAGAAGTTACCTAGTAGAATATGCAGCAACTGAAGTCTTTGAATCAGATGAATATACATGTTGTATGTTCAAAAAAAAGGTTTGAGACTACAGGGCTAAATAAATTGAATTCTAGTCTTATTGAATTCTTCTAGTATTACTCAATAAATATTTGCTAAATCTGCCAGCAAAATCACAGAAAATGAAGCTTTGAATTATTGACCAGACAGAAATTCTCTGTATAGTTCATTTGAATAATATATTTCGCTTCTTAAAGCAACGACAACCAAAAAAAACACTAAAAAACCAAAATAACAACAACAACAACAAAAAAGAAAAAACAAAAAACCCCACAAAACTAAACCCAAAACACATGTATACCACTTTTTAAATAATGTTCTCCTTTTCATACTGTAGCTGCATAAAATATTTAGAGTGTAATTGAATATGCTGGGTCATCCCTGAACAAAAATTTATAAGGTAGTTCATAAAAGGGGTTTCCAGAGAAATAATAGCATATTGTATGCATCTGTTACATAGATGTGGCTTTCAAGTAGTTTTGAATATTTGGAAGAAGGCACTCTTTTAGAACCTAATTCATCAGTAGGTCTAAATGTCATCCTCTACTAGAAACACTGTATTTTACAAACTTTTCCAACAACTAGAACCTTGAAATATCCAAATTACTATATCTATGTGGAAAGAACAAGTGCCATGTATTCTTACTTACATTTCTGGCTAGAAAACTCACATCTTCTCCAATAAGAATTTGACGTAAGTAAAAATAATTCGGCAGAACAGTTACAGAAAGCTACAGACAGGTATGGAAAACAACCACTGAAGTTAACAGCCAATTAGTTTTGTTTTCCTTTGTATGAGTTTTCAGTAAAAGTATTACATTCTTAATGCTTCTAATTAAGTCATTATTATGTCATAAACATAGGTTACATTATAATAATTGAGGTAAATTAGGGGTTAAACCATCTTCACAAAGAATGAGTCATTGACGTGTGTAAGAAAAAAATTCTACAAAATAGTTAAGGATGTGAAATCTGGTGCCGGGACTTGGAGCTATTGATATATGAAGCTTGATATTGCACAGTCTCTTTTAGACACACACACACAAAACCAAGAAAGAAGTAATTATGCAAGTGCTGATGACAGGCCAGGAGGAATTTAGCACTTCAGTCAAAAGATAGGATTAGATTTTATCCTAAGGGTAGGATTAGTGTGTGATCTCATGGTCACTTAATAGGTTTCCTGTTAGATCTTCCCTAAGGCCTGTTTTTGCAGTCCTTAGAAAGGCAAAACACCCAAAGAAATCTGTTCACTTTTGGTTAGCAGAGAAGTTTTCAATGTCTTCTGTAAACTTCGAACTATTTAATACGTATATATAATAAACAAAGGGCTAAATGACAGTTACTAAAAAGAAAATTTATAATGAAGTTTTATGCCTTTAAGTATCTGGGCCTAAAGGACTGATGCAATATAAAGATCACACATCCATCTCAGAAGTAAATCAGCTAGTGTCAAATTCTGCATTCTTTTCTGATTTCCATCTTGTTCAGCAAAGCATTGTAGGATCCGACCTTTAAAATCTTTTGTATTGTATTTCTTCACTAATAAATATTTTGTAAGACTTTACTGGGTGCTACAATACTTTTCATTAATTTCCATTAAACTTGTTTTTTATTGGCATATCTGTAATCATTATAGGAAATACCAACTTTGTATTAGAAAGTGAGGTGAACATACCTCTTCATTTTTTTCATTTTTTGTGGACTTGATCAATATAAAAATAAACCCACATAATTTTCCTGGGAAAGTACTATTTCTCAAATATGTTTTAGAATTTGTTAAATAAAAGTCTTCCTGACAAACAAAACATGACTTTGACTAAAATAAAAAGAAAGCCATTGAACTGATCTAGTTTTATATTGAACTAAAGCCTTTGTCAAAAGCCTCAAAATTTGAATGTATATCACCAATTTTGAAAAAAAAACCTCAACCCCAACAAAATCTGTCAGGAAACAAACGGTTGGTCCAGACGGTTAGAAACAGCTAAATGCTATCTTACAGAATGCCCTGCTTTATACTCTAAAGTTTAATTAATATACCAGAGTAATTAAGATTATAAAATACACATTTTCATGTACAGTCATCTCATAATTGCAAGCTATAGCAATGTATTTTTTACCAATGCATTATGTTGTTTAGGCTTCAAATTAATTTATATTATTAATAATTAAATAATCATTTAAGATTTTTTCAATAGATCTTTAAAATGCCATACTCAAAAAAAAAAAAAAAAAGAGCCAAGCAATTTTTTTTAATAGAATATTTTAAATGGGTTATTGTCAAATACAATGTATAATTAAAGAGCAGATCTGTAGCAAAAATAATGCTTTTAATACTTAATATATTGCTCATATTTATATTTGCATGGTCTGAAAAATTTAACTTCCAGAAATTTAATAATATCACCAGGAGCTACTTATGGGAGGAAAATTCTTTATATGTCTAAGCATTTGCAGGACTGAGCCTTCAATTTTTGATTGTTTGATCAAATGGGAAAAATATCTACTCAGTAGTCACTAGAGCTTTTGAGATGATAAAACTGGTTCATGTATTTGTCTGACACTTTGTACATTATCCTTCAATGAACAGTAAAGAAAGCAAATATCAAAAAATACCTCAGAAGTGGAGTAAGATACTTAACAGAATAATCCAAAGACTGTCTTTAGATTGATAATATTTGTATTTGCCATATTAAACATTGAGCATTAGAAATATTAGATAACATCATATATACATTACTTTATAACTATAGACACATATATTTCTATGTATACTTTTCATTTAAACAGCATCATAGGTGTACATGATATCTATGTATGCTCAAATATGTATATACAACTCTCATGTACTTAACAGCACATTAGACCTAAATTATGCAGCAAAGTGCCACCATAATGTATGTGGCAATTTAACTAAGTTCTGTTACAATGTTAGTTTATTAAATGGTGTCAGATAGTTTCATGGTTACTGGCTTGTTTTGGGGGAAAAACAAACAAACAAACAAACAAAACAAAGCAAAAAAAAACAAAACAAAACAAAACAAAACAAAAAAAAAAAAAAAACCCAAAAGAATTCCCAACCTGGAATATGCAATGAAGGCTCTTTTCATTCTGACAGAGAAAACTATTCCTGTGGTGCTTAGGCACTTCACAAGAGAAGAATTTTTTGCAGTATGATGCCTCCTGTGGTGCAGTGAGGTGTGAAGCAATACAAGAGGTAGATGGAACTGAAGAGTGTCATATGAGGAAGCACCACATCATAGGAAACGTTCACAAGTGGAAGACAGCTGTTGTTATGAACTATTAAAGACATCAGCAGGGTGTTCATTTCTTTCAAGATTTCAGAAGCCTGAGATGGCATTTCCTTCTATCTTCCTCTCCCTGCTGTCTGTCCTCCTCCCTCTCAAAGGTCTGCTACATCAGGTACCTTCCATCACGGCATGCACTGAATCACAAGGGTTCTGCCGCTTATCCTCTCTTTTGCCCTCAGTTAAAGATGAGCTGGAACTGGGCATCATTGCACCAAAGAAAAGCTCTCATGCTTAAAAAAGCACTTCAGGTAGGATTAAAGAGACACAACAAGCAGACATGCTGAAAACCTACTGCAATGGCTGAAAGTTGGTATTGTTTGGAGGAAAATGCATTAATAATTGTATGCCTAGTGACATTAGAGATGTCCTCAACTTAGTACAATTACAAACTATATGATTATTAAGTTTAGACACAGTGACCACTGGTTTTCAAGGATGGATTAGGGGATGGACATAACCAAGAGAAAGCTGAATTAACAGTAGCATTGACTGTTCTTATTTGACCAAGTGTTAGTCCTTAGTTATGTACACATAACTCCTGTAACTTTAGTAACTTGTTCTACTTAAATCAAAATGTGATTAGCCAAGAGTATGTTTTAACTTCTGTATATATGTGTGTGTATATATATATATATATGTATATATATACACCCCCCAAAAAACCCCCATGTATAGGTTTCCACACTGTTTTTTCTTATAGGATTGTAATAAATAGTGGCCTAAGCTTTTTATGCTAAAAACCCCTTGATGGCTGTAATGTTTAGGTTGTGTAATGTACAAATTATTTGCATAATGATTTCCTGTGAAGATTTGTAAACAAGCTGTAGCCTTGATTACTCCATGTCTTATACTGGTGAACTCCATTGATGTTTTGTGTCTGCTCCTGATTTAGATCAGACTAAGTGAAAGGGTGTGCAAAGGGTGTGTCCAGAGTGCATTAGCGTGCTCCTTGAGGTTAAGCACTTCAGAATAGTGAAAAATACCTTTAAATTAAATTTATATTCTACATCTGGGAAACCTAATTGGGGCTATTGTCACTTATTTAGCATACCACATGGTTCAAAAGCAACTGACACAGAGGTCACATACAGCAGACATAAAATTTCAAAGCATAATGCAGTTCAGATTCTGAGGGGCTCTTTTTCAGTATAGCTACATATAATGTGGAATGACCCCAAAACCCCAACAGCCAGATGATAATAATACTATCAGGAGGAATATTTTCTCATAGATTTACCTCACTGAAGCAGATGTTAGTAATGAAACACCAGAGATGCTTCTTCATCATAATGTTTTCACTACAACGGATTTTTTAGAAAACAGTATCTGCATTATCATGCTGAGGGAAGGCAAGTATTTTTAGTTTTTTAGTTGTAGTCAGATGTGAAGGGGTTTCTGAGCTTTTCTTTCTACAAGGGTCAGGTCTGTCTTTTAAGAAGAGCTTTTTGGTTTTTCGGGTTGGTTTTTTTTTTATGTAAATGCAGTTATTAAGATATTTTAGCACTTAATGTCAAAATTATTCCATGATGACCTTCATTTGAAGACAAAATATGTGATCTCTAGCAAAGCAATATCCTGATAGTTGCTAATTAAGGATCTTTTATTCTGTGGAAGAATGCTCTAGATAACTATTTCAATAGCTTTGTTCTCTTGTCGTTATTACACAATATTTCTATTGCTTTCACACATTTGTTGGTATCTGCCAAGCAGAACCAAATTTAGCCTGAAGCCTGGAGGAAGATAAAAGGAAAATGTATTAGGCATATGGATGATAATTTGGATGGAAAAAGAGAAGTGTTGACAATTTTATGCTCATATTTTTGGTTACACAACCTATATGCCGACTTTTGTATATACACATTATGTACAATTTCAGATGTCAAAGTTTACATCAACAAAAAAAAGCTGTACTTGCAAAATTACACCCAGAGTTTTATATCCACCTTTTAATATTACACATACAGCAGCTTATATAGGAAAATTGACCCAACCAGCAGGAAAGTTCATGGCATTTGGAAAATGTGGTATTACAATTCTGATCATTATTAGAAAGTGTTAACAGTATTCTGAAAAATACTTCTCTACATATTTTCCGACATTAATAGAACATCAAGTCTTCACTGCATGTTACATCTTTCTATGACACTTTTGATGATTATAAAGCTTTCTGTCTGTAACAGGAATTGCATATATGTTACAAAGTATTTCAAGGTATGCCACCTCTACAAACTTTTCATTATAAGTACACTGGAAATATTTTCTTTACAGTTATCAAGTTATTTCCTTTATAAAATCTGCTTTATTTCTGGATTTTACTACCTAATTAGGTCTATTTAAGAAAGTAATTTTCTTCTCAACTCTGCACTTCACAGCTGATTGACATATCATATATAGTTTGAACTTCTGTTCTTTTATGTCAGTTGGGCCTATTGCATTGCATGGATTAATGAATGCTGAATTGTTTTGAGTAGAAGTTCTAAGAGTACCAGAAAAGATGTTCTTTCTTAGATGAATATAGCAGTTTGCTTTTGGCCTGGCTGTCCTAAAACATTCTTATTCACAGTCCCTTTGCAAGTAGCTATTGCAAAAGGAAAAGAAAATCTGATCTTATTAAAATTGCAGACCTGCCACTGCAACCTATAGCGAACCAGGCTTTCCCAGTGTTGTAAGTAGTGGTACTGTAGGCAATGTATAGTTAGAAATGAAACTGCTCTGAAGCAAAAGTGGTTTGTGAATTCTTGTTGTATTCTGAACTTTCATATCTGTGCACTATGAGCTGTATGGGTTTTTGTGATTACAGATTTTTATTAACCATATTTCACTGTAAATGAGAAGTTCACTTTATACTAATCACAGTGTAAATTCTTTGTTCAGATCAGTGTGATCCGCTCAGAGTCTTAGATCCGGAATGACTTTATTTGAGCCTTTATGAGGTAATTCACTTAATGTAGAGATGGTCTAAACTTAATGCATGAGTTCATTTCCTTCTTAATTTAAAACTAGAGTTTCAGTACAGTTCAGTACATAAAATCATAATAAGTAGAATAGACTGTTCTCAGTAGATTTGTTCTGCAAATAAAATTATTTTTTTAATTGAACCTGAACATTTAACTTTAAACTAAACGCATGAAGGGGTCTTAAATTTCTTTCAGAAGAAGAATGGTTAGTTTCCTTTTTTAATTGTATTGCTTTTATGCAAATCACAGAATAGCAAATAGATATTAATAAAGACGCCATTTTTGTAGACTTCAGGACTGTAACAGCTCTGAATAATTTTAAGTACCACACAAAAAGTTCAAGGTGGGTTTTTTTCAGTAACAAAGCAGCTTCAGTCAATAAATAGGAAGCGATTTTTCTTTCTTTCAGTTTTAAACCAAGAAAACACTTGTGGAAAACACAATCTGTTTTTCACATAGTAGCAGTATATTGGGGATTATTTTTGCTGTCTAAGAATCAAATATATTAAAAACTGGGCTACAGAGCTATTCTTGTCTGGCATTGCATGCATTAGAAGTGGTCTGTTCTCAACAGAATAGTATCTCAAGGAATTGTCAGAACTGCCATACACACAGTAAAATGCCTTCCCTGATGTGTGAGATATATTAAACTTGTGAAGACCAGTGCTCCTTTGAATCTGTTGAAATAACTAGCTGTCAGTCACTATGGAGATTGGAGAAGAAAAAGCCCCCTGGTGATACAACTTGTCACATCTTTCTCCCACCTTTCTCCCACACTTGCACACACATGGGTGCACAAACATACCCACATTCCCAAAACAAAACAAAAAAATGGTGTGCTATTTCTGCTGTTTCATAAAATCTAGTACTGTTTTTTAAAATAACCAAAAAAAAAAAAATCCCCAAAAGAACCACCAGCTGCCCAAAAATACTACTATCCAGCTTTTTAAAATGATTATTTATTTCTACAACTCCGGACACTGACATGTGGAAAGACTGCTAAAACTATGAAATTATTAGAGGAAAAAAGTCTGAATATTTTAAACTATATTTGAATTACATCTTTCATTAGCAGTAGCATGACTATCTCAACTACATAAGGAGCTGTTTTGAAGTGTGTATAATAATCAGAAACATTTTGAATGAACTTTTGATTTTTCTGTTGATTATTCTGTTGATAAACTCTCTGTAATAATGTGCCTTGGTGCTGCTATCACAATGCCATCAACAGATGTACATTTAAGCTACCTCATCCAAAATGATGTCTTAAAATATTTATGGTCTTGCTTGAGAAACTTCTGGGCAATAAGGGAACACTGTGAAACATTTAACTTTGATATGGTATGACTATTTCAGATAGTTTCTTAGATCTAATTTCAGAATGCTGACATTTAACACGTTCCCCTGTGTAGCTTGATGAGCCATTGCCAGTACTATTGATGGTTTTACCTAAAAAACCCCCCACCCTTTAATCAGTGGCATCAGTTTACTTTCCAGAGCACTTAATTGTCTAATGTTCAAAGCATACATAAATCAAATAGTAATTTAAGAATTTAATTATGATAAAAGCATTGGTAAATTGAATAGCAAAAATGACTGGCTGCCCTGGTAGTCTTTATATACAAAAAGAAAAAAAAGGTAAATATAACAGACTCAAGGAAGTGGAAGTAGCAAGACAATATGTCAGGAAGTGTTGAAATGTTAAACTGGTATGGGAGTAGGAATATCTCTGAAGTTACTGCACTGACTTTTAGCAGAAAATGGGAAACAGAACTTTATCATTAAGAAAAAATATTCCAATTAAAACTACTCTGAAATACCAATATAATCAGTGGTAATAGGGCACATTTTTATTAGTGTATGGTCCACGAAGAAATGTACTTTGTTCTAATAACCTGATGTGAATATTGCATATATTCTACTATTTTTGTGTTTGACAGTGGAAGTGTGATTATCAGAATCAGAAACATGTCATTATTTTCTAAACAGAGTAGGAAACATTGGAAAGATTTTTCTAGAGAAGAATATAGAATTGTTTTGAAGTGACTGGGAAAGATTAATTTAGTTATATCTTATTAGCCTCTATTTCTTACGATTTTAAGGTCAGTTTTTATGTAATCTTTTTCAGTGAAATGGAAATATGCCTGCTGAAAACTGTAGGATTCATTATTTTAGACTCAAAACAATAATTCATATATAATATTTACTGGTATTAAAGCATTGCATTTTAGGCCAAATTCTGTTTCCTCCAATTATCTCAGAATCCTCCCGTCTATATCATTCTTAGATATTATTTCCATCTGAAAGTAGTCAAAAGTTGGGGGGGGTCCTTTTGTTCTTGGTTTGTTTTGTGTTTCATTAGTTTGTCTTTTTGGTTTTTTTTTAATTTGGGGCTGTTAGTTTGTTTTTTAAACGTTTTTATTTTAATTTAGTCACACAGACTGATTTCAAGCAACGTATAACTGTCTAAATGCAAGGCTTATTCTTTGGTAGCTAGAAACTAGAGAGTTCCTAGATTCTGTAATCTTCCAGGGAATTAATCTCAATCATTTTCCAATCTACCTCTTTGAGGATGAATGCACAGTAGAGATGCTGGGTGAATCAATTAATGTTTGCCTCACTAATGCGTGAAATTTTTAAAATATGGAATTTTCCATCTACAAGTGGGAGCTGAATTTAATTTCTGTCAGGTTGTCTGTTGGTACTACTGTTTAACTGAATTTTTTAGCCTTCTCTTTGCTTACAAGTGTAGTTACCAGGAAATGGGATTTTTAATGCAAGAAATACTTATGTCAAAAAAAGAACCGTTTTCTTGAGCAGTATGGATATTGCAAAAAGGGTCTTTCTGTAATTACACTTTTCAAGAAAAGTGCTTTTTCACACAGGAGGGATAGATACTAGAAAAGCATGTGAATTTTCTTAAAGTTTTATTAAAATAATTGAAGTTTCACTTATGTATAATGCAGACATATCAAATGTCATCAGTTTCCATTTTGAATTTGATACGTCCTTGATATAAGATTAGAAAGTGTTTGACTGATGCTTCTCAGGGAAATTAGAAGCTATGGCACTGTGAAAGTTTTGGAAATAGTATTTGGATAGTAATTGAATACTTATAAAAAGAAAAAGAAAAGTTTCTTAACACTATATGTCAGCACTTGGGCTCTTTCACAAACTTTTAAATCTGGTCAAGGAGGAGAATGACACATGGTATCTTTTTTCTTTCCTGCAGTGTCTAATATCATCATATGAATAAGAGAATAGATCCATAATTATCATGCTACTTCCGTCTGGCATGTGTATCAATCATCAGAAACAACAGACCTGCTGCCATAAGGCTGCTAAAGCAGGGGAAAAGAAATTTAAATGGATAGCATCTTTCTTTTCTGACCAAACTTTCACAATTACCACATGCCTTTTATTTGTAAGAATAGAGTGTTTCTCTTTCAAATGATCTTTTTCCAACTATTTAATGCATTACTTTCTGTCATTACTTGATTCATAATTTATATCTATCTGTATAAATCAGAAATAGCTGCTGTGAAGCACTGAGCCAGTTCTCGAGGAGAGAAGAATTAGACTGTATCTCTTGGTTCATCATGTCACAGTGAAATGATGAACCAACAGCAATTTCTATTATTAGAATCACTTCTATTAATCTAATAGATTTCTAATACCTACTTCTAGTACCTTCAATTACTATAACATTTCTTAAACACGTTTCTCACATTGTCCCTAAAACACCTATTTTCTGATAAAACTCAGTGTTTCGATAATCTAAAAAACTCCCTCAACTCAGTTCAGCTTTAAATATTTTCCCATAAGAGTACCACAACGTCCCTAACCCAGAAACAAATACCTGTAATGGTGAGATATATCAGAAAGTTTCTGATTTACATTTCATGAAGTCCTGTCATTGCTATGTGTTTCAAGCACACATTACAGGTCTTACTGTTTAATGCTATAATATGCTTAACTGGTCTTCATTTCCTAACATCCTGTTTGAGTTTACTCAAATCTTAAATCAGCATGCTGACAAGCAAGCTCTTTATTTTCCTTCTCCCAATGTTTTAAGTCTTTATTGTTTCTAAATTAACCTAGTGTGATATTCCTGTAATCATGATTTTATTTTCCCATAGGAAGATGAAGAAATGGGTAAACATCTAATGCCTAAGATAAAGGTAGAGACTTTTTCTTTTTTTTATTGTTACTATCATTTGGGTAAGAGTTAAAAATTAAGAACTAAACCCTGGAATTTAATAGCAGTGATAGTACCGAATTAGGTAGAAAATAAGAATGTCCATGAATAAGAACAAATACATTTGGTAGAGTACAAAGGATTGTTTTTATCTCTCACTGATAAGACCTTATGTATCAAACCAAAACAAAAACAGGGAACACTATGTAGAGGTTTACTGACCTACCTACATTTGTATTTAAAATATATTTATATTTTAAATATATTTGTATTTTAAATACAAATTATTTATATATAAAATGTATTTACATCCTAAAAGAGCTAGCTCGCTACAACAGGCTTATGTAAAATCTACATTAGGCTTATGTGCTATAGTTAATGATGAGATGTAACAATAAGACTTCTCCAGTCTGGAAAACCCCAATTCTTTTATGCTTTCCTTATAGGAGACAGGTGACATATGAGATTGCTAAACCAGCTAAAAACTGTGAAGTAAGCCAAACCAGGGAAAACCAAGCCAAGCTTCCAAAGAAAATTAAACTCTTATGGAAGAAAAACCAGATACTCACGGAAAATCTATGACATATCCACTCTGAGAAAGAAAAATGAGGTGTGCAAAGGCATTTGAAGGTCTTCAGTATATTATACTCAAATGCTAATCAGTTAGCGTAGTAAAATAGTTATTATTTTCCTGGGGTTTCTTTTAAATCCATGTGATTTTCCTTATTAGATAATAATAATTACCTTTCAAACATAAACTAGAGGATAGATGCTTTAAACAAGAAATTTGAGTTTGTGATACAGAAAAATCAAAGAGACTGAAAGAAAAAATGTGGTTTTCTGTTTCAGCAACAATCTATTTTGTCTTTATGACTAGATTTTCCACAGGCTATATGAGGAAAAATAAACACTTGCAAACTCAAAATTGAACATACTTTTAAATCATGTTTGTAGATACAAATATTTTGTCCAGAAATCTCCTACAGAATATGCTAGTAAAATAAAAATAATGACATGTAAATATGCCTAGCTTATGTATTTTAGGCAAGTAAGACAAAGGCAATTGAAATGAGAGTAAATAGGCTGTAGAAATGTTTAATTTATAGCTCTAGAAGATAATATATAACACATCTGGGAAAGCATTTGAATAATTCCACTGGGGAGAAAAAGAGTAATCTGTATCAACCTTTCTTGGGGAAAAATATAAAACAGAGGGATACATATGAGGAAATTGATTAAAAGATCCATTTCATCCTCTGCTTCTGGGAAAAGGGGTCCTATGGTGCCTTGTATTCATAAGATATGTAGAGTGGCAATGTGTTCCTTTATAGTTCAATCATATCTAGAGATTATCATAAATTCAGAAACATGAGCAAAAATGGAGGAAATTCGTTCCTCACTGTCTCCCAGCTATTAGCACAACAGAAATGCATCTTCATCTCTCTTGCACCTCAAAGCATAGATCACACCACCGTTGTGTTAGGAGCTATATAAAGCAATTCCTGCCCTGGATAGCTTCAAGGATAAATCAGGAGATGGAGGACAGAGAAGACAATAAAAAACCCAGAGATTATCAGTAACTTCTATTTTAAAATTCTAAAAAATTTTGATTTAATTGGGACTTTAAATGAATACACAGTATTAGCATCACCAACAATCACACGTTTTAGAAACCTAAATGTAATTTAGGTGATGGTGTAGTTCTAATACTAATAATATTGCTTGGGCTTCTTTCTGTAAAACAAACAAACTAAACCCCTCTATCCATTATTTATGTTTTTACACTAAGAAATGCAAGCACAAAGGGGAAAGAAAGTATATCTTGAACCTAACAATGAGATAACTCAGTAATCTTTAGTTAATCAGATCCAATCCTAGTTTACACAATTGTTCAATTTGGGAGTTGTTTGAGGAACTATGTAAGACCTTGGTACTATGTGTAGAATTAATTTCACCCAGTGAAAAGGGGCCTTTGAGAAGTAATTCTTTGCCTAATTGCTGCAGACATACTTTCTGTAAATTTTAAGTAAAGATTATATTACACCATTGATAGACAGATTGGAAAAGCTACCTGATACTTTCTTTTGCCTGTATTTATGTGATGAATACATATTAACACTTTGGTTAACAGCCACAGAAGTAAAAGCTTAGGAAAGAACTACTGTAATTTAGCAGAAAGACTTAAACAAACAAACAAACAAACTAACTAATTAATTAATAATTCTCCTATGGAATATTTCTTTCTGAGTCAGCTTGGAAAATTTAGTCAAAGTGTTTTCTATTTAAATCTGCAGTTTTGATCACGATAAACTTTATTAATAGACCACCCTCCAAAGAAGATGCAGATATTTTCTCTCCAGATGTTAAGGCTCATTAAAATTATCAGTATCCTTTTATTTAGATCATTTTATTAGCACCTTGTTACTTTAGTCACACCAACACAAGGTCATGATTTAATTGCACTTAATGTCTTCACTCATTTTTAGTAAATATTTCTAACCTTCTATAAAAGGTGATAAAAATAGAAACTAGCATATATGAAAAGAAAATATTTTGTCTATAAAATATTTATGGGGTTTTTAAAAATTTTTTTGAAAATTATGTATTTGAGGTACATTTATCCATTTATCTTCTTAATGTATATATTAGACATTGAAGTAATGACCCAAGTGGATTGCTATAGATTGTAAATTGGTCATTTGGATTTTTAAAATCTTCAACACTTACAGTTTGAGTTCTATATTATGCCATTAATATAGCCAAGTTGCATAGTGTCACAGGAAAGAAAACTGTCATACATCCAGGTATGGAATTAAGACTTTTATTTACCATTTAACACACTGAGCTAATACTGATATTCTAAGATCACAGAGGAAAATACCACTAGTAAATTACCAGAATTAAAGTGTGCAGCACCTATGGGTTCACAGGAACACGCTTTTTTATCTTGACATTAGCCATCTAAAAGCCAAGGTTCTTACCTTAGGCCAGTCTTCTTTCACAGATAGTGTACAAAGAAAAGACTTCCACCAACTTTTCTTTTCATACCCACTACAGGGTAGCAGAGCAGTGGAGATAAAACTCTCGGTCAGGCACGAAAAATATGGCTCTGTTTATGCAGATGATTATGATTAGATCTTTTGCAAATAAAATATCTAAATACTATTAATACAGTATATTATATAAGCAGTTTTTACGTATATAAACCTAAATATACAGGTTTGTAGTCCTTGGCTTTATAGAATTCACAGTTACAAAGCAGCAAACCATGTACCTGGCTACTTTAGGATTTCACCTCTGTATGGGACCAAATCTTAGTGCTTTTATTCACATGTCCAACTGTGAATGTTCCCCATTTTCGGGCTAGATGTACCCTGCAAGCATCTCTGCCAGGGCAGGGGGCAATCTGCTTAGATGGAAGCTGCCTGCAACCCCTAGATACCAATTTGCCTGGCTGGCCCAGTCTCCAGCAGCATTTTATACCCAATAATGTGTATAAACAGGCCAATGTGTACCAAAGTCAATTGAAATCATCACAGCTCACCTATCGCTGGAATGCATTCATGATGTGAGCATCCAGACAGTTCCTCCTGAAATTTCCACCTCATGTTCTTATCTTAGGACAAATCACATCAGAGACAATCCCAAGGGAGAGGGTGTGTGTGAGGAGTAAAGAAGCATGGGAAGACCTGGCTATCTTTCTTCCCCATTAAAGACCGAGGGAGCTAGGAGAATGAGAAGGACAAAATGGTAGCCTTAGGTATAATGCTGAGAAAAAGTATGAATTTTATCTTGTGTATGATTGGAACACAAAAGAAGTGGGAAAGGATTCAGTAAAAATTCTGCTCTTGATGTACAGTAGAAGAGTTAAAAATTAATGTTTTCCACTGTTCCATGGATTCCCAAGGGCTACGGGAACTGATTTTAAATTCTTGCTCAGCCTGTCTGATGACTTATTTAGTGCTTTCTTCCATGCTGCTGTAAGGGAGTGATGTACATGGATGCAAAACATCAGACTGGAGTTTGGGTAAAGTACAACACTAATGATATCCTACAAAAAAGGCAATTTGGGGAATTTGAGGAAATATTAATCCCATTTTCTGTTAATCTTCTAATGATTAATCCTTAAAAAAAAAATTATTTCAGAGTCACCTTAGACTAGTATTCTTTACTCATAAGTCTATTTTTGGATGGTTCAATTTTACTAGAGAGAAGAAAGCTCCTGGAAGCTTCAATTGTCCAGGAAAAGAAGCCACGCTCACAGACATGTACCTTTGTCACCTTCATATTCAGTGCAGAGTAAAAGCTCCTTCCTTCCAGGAGAGAGTTCAATAGAGATTTAGATGGAGCCTTCTGTTTTTGCCAAACCATGTACTATAAAAATACATAATTATAATAATACTAAAATGTTGTTCTCTCTTGATCTTGTTTTGTTGACCTACCAGTCCGCTTTAAGCAAGAAAGGCTGTATAGTTCAGTGCATCTCAGTCATACATCCATCTGAAGGTCTTAACCCTTAAGTATATGACCTTGCCTCAGTTAAACAATCAAACCCATGCTTACAAATGTGTCTATGATGTGTCTTGCCGAATCACACACTGCCCTTGTAATATGTTGGGAACACACTGCTGCACAACTTGAGGCACTCACAGCCATTTTTGTAATAAATAATTTCTTGCTGCCTCAGCTGTTCTCTATTTATTTGCCATTTACTTGCTCCAAGGCAGCCCATTGGGAATGAGAGGATGCAATATGTAACACAGAACCAGTCAAGAGACATTTTTTCTATTTTATGACCACTGTGAAAAAAAATTATCTATTTTTCCATCCTGTGTTATTCTTCCACAAAGTGAAAAAAAAATGCATAATATTGTGTTGTTGTTGTTGTTGTTATATATGGTAAGACCCCAAAAGTGATTAAAAAACATCTCATACTTCCAGAAGTAACATCATACTATAGTTATGTATTGATTTATCTCTGTTTCTTCACTTCTGATTGCAGAAAAAATCCTTAAACTTTTATCAATGACAGAATCTGGGGAATGTGTTAAATTGACAGTTCAAAAACAATGTTAAAACAGTTTGAAGTCAAGAATTAACCAATACCCTACAACAGGGTGCTGCATTATTTTCCATCACACAAAAAGTGAGAGGTACAGAAAACGTTGAGTTATGGCCTTTCCCAGACAAAAAAGACTAAATTTGGTTTAATTTCATTTTAGGCTTATGAACTGCAATAAATCTGAATAGCAAAGAAACAGAGTGACATATTGTTTACATGTGCAAACTTTCATTTTGCAAACTGATCTAAAAGCATCCCTTTAAACTCTACAGTCAATAGAATTATGATCTGTATCGCATTTTGGTCACTTTTCCCATAAAACATTTTTTTACAAGTCTTTACTTCTCATACTGATTTTTTTTTTTTTTCTGAACAATATAGACCATTTACTATTAATCTAGAGGACACAATGGTTAAAATTCTAAGCAAAAACATAGAATACAAGTAAATTAGTATTCTAAGTAAAGCTTATATAAAGCGCAATTAACTGCCTTGCACAGAAGTTTCAAACAATGCTAACAAGCATCCCTTAGCAACAGTTTGTCAGTGTTACTGTGGAACATTTGCACATTTCCACCATCTTCTTTAAGCATGCCTATGACACCAGCAATTTGGACTTTGTCTGTAGTGACTTCTCTGAAATGTCAGCAGACATTTTTGGCTATGAACACGACCTTCTGTGTGGTTTTGGGTTTTTTTTAAGTTTTAGATTACTAGACAGAAGTATGTCCAAATAAGAGATCACCATTGTAGTGTTAATGCAATTTTCAGAGAATACATTAGAGCTGTTCTTTAACTCACCTAATTTCAATCATCAAAAAGTCATCCAATTAAAGTTAGTAATTTTTGGTTTATTGGTAGTCAGTAGTGAGAGGCAGATATTAAATGGGTCCTTTAAAAAGAACTTTTACATGGGCTGAGCCTGTCTGGATGCCAGGTGCCAGCAAAGCTACCCTATCATTCACCTCCTCAGCTAAATATTAGAAAATACAGTGGAAATCTCATGGGTGAAGATAATGACAGGGAGATTATTCACCAATTATCATTACATGCAAAACCAACCTGAAGCAGGGAAATTGTTTTTATTGTAAATTAATAACATTATTCTCCTGTTTGGGGTCTCTATGGGCTGCAGCTTCTTTCAGAGCACATCAACCTGCTCTGGCATGGGGTCCCCATGAGCTACAGTATGGAAATCTGTCTCACCGTGGCAATTTCCAAGGATTACAGTGCAATCTTGGCTCTTCCCCTGGGGCACCTCCTGCAATTTTTTCTCTGGCCTGGGTGCCTGCAGGGCTGTTTCTTTCATATTTCTTCACTCTTCTCTTCTGGCTTCTGTTGCACAGCAGGTTTTACCCTTTCTTAAATATGTTATCACAGAAGTGCCACTAAATGTCACAGATGAGCTCAGCTTTGTCCAGTGGTGGGTCCACCTTGAAGTCATCTGAAAGTGCCTCTGTCTCTGTCTGACATGGGAACAACTACTGGTGTCATCTCACAGAAGCCACATCTGCAGCATCCTGAATTCTTTTGCTTCGGATTGGGAAAATTGCCGTATCCTTTAATATGTTAAAACAACAACCAGATATTTACAGTCCTGCTAGATTTTTATTTTGATGAAAATGCAACCTTTTCCCTTCATTTTTATTAAAATAAATTCCACTTGCAAACACCAAAACATGAACCCGACTGAAATGTTACATAGTTACTTTTCAAAGGGTTAAAAGGGTGTCTTAGGTTTTAACCTTATTTTAAAGTTTCACTTCAAGTCATTATTCTTCATCGCTTCATAATAGCACTACAAAACTCAGAGAGAGCTGGCTACCAGCTTGCTGTCAATTATAGCTAAATTTCATCAGCAAAGCAGCTCACAGTGGTGAGGATACATTCTGCATTTAGACCATTTTTGGTTTGCTTGTTTTCAACTGATTTACTGCATGAGTTATCCAAATTCTCTTTGGAAAACATTTTCTTTTAATGTTTTAATTTAATACTATTCAAATACTGAAGCAAATAGATTTGTTAATTTAACATACAAAAAGCACTTAATCTCTCTGAATAATTACTCTTGTGTTTTCCTGTACATTAAATATCCCACTAAGAGATTTTACAAAGGAGTTAAATGTGCATTATTCAATCTGGTAGCTAACTATTTGATTGGAAGCTAAAGGACCTCAGCTACAACTCTAAACCACTTTCCGCCAATTACACAAACAAGAGGTAATTTTTTGTTCCCTCCAAGTGTTCATTCCAGGCTGGAGAAGTGAATAATGGAGTTAGTAATTTCTGTATTTTAAAAAGAGATACGTTAAAAGAGATTTTTGTAAAGGTCCAAACTACTGTTTTTTCTATGTTGATTTTAAAAACAGAAAGCATTTTTTCATGGGGGGAAAATTAGCTAGCTAAGTTCTCTGTTATATAGCTATACAAATATCCATTATTCAATAGTCCTGCAAAGTACAAAAGACTTTTAAGGACTGTAATGTCCACGTAACCAGTAAAATATCGTTTGTACATTATTTTCATAATAGAAGCTTTCAGCAAAGAACTGACATTGATCAAAGTTAAACAGCATTTCTAGGTAAATTCTTAAAATAAAATTTAAAAAATGTAGTATAGTGTAACAACTTATTAATTAACTCACTTGGAAGAAGAGATGGAAAGGACACTTGAAACATCATCCATGAATACACTTGATATATGTCATCAAAGATACTGAAACTATTTATCAGTTTGTTCTAAAAATGCAAATAGTTATGCCGAGTAATTTTATTTAAGTTGAAATATAGACTTAGCTTTAGCTGAACAGGAAGGAAAGAACATGAAAGTTGTAAAGGTGAACGATCTTTGTATTTATAAGAATAACAATCAATATTACAAAATCATATAAGTTTTCAGACGAATTAATTACATCAGAAAACAGGATGATTTTCCTTTACAAATGCTTAAGCATACCTATTAGAGAATCCAAATAGATTGAAAAGGCTAAATCTAATTCCATCTTTCTGAGCCATGAGAGTTTTTGGCAGCGTTCTAGAGGGATTAATTTTTGGACCTCTGCCATTTCTTCATATAAACTATTAAACAAGTGATATTTGAAGACAAAGTATTCTAAAAGTAAAATGATTTGGAATTTAAAGTTTAAAAAAACGGAAAGATGATTCTAAAGGCTGAGATCTATGAGCATGCATGAAATTTTAGCAAAACACTCTGATCAGTAACTTTCATGTCTTATTCATTGTCTTAAAGATTCTGCAACTTTGATGTTAAATTAATATGGTAAAAGAATCTTCTGAATATATTGCTGATATACAGGAAAAGCAAACTGTGTATTTGAAAAGCAAACCTGTGAAAAGGACCTTACATGAATTCAGTTAACTGATTACTTGGACAGCATAAAACTGAGGATTGGCACAAAAAGCAAAGAAAATCCCAGGCCCTAGTAAAGTACATATTTTCAGGAACTTATTTCCTTTTAACTATAGAAATCAATTTTCTTAATAGAATTTTGAAACAAATTGTCTGTGGATTCCTGCCACCTAATTTTAATTACCTTGCTGATGAGTCTAACTTAGAAACACTTAATGAAATACAGGCTTTCTAATTCATGCATCTACTTTGGATTTGTCAGATGGTCTAATTTGACCACCCATATGTGTTAGATTACTGTAGCAGAGTGCTGACGGAACACAACAGAAAAGTGCTAGAAGTACTTTTGGAAGATGATGGAAGTAAGTAAACTTTAAAAGCCAGATTCAATAAAACATTTGGCATGAGAATCTCCTCCACAAATTTAAGAAATGCACCATATCAATATGATAGTTATTCAAGCTCCTTTATGACCAATGGAAGGAAAGTGACTTTTAAAGAGCACAACTGATTTGATTTCAGTTACCCACACTAGGATGAGACTAATCACTCTCCAAAACAGCCTCTTCTTTCTACTAACTAAATTAAAAGAAGAAAGGGATGTTTAACTGATTCGTTCTGGTTAAGATTTCTACAGTGACTAGATTAAATTTCATAAATATATGTCTTTAACAGTATTTGAGACGATCTTGGATACCTGAGACTGGCTACTCAAGCTGGTTAAACCACAGGATTTCTGCACCTATGAACTATCCACTGCAAAACAAACAATATGTTCAAAGGCATCTTAAATGGCACTAAACATCTGGGTTTAAGCAAGTTAATTTAGCCTTTGAAAACAGTTTCAAAGACAAAAATGAAAAGAGTGAGTTAAATAAAGGGATGACAACATAGCAGAAGATAAAACACCATAAATGTTTTGCATGTAACATTTTTATGTGAGAAAGAGTCAGAAGGCAAATGTCCCATTCCTTAAATCATCAAGAGATTAACACCTCCTGAGAACAGTCTGTAAAAACAAACATAAAACCAAACCCCTAAAGCTTCTACTCCTCCATCATGGAATGGTTGTGTAAGGGGACTTCAGAGCTATAAAAGACATGATGCCCAACTGCCCCCTTTTTTGTTTGTGTTTTTTTGGAAGTGGTGGTGGTGATGATGGGGGGTGTGTGTGCACGTGTGTTTTTCTTGTACTGTTGATTCTGGGAATTTAACAATCTGGATAGTCATTTAAATTATTCTATGCTCAGCTAAGGGCAAATAAAAGGTGCAATTCATTTGGCAATTTCGGTTGCTTAAGTGCTTGCTTTCTGTAACTGCAAGGGCACGAGTCATAACAATCCCTCTGGCAGGAACATGACACAGCTTCACCACAGGAGCCGTGTTTGACTTCTGTATGAGCTGTAAGGCTACTCTACACAAGGCATAATCAAAGATTAAATCAGTTTCACAAGAACTCAGATTAAAAGAGTGGGTGAGGGTGACAAATTAAACAGTGATTAGTCTTTCAAAGCTTAAAAATTTCTACCTTTGAAAAAAATAAATTTACTGTAATGCTAAGTATTAAAAAAGTTCTAAAAAATATATGCTAGAGAACATTCTTGCTTTATCAGAAAGAACTAAAATGGTACCTCTTTCTTTTCATGCTTTGAGTTCTATAACTATTGAGCTGAATTTAAACAGTAAAATACATGTGAGGTGCTGATTATAGTGCATGTATTGCTGTGATATCTGCACAGATAAGTGATTATTATTAGTGTTACATAAAGAGAGTACAGAAATTTGTAAGTAAAATCAAAACTGAAAAAGAAAAGTACTTCTGGCATCTTAAAATCATATTCCTTGTTCTGCAAAGCTGCTGTTTACAGCATTTTTAATTTCATATGATCTTTTAAAAGAAATCAGGATTACACATATCTATATTTCACCTTAGTTTTGACATTTTAAATACATGCCATCATATCTTGGTATCATCAAATATTGCTATGCTAGAAAGGTCTAAACAAAAATAAGGATAGAAGTATATCTATTTTAACAGTAAGTTCTCAAAGAGAATATGTCCCTAACTAACCAAACACCAGAATGAGCTTGAATTAAAGTTTAGTAGAATTGTGTTCTAGATTTTTTTGGGGTCTTTGTCAGTGACATCCAAAATATTTCCACGATCATACAAGTTTTAATTGAATCAGTTATGTCACCAGAATTACTCACATATGCTTACTCAGTCACTGAGTGCTCGATAAATGTGAGAAACATCACATGAGTCCTTTGAGCTAAATTTTTTTGATTCTGGATATTCTGAATTTCATATCAACACATAAGAACACCTGATGGACAAGCTCAAGAAGTGGGCACATGGGAATGTTACAAGGTTTAACAAGACCAAGTGCGAGGTGCTGCACCTGGGTCAGGGCAGTCCCCGAGTTCAACACAGGCTGGGGAACGAACAGGTCAAGAACAGCCCTGCCAAGAAGAACTTGGGGGTGCTGGTGGGTGAGAGGCGGGACATGACCCAGCAAACCAATCATGTCCTGGGCTGCATCAAAAGCAGCATGGCCAGCAGGGTGAGGGAGGGGATTCTGCCCCTCTGCTCAGCTCTGGTGAGACCCCCACCTGGAGTCTCACTGTCCAGATGCAGACTGGAGTGATGAAGAGGCCTTGATGGCATTTGTCTGGCATTTGTCTGGTATTGGTGCTTCCAAACTCACAGATATTATAAAAAGTTATTATGTAAATGGTAGTACAAGGACACTTTGACCTGATGCAGCTTTAATCCATGTCAGGTGACTTTACTCTGAAAGTTGTCTTACAGATGTGGCTTTTCTGAAATGTCTCTAATGTTTAACTCCAAGAATGGGCAAAAAACATTTCCTTGACTGGACTCCCATCACCTTATCAGCATAGTACAGCTCACATGCAGACTGAAATGTCTTTACTGTCTTCACTTCCCACAGGCTGACACACAAACAGAAGCAGCTCCAACAGCCTTATCCTATTCCCCTTTCTGGCTCGTCAAGATGAAGGTCCATTAGTGCATAATATATCAATATGTGCAATGTGGATTTTGGCTGCCCACAAAGCCATCTCTTCCCCGGACAGAACAAGCCCATCTCAAACTCTCCTCACAAAGTGCTCCAGCCCTGACCATCCTAGTGGCCTTCTCTGGAGCTGCCCAGTTTATCAGTCTCTTTCCAGTACTGTAAACCCTAGAACTGGATACAGATGTAGTCTAATGAGTGCTGAGTAGAAGGGGATGATCACTGATCAACTGGCTGTGCTCCTGTTAATACAACACCAGCTGCTGCTAGCTTTCATTGCTTCCAGGACACACTGCTGACTTTCTTTGAGCCTGTTGTCCCCAGGAGCCCCCAAGTACATTAATGCAGAGCAGAGTCCCAGACATCAAGTTCCCAGTCTGAAAATTGCAGATCTTTTGTCCATTTGCCTTTATTCTTGTTGATTTTCACAATGTTCCCAGGGCCCTTTTCTTTGTCTGGTTCCCTCTGGATGGCAGTCCTGTATCAGCTGCACTTCCAAGCTGTCATCAGTCACAAATCTGATGGTGGTGGTCCCTGTCTTCTCCTCCAACCTCTTCATAAACAGGAACTAAAGAGGATATGTGCCAATACAAATTACCAAGGAACTCCATTTGTAACCAGCCCTCCGTAACATCTATCCTTTGAACTTGATGACACAGGCAGTTTTTTACTCACGTGGTAGTCCCTCCATCTGGATGACACAAACTGGATGCAAGGATGCTGTGGGAGCCCATGACAAAAGCCTTCAAAAATTTAAGGTAGAAAAGTTCTGCTGTTCTTCCCTCATGCAAAGATCTAGTCACTTCATCACAGAAGACAATCAGGCATGTTGTGCATGATAGTAAACCATGCTGGCTATTCCAGGCTATTCCAAATCACCTTATTCTCATTCACATGTTGTAAGACGGCTTCCACAAACTGACTCTAATACATTTATATGATTCTGAATGACACCTGGAAGATAAAATTGCAATTCCTTAATTCCACACAGGACATAGGAAAGAACCTTTGTGTTATGCTGGGAAAACAGAATTGTGAAATTCTAAAAAAAGAGTTAAAAAAATATTCTGCTAGATTGACTAAGCATAGTTAACAAAACAATGCTAAAATCATATTGTAAAGGAGTCAGATTAAAGTAAGTTTTACCAATTCTGAGCCTGTTTTAATAACAGGAACAGTGTAAGCTATATATATGCAACTTAAACATATTTAGGTAAATAGAGAACACTAGACTAAAGCATAATTTAAAAGCATTATAACATTCTTAAAAGAAGCAGAGACAATCTTTACTGAGTGTTGGTTTATAATGAATTTCATTTTATATGCAAAGAACTAGTAATGCAGGGTTTAACTTTGCATGAACACACCTATAAACATCAGTGATCTGAAAAAGATAAAAAATGGGCCTAGCAGGATTTGGAAGCTGCATTTCCACCACAACATTGGGAATACATTTAATTAGCAAAAGACATGTGCTAATTTAAAACAGCAGTGCCATATTTAGAAGCTGACATTCAAAAGACCTTTAGCCATATAAAAATTTAATATAGAGGGAATGAAGACAGGGCTTCTTCCTGTACATAGTTGAGATTGCTGACTATAATACATTGCGCTGGATTTTTGGTTTAGGAAATAGAAATGTTAACACAAATTTAAGAAGAAAAATGTCTGAAAACAGTCTCTTTCACTGATTTAAATGATATCAGACACCTTTCAGTGAACAAAGCCTATCCTCAAAAAAGTGATGACTGGCTAGCACAGAATGGTAATCACCCACGGAAAGAGGCTGACAAATCTTTTTTCATGTAGCACTTGAGTACTAACTTAACATAACATGAGCTGATGCATAACATAGCAAATTGCTTTTAACTCAGTGATATATAGGTACCAAATCTGAGAAAAATTGTACAATTTTCCTGTATTCACATCCTGATTGGCTCACCAAATTCCCACAGAAATTCAGGAGAAGAAGCTGAGGAAGCCTTTCCTTTTGACAGAGCAGAAAACAAACCTTTGAGTTTGTGAGCTACTTGAATTTTCCTACCTACTTGTTCCATTGTATTAGAAGCTTTCCCAATTTATCTTTCTTCTGTGTAAAATAAATTACATTCTTGTTTACTTGTATTTACTGTAACAGTTTTAGTTCTCTAAATCTTTTCTACTCCTCAGCAAAATATTGTTTATTTAGAGTACAGCAGCATAAGTCACATATATCGATAACAGTGTTAACCAGAATTAATGTTGTACACAATGCAACAGGGTGGAAACAACTCTTTCCACAAAAGAATAGTTAAAGAAGTGAAGAAATGTAGAGTCTGCTTTAGTGCCCTGGCAAGTCTCTAGATTCTTATAAATTGCAAAAATATACTTGACAAGTCACCTTGCCAAAATGATTCCTGTAACTGGTAATGAGAAGCATTGTTTTCTGTCTATCTGGACTTCATTCCCGGGCTTCTGCTCCTTTTAAACTACTATCCAGAGGGAACGTGCTTTGGAGATACTCCTTCCTGATTCCCATAACAAAATAGATTTAAAGGAAATTTTCTTAATGCATTTTTGCAAGTTTTCTCTAGTGTAGTTAATAGTCTGATATTTTTTGTTTTCAACTTCTTATTTTCCCGAAAGACATGTTTATTCTTTCTAAACATATTCACTCCACTCTCACCCTAGATTTTAGTTGCTAGTAAAACCACAAAATTTCATTTTCTTGGCAGATATCCGGTTGAATTCAAAATTCCTGTGTTTTCATGGATTTTTCCTAGTTTTCTAAGAATTTCTCTATTTTTATTCAACTTTTAATATCAACACAATTTTTTTTTTTTTTTTTTTTTTAGATCTACTGTACTTACTAATTTTGTGTCTTCAATAGCTGCTTGTGATGTCACTGGTGACAAAGTAGCTGATTAGATATGAATGCCTGGCATTTGCAGCTGTTTGTGATGTCAGCTGAGTCTTTATTAAGGCAGGAGCTGGAAACAGTCTTCTTCAGCTTTTTCTGATATCACAGGTTGCTGAGTAAGTGATAGGATAGCAGCAAGCCACTGTTGTTTTCATTGGTAGCCCAATGTAGCACTGCCTATTTCATTGGAAAGAGATGCCTTAAAAAAACCCTAAAAACCAAAACAGTAGGACTACAGCTATTTGCTTAGACTTTGCTAAAATGAATCTTCCCTAGAAAATTTTCAAAGACAACTGCCCTCTACCCTTTGATCATATCTGAAACTTCTTCAGCTGGGGAAAAAGGGAACCTAAAATTGTACTAGTTTTAACACCAGCAGGAAAGTAAACTACAAATAAGCCACACCTCTTCCTCCACCCCTTAAATTAAGGGAGGGACCAAAAGCAGGGACTATGGGTTGAGGTAGCAATTTACTAAGAGCACAAAACCACACCCCCTGTGATGACTTGAGTGGTACAGAATGACAACCCGGCTACACTCACACAGCGCTAAACTTCGTCCCCCTCTCTGCAACCAGGAGAGAAACTTAAAAATAAGTTCAGTGCCTCACTTCAATACATTGGATCCCATCTTTTCCCCCTATATGTTTTAGTGGAAGTAGGATTAATTCTATTAAAGATTTTAAAAAATTTCTTTGATTTTTCCTATTAATTTATTACAAACTTTCAAAAATTTTGGATATTCTTCCCAAATAGGAAAATTTGGTTCAACGTAGCAAACAGCAGTCTCAAAAAGAAAAAAAATTATCTGCACTGATTAGGAGTACAACTGCTCTGCAGTTTAATGTAACCAAAGTATACAGTTAACCTGGACATTTTACGGCTGAATGTAGATATTCACAGAAGAAAACAAGTTAAAGCCATCCTAAAAGCTTACTCCTTCATGAATGATCTTGCATCAGGCTCATGTTTCTGTTTAGTTTATTTTTGGGGTAAAAATTTATATAAGACAGAGTTTCTGATGCTGTTAAGCTGTAAAAAGACGAATATATTTACTCATTCTAACAGAATATTGAAAAGGTATGACTTACGTTGTAGTAGCAGCTATCAAGACTTCTCATTCATACAGTGTAGTCCTTGTGTTAATCTAAAAATAACATTCCTAGAAGTCTCTGTAACGTCACTTCTAACCCTCATTATGAATGATACACTAATACCTAGAGAAGCTAATTACTTTGCCTCAGGATGTACACTTGGTAGCAGAAGTAACACTGATTCAGTTTTTACAGCTATACTACGTTGCCATCTTTCTTTCCTGATAGAAAGTCTCTTTTTGAACATAGTTCCATCTTATCTGTATTTTGAATTTTCAGGATAGCTCAAAATGATCAAGAGATACTATTGCTACATCCATATTACTGCATGAAAGACTAACAAGAAGCTCTGGAACCTGACTGCCCACTCAGCTTAATTGGGCCTCTCCACCTTAACCATTCCAATATAAATCTTATGCAGTATGGATGCCAACAGGTCTTCTTAACCTTGAAGCCTTTTTTTCCACTGAGAGATGTAGTCACAGCTTCTGAATTCAAATTAGGTTCTAGAAAATTCAGTATTAAAAATTCTGTTGATACTACATCAGCACTGTCAAGAGTTTGCATGATATTGCTGTTAAAACCTGTATCCAAATGGAACAATATTTTTTGCAATGTGTCTCTGGTTTACATTACAGCAGTCCTCTTTGTGCTGTCAGGATTTCCCTTCGGTGAGTTCCATGTTGTGTGTTAGCATAACTAGAAGCTAGTGTGCATTGTTCTTGCTCAAGCATGTATTTGGGATACATCACATCGTGAGGGAGCCTGGAACTTGTTCTTGGTCAACCACTTCAGACATAGTTTAATTGTATTATTTTAGAAAAGTAATGGAATAAGCAGAATGTTCATTGATCTAAAAATGTGCCTGATAAAGTTGCAATAAATACAGCCTTTTTTTTTTTTTTCTGAGTGCCTAGACTGCAATTATCTCTCACAGCAAGATTAATATATAGGAATTGTAGTGTTATATGTGGCACTACTGTTGTCAGTTTGGGAATCCAAGGCTTAAGGCTTCTACTGTCACTACTGAGCATAAGACTCTCAATTACTCTCACAGTAGCTGTTTTTCCTGCTTCTACAACCTGAAGCAGGTCTGGACCTGAAGCAGCTTCTCAGCTACAGATCTATGCTGTAGTGTGCCACATCACACTCCACTGCTTCACATCCAAAGGACCTTCAAAGTCAGCATAGTTAAGCCAGCACACAGTGTGTTGAGAAAGAAGTTTCATCTAACTTTTGAAGTACAAAGTGACAATTTTTTTCAGAACAAATCAGTGGAATAAACCAGAAAGAATTCTCAGATAACATACAGCTGTTTGGAATAGTATTAGAGGAAAACCAGATGATGAAGAACAAATAGGCTGAACAATTAGTAATTTCTGAGAATTGTTGGATCCTGAAAAAAAAAAAAAATTTGAATCTTTCCATGGGACTGTTCTTGCACAAATGCTTTTTAATTTCATTGTAAAATGTAAATAAAATACTTGTACTGGAGACAAGACAGGTGAGTCTGAACTCACTGGCAGTGATTTCAGTGGGGGGAAAGTGAAGGATTTTCAAGCAAGATGTTATACTAATTTGATACCTTCCTAAACCCAGCTAGTAATTTGTTGTTAAACTAAAGCACATCAGAAAGATATCCATTATTATTTTAAAGACTGCAAATTGTGGGAGAATTCCCATGCAATAATTGCATTCACTATTAAAGGTTTACGTTTTATTTCTAGTAAAACTCTGCTTATTTCAGCTGGAGGCCATTTGATTTTATAGTGCTTTCCCTGCTGTTTAAAAAAGATCCTTCCACCTTCAACAGGAACCTCCTAGTACAAAGGTCTATCCTATCTACTATAAATAGGTCCTCTATCAATTCTATATATAGTGCACTTTATATTTTTTTTCAATCTTAATTTTGATAAGTAGATAATGCTCCTATTTTTAGGCCCTCTCAACCCTGCTTAATTTTTACATCTTTCTTAAAATATGGACATACAGTACTCAAATAATGACTTAATCAATCCTGTGTACCATTTCACTGCTTAGTAGTTCTCTTTTTAATAGGAAAATGACATATCTGATAATTTTGCTACAGGAAGCTCACTGTAGGCTGATATTAATTTGGTGAAGAACAACAATTCAACATCCGAGTCTGACATCCAAAGTCTGACTGGATTATTTATTTTCCAGGATGCCTATCCACTCTTCACAAATGCATATAGATGTTTTTCAGAAAATGTGAGACAAAAATTATACTTTTCATCTATCCACATCTCCAAGTAACTTTAAAAAAATAAGCTTATGCAACAGAAATCACAGCTGCTTTTTGCATGTGTAACTGAAATTGATAGGTATATATAAAATACATAAATCACTTTCTAGTTTGTGGGGTTACAAAGAAAATGTCCCTATGAGTAAATTACTCAGTAATTGTCTAATCTGGGATTTTTATACAGCTGGTACTGGCGAGAGGTGGGAGACAAACTGAGAAAACCGCCAATTAGTATTCCGGTTTTATGTAATGGTATGTCAAAATTTAACTATAAGAGGGAAGTTAATCACAGTCCTCCTGAGACTTTATAAGCAGACAGACATTTTGCTTTTTTAACCTGCTCTGCAAGTCAGCAGCAATGTCCTAAAAGAACACTTCCTTTTCGTGGCAGACCAGGACTTCAGCATATTACAGCACAGTTATCCCTGCACTATATCCCAGGAAAAAAAGATGTTTAGTATTGCCAGTACTTTCTTTCTCTTCTAAGTAAGTGGAATGAGAACACGAACTTATCCTTTTTGTTTTCTTGCACAGTTTAAAATGAATTTCCTCATGTAATCATGGTATCCACATTTGCATTTTATCTTTTGATCTAACTGAAATTCTTTAGCAGCATTTTATACAGCAAGACTTATTCAGAGATTCTAAACACTTCATGATGTCTAGCAAAGCAGGTATTTAGTTTCTAAAGATGTTATTTGACATCTTCAAAGTGTAATATCCATTCTCTTGGAAACTGAGATACTCTAATACACAAAATACTTGGATAAAAACTTTTCAAGATTGGTAGGTTGATCTCAGCTGGCTGTCAGACCCCCTACTTTCCTGGTTTCATCTGGGACAGAGTTAATTCTCTTCTTAGTAGCTGGTACAGTGCCATGCTTTTTGGATTTAGTGTGAGAACAATGTTGATAACACCCTGATGTTTTGGCTGTTGCTAAGCAGTGCTTACCCTCAGTCAAGGACTTTTCAGTGTCTCATGCTCTGCCAGTACTGAGGTGCACAAATGACTGTGAGGGAGCACAGCCAGGACAGCTGACCCCAACTGGCCAAAGGGGTATGCCATACTATGGAACATCGTGCCCAGTACACAAACTGGAGGGAGTTGGCCAGGAGGAGTTGATCACTGCTGGGCATCGGTCAGGAGGTGGTGAGAATTGGACTGTGCATCACTTGTTTCTCTAGGGTTTTGTTACTTTCTCTCTTTTTCATTATCATCATCATCTCATATTCTTTTTATTATTTGTTGTAATAAACACTATATGTATAATACTACATAATAATATTAATGGGACAAATATTTAATACATAATATATAAATGTATGGAATCATAATACATAATACATAATGTATTACTTATTGTTCAATAATAATTAATATTTCTATATAGATACATATTTATACTCGTAATTATATTTATTTTTATTTATTGTAATTATTAATAACAAATACTATTATCATAACTTAATATATGATAGTGGTGATGATGATGATGATGATGATCTTATTCGAACCCATGAGGTTCACCAATCCTCCTCCCTACCCAGGGAGGTGGAAGAGTGGGAGGAGACTGTAGGAGTGTGAGTGAGCAGTTGAGTGGTATTTAGCTGCCAGTTGGGATTAAGCCACCACACCCACCCATCTGCTCTCTCATTCCCTGTTCTCAGCAGGACAAGAGGAGAAAATAAGAGGGAAAAACTCATTGTTTGGGACAAAGACAGGGAGATCACTTACAAATTTTTGTCATGGGCGAAACAGACTCAAATTGGGGAAAATTAATTTAATGTATTGCCAATTAAAATACATTTGAAAGTTGAGAAACAAAGACACAAACTAAAACACCTCCCCCACAAGTCATTCATTTTTCCCAGACTCAACTTTAGTCCTTTACTCCCTATATCCTTGCCACAAGTGGTACTGGGAGAGTGGGAAACAGGTGGTTACGATGACCACTTAAATGTTCTACTCTGTGGCTCCTTCCTCCTCCCCACATTCTTCTGCCTGCATTGTGGGTCCCCTACACATCATACATTCCTTTAGAATAAATTTGTTTCACCATGTGTTCTCCATGGGCCACAGTCCAGATGTCTACTCTGATGTGGTAGTCTCCACTGGCTGCAGTGGAATATTTGCTCATCTTCACAGGCTGCTGTCCCTGTCAGGACCATCTGCTCTAGCATGGGCTCTCAAAAGGTGGCAGCTCCTTCAGAAAATGTCCACCTGCTCCTCCACAAGCTACAATGTGGATATCTGCTCTGGGCGTCTCCATCAGCTGAAGGGAAATCTCTGTTATGGAGTCTGGACTACCTGCTTCTTCTTCTTCTCTGACTTTGGTGTTCACAGGGTTTCTTCTCACACATTTTTCCATAATGCCTGTACAGTGTTTTGCCTTTTCAGATGATAAATTTTCCTCAAAGCACCATCAGCTTGGCTGATGGGCTCAGGTGTGTTGCTCTGCTGCCACCAGCTGAAATGAGCTGGTTCAGGCAGCCTCTGGCTTTATACAGTCCATCCTTGCAGCCGCCCCTACCTAACCCTTGCCAATATATTGTGTATGGACAACTATACTGAGTTTCTACTCAACACAGTCAATGAAGTCAAAAGAACTTGCAGAAGATAAAATGTATGTATCTCATTTAGCTGAATAGCTCCCTACGTTCAATGACTGATTCAGTCACCTACACAGGTATTTAATGCCTTCCAGGAGCCCTAGGATATTCCTGGCTGATATTCAGATGTTGATCTGAAAAAGATGTGGGTCTCTTCCAAGTCCTGTGTGGGATTTGCCAGTTGCTTGAAGGTAATGGAGATGACACTGAGGCCCCAAACACTGATTTAATAGAACAGAGATTCAATTTGTTTGCCTACATGCAGACATTTAGTGCCATCTGCTATGTCTTAGGATATCCAAACATCTGGACAGTCTGGCAGATATGGTTCAGAATGACAGCAAGCTTGTGTTATTTTGGAGAGGCTGTTGGAAGACAGGTGGGATAGCCCAGGAAAACTCTAGGCACTGCTGCTCAGGCAACTGAATCTCATTGTGGTCTTAAGAGCAGACAGAATCAAAACCGTAAACTTAAAAATTTAATTTTGCTTAAACCTTCTTGACATCATAAATTGACTGAATCACCTACAGATATTTCTGACCCTTATGATATCTGGAGCATTTGTATGGGACTAGCAGATATTTTACAGGACCCACAGGAAACCCATCATCTCCCAGGAGGCAGGTGGAAGACATGCTATACATGCTGAGGCATGTAGACACTTGTAGGCAAGGGAGTATTTCCTGATATTAAATTTAACACATCTCTTTTGCATGACAACCAGATATTGTCCTCAATGCCTCACTGATGCTGCACTCAAACAGAAAATGGAAGGTAGAGTAGCCACCCTGCTTTCATTCTCTCTTTCACTGTTTTGTCTCAATCCTACAAGACTCCCCTGTAGTCCGAGATTGTTGAGCAGCCATGAAGGTCAGTAGAATTTGAGATGTTCCTCTGGTGTTATGAATAAACACAGCTGAATTAATAAAGCTAAATCAATTAGACTGGATTTAGATAACTGAGTCTATTTCTAATTTCTAAACACAGCTACGTATACAGTGCCAAATCTCAGTAGAAAATTTCATTTTTCAAAATTTGCTAATATGCAGCTTCATCAATATACTGATCATTTCATGTAAGGCAATAAAAAAAAGCTATTTTCATCTCTATCTGTAGTAGTTCTATTTCTGCTTGTCCATTTATCTTTAGAGATAACAACAATCAGCACTTCCATAGAAAAATATTCTTGAACTAAAAAGCATAATTGTAATTAGTGTGAAAGAACCTGATGAAAAAACCCTCAAATGGTACAAACACAGTCTCTCTTTTTATTCTTTTTATATAGAATTAATTTTATCCCCGTATTTCTGATAACTGGCATGATGTCATAAGAACTGCACTGGTACTATTATCAATGTGAGGATGCAAGACTTTTGCAGTGCAGTTGGGTGCAGACATAGCTCCTTTCACAATTATTATATCCTGCCTGTTCTAGAGAAGAGAAATTCTGAAAGTAATAAGGTATTAAAACCAGTTTAGAAATTTGTCTATTTTTTTTTTTTTTTAATTAAACAGCTCACATTCCTGAATGTCTTTAAAACATGCTCTCCAATTCAGAGTACAACATTTGGGGAATATTTATTGTGGATATGGTTTTGAAATTAGTAATTATTAATAATTTTTAAGGATAAGGTCAAAGGCAATTTTATCTCTCTAATTTTAGTTCTAAGCAAGAAAAAATCTTGAAACAAAATACAAAGGCAAAATTATTAAGAAATATTTTTTTAGCCTTTTCATCTCTTCAAGTCCTTGATCACATGGAAAACAACACTGATTTTTTTTTTTTAACAATTTTTACTTAGACTTCCTTCCCAAAATTTTTAAAAGGTGTATGCACATGTTTGACAGCAAAAAGTGGAAAATTGATGAAACCAAACTAATAAAGGTCTAATCTTTTTTCTGTTCTCTGTGCAAAATATCTTCATTAATTCTTCAACTGATTTCAGTCAAATCAGATTCACTGGTGCAAGTCTTGAATTATATTCTTACAGCTTCATGGAAATATGCAATTCAGTAGAAGTCAGTTGATTTAGCTACCACAGCTACAAGATGCTGCAATACAAAACTGTCCTTAACAGCCACCAAAATTCCATGAAGGAAAGGACACATAAAGTATCCTAACCATTGGGTAATTTTCAGTAAGCTGTTGTAAGTTCTAATTCTGTTTGGGGAAAATATTTTGGATGAAGACAAACATCATTTAAGGATTTCAATATGTAAAGACATAAAACATTTACTATCTCTTTGGTGGATTTTACAGCCTTTGGCCAGACAGACTTGTGGTATGTATATATGGATATTTCACTCTGCTTTATAATATGTAGTTGTTAGGTCTCAGATAATTTTGTATATACTACTTAAATATTTCTCTTTATTTTGTGTCTGGTTTAGGTTTCCTCATATGCTATTATATGCTGGCTTTTAACATCCATTATTTCCAACATCAATAAAATTTCTTTTTTTTTTTTTTTTACTTTTAAAGTTTACCACATTTGCTTGCAAATATTAGACAATATTTTCTCCATTGCCAACTGTCATGCAGTATAAATGAAAAAGAAAAAAACCCACACTTTCATTTAAAAGTCTACTTCAACCCTAGCAAAATCTTAGGAAATCTACATGTATAGTTAGCATAATCTGTGTTGCTGTACATGGGGAATGGGATTCAACCATATAGGTGTATCATTTAATGTGAGCAGATCACCCACTGCGTCTATGGATGACAGTGAGACTGTTTCCTTAGGTGGGGTAGAGTTTTCCATTGGCATCTTATGCCACTTAACATCCCTGTGACATCTCACATGAATTTAATTGCCATTTCAGAAAAACATGGGTAGTCCTCTATTGTATCTGCCAAGTGCAGATGGATGTCTCAGATGCCTTGGATGCACCTTTTTTAGGAAATTTACTTATTTTCCTTAACTGCTTTGCTCATAATGGGAGTTTAGATAGCCAGCCTGCAGACAGGCACATAAATTTAGTGGCCTTGACCTGAATCCATGGCTCAGATTGTGGATACTGGAATCCCATCCACAACAGGAGCGAGAGTGGCAGTCAGAATCCTCTTCATTTTTTTTGAAAAAAAGGGTCATATTGTGTATTTACAGTTGAGAATTTCTGCAAGTCAGAATTGCCTATTTAGGGCAGAAAAACCTCATTATTAATAAAGTTTACTTCTTATAAAAGAAAATTTCCTAGTACCTATCTCCTCTCCTTGGTTTTGCACTTGACCTGCGTCGCTCTGACTCCCAAGGCTGCTGGGAGGAGCAGGGTACCCACAGTGGGGGGGGGGGAGGGGGGCTCTCCTTGGCCTTGTGGCCCCAACAAAAAGGCTGTTATGTCCTTCCACCCATGGAGTTTTTCAGGCCATTGCCCCCAAGCAATCAACAGCTCCTACCAGGAGGACAGTCCTTTGAGAGTGGCTTGGGGAGTGGGGAGGAAGTTGCTCCAGTCTCCAAATGCTGGGAGAGATTTGCTCTGCCCTGCTCCTGTTCCTATCCCTGTCCCTGTCCCTGTCCCTGTCCCTGTCCCTGTCCCTGCAAGGCCATGTTCACTGCTGAAGATATCAGTGGGCAAGGATGGGTGAGAAGGAGGGCATGTAATGCCAGAAACGCAGATATTATGTGTTTCCTTTTCAGTAAATAGATGCCATCATTTACAGAACTGTTTTGTACAACAAAGGTCCTTTTGTTCTTACAGAAATGCAAGGGAAAAAGCATGATCTCAAGGTAGATGAAAAAAACCTTAAGTGACAATAGAACCCAGTGAGTAGGGAACTAGAAAGAGTCAGCCTGAAAACCTTGATCTATTCCTGTCTGTGCCATTTATCTCCTGGATATAGCAAAAAAGGATTCTGCAAGTAAGTACTGAAGTTAGAGCATATATAATCATAAGAAACAGCCTACATAAAGACTCCTCCAGAAAGTGTTTTCAAGCTACCGAACAGAGTTTAGGCTGCTGACACAGGCATGTAAAATTAGATTGCTAAAACATATGGTATGAATATATTTATCACTTTCAATTTTGCTGCTTTCCCTTAATGTTTAGTGGAACCATTAATGGCCTATATTCCCAGGAGGAAATGTAGCTAAACCTATGTATGTTTTATTTGCCTAATATGGGACTGAAATTGAATTTAGGCATCCAAATTCTGGGCTGCGAGCCTGGGAACACCTCAGCAGCTGCTAATCTGAGGGGCATCTCAGCCAAATGAGCACCACAATATTTTTCAGGATGGAAACATTTATTGCTGCACATTTGCCACTCTTATAACAATGCCAAGCACATCAGTGTTAGATACACCTAAGCAAATTATGAGTACTTTTGTGTCAATCACCAAAGGGCCTGCTATTTTCAGAAGATGTCCAATGATGCTGAAAGGCTCGGTCTTTCTGTAATATTATTACTAGAACTTTCTGATGCATTTGGAATAATAGGCAATTTATTCAGATGCATCTTTTTACAGAACCCTTTTATTTTTTTTTTAAACTGAAAACATTTTCAGGAATTCCTTAGTTCCCACATCAGCCTGAGAGTATTCAAACTCAAATACCCTGGCACAGTGCTCTGATTACCAGATTCATAATTAGCCATAATACTAGCAAGTTGAAATCAGTCTTAATAGTAAAGTTTTTTCCACTGATTGATTAACATACTTCAGGATACATTTGCAAAAATGAACAAAAAGAAAAGAGGTATGACTAGTACTATGTAATTAGATTATTTAGCATGGAGGAAGAATGTAGGCCCTCGTCTCATGTTTGCGTATTATTTGTAAATTTCATCCAGCGGTCAAGGATTTAAAAGCCACACCTGGGTATTCCTATTTAAGAAAAGATCCATAGAATCATAGAATCATTTAGGTTGGAAAAGATATTCAAGTCCAACTGCAAACCTAACTCAGCCAAGTCCCACTAAACCATACTCATAAGCAGCACATCTACCTGTTTTTTAAATACCTAAAAATATTAAATAGGGAGAGTGACTCATCTACTTCCCTGTGCAACCTGTACCAAAGTTTGATAAATGTTTTCATCAAGAAATTTTACCTAATATCTGTCACAGCTTGAGATTTTTTCTTCTCATCCTGTTGTCTGTTACTTGAGAAAAGGGAACCACCTTCACCTTGTACAACCTCCTTTCAGGTAGTTATAGAGGATTATAAGGTCCTCCAAGAGCCTCTTTTTCTTCAAAACAAACAACTCCAGTTCCCTCAGCTGCTCCTCATAAGAGAAAATATGAAAATACAAGGATCCTAAAACCAATTTAAGCAACATGTTCTAGTGCCTTACCACCTGTTAGTGAAAGAAAATTTTCCTAATAATTTGAACTTGATCAGATTCATGGCCAGTGCCCCTTGTATGTCCTAACACAACAAGAAGAGATGAACTGTACTGTCTTGGTAATGGTCCTTCAGGTACTTGCAGGCAGTTTTAAATTACCTCTTAACCTTCCCTTTGTCACACTAAACACGTCCAGCTCCTTCATAAACACATTCTTGGATATGTGCCATTTTTCAGACTCCCTCAACTCTCTCCCCATCCCTCTGGAACTGGGAGAGGCAAGCAAGAGTGATACAATGTCCAAGTTGTGGCTTTGCCAGCATTGAGTGGAAAAAAAATTTCCTTTTTTTCGTCAGGTAAAATTCTCCAAGGAATCACAGTAGGCCTTATGAAGTTAGTTTTTATTAATTCATTGTTGCTCCCAAGTCCTTTTTGACAGAGCTGGTATTCAGCTACTTATTTGGCATGCATTATTGTCTGGTGTTCTTCTACTCAGGATGCAGAAAATGGCTTTTTTCCTTGAGGAACTTTAGGAGTTTTCCAATTGTCCAGTCCTTAAGTTCATCGTGGTATTTCTAGGTCAAAGATCACATTTTGTCTCATCACCATGGTTGTTGATAAAGATATTGAACAACATGTGCTTCACTATCAAGCACCAAGGACTCCACTCATTGCCAGTAATAAACAGACATGAAGCTATTTCTATTATTTAAGTTCAGAAGCTTATTATGTCAAAAGCTTTCCAAAAGTCAAAGTATTGTTACATCTACCACTGTTCCACAATCCACATAGCAATTTCATCATAGAAAACAACTGAAGTTACCCAAACATGATTTAATATTATTAAAGCCTTGCTGGCTGTTCTGAATCTTGGCCTATATGTGCTTCTAAATGAATTCCAAGGCAATATCATACACTTATGCAAATGTAGAACATATCAATATGTGGATCATATGTGATTGTATTCTGTGGTGAAGTACTGGCTTTATGCATGTTGGGAAAGCAATGGCTGTTGTTTACTTTGACTTTAGCAAGTTTATTGACACCTAAAATGTTTCTAGCAAAACTGGTGAGATATAGCCTGCATAGGTAGACTGTAAGGTGAGAGGAAAAGTAGCAGTGACACGGACCTCAAAGGTTTGTGATTGGCATTGCAATGTCTAGCTGGTGGCTGATTACTGGTGTCATCTGTTGAGGTCAATACTAGTTTATTGTGTGACCAGAAAATGGGACAGTCTATATCCTCAGTAAATTGCCAGTTTATGTGAGCTGGATTCCTCTGGAAAGAAAGGCTGCTATTCAAAGGATCATCATCAGGTTATAGAAAAGGACTGACAAAAACCTCATGCTATTCAATCAAAGCAAATGCAAAAACTCTACACCTGGACTGAAATAACCATACGCAGCAGTAGTGGCTGGGAACTGACTTGTCTTTGTTAAACTCCATATGGTTAGAGGTTGCCTAGCCATCTAATTTTTCAAGGTCTCTCTGCAGGTTCTCTCTGCCTTCAAGGGAGTGAGCAGCTTCTTCTGATTTAGTATCATCATCAAACTTACTTGCTGTACCTTTTATTCCCATGTCCTAGTCATTTATTAAGATGTTGACGAGCACAGGGCCTAAGATGGAGTCCTGTAATACCCCTCTAGTGACAGGTCACCAGTCTAATGTCACCCCATTCCCTATTCAGCCAGATGCTCACACATTACATAATGTGTTTATCCAGCTGTTTGCTGGACCTTTTCTCCAGATGGGTACGAGACAGTGTCAAAAACAAAAGCTTTACTGAAATCAAAAAAATTACATCAACTGGTTTCCCTTGATGAGTTAGGTGGGTTCCCTTGTCATGAAAGGAAATTAAGTATGACAAGCAGGACTTTTCCCTCATGAAACCATGCTGGCTGTGACTGATGACTGTGTTGTCCTTCAGGTGTTTTTCAGTACCTCCCAGAATATTTCCTCCATATTTTTATCAGTCATTGAAATGTGACTGACAGGCCTGTGGTTTCCAGGGTCATACTTCTTGCTTTTCTTGAAAATTGGGAAAACTTCAATTGACTTCCATCTACAGATTCCTAAGACTGTTCCAAAAAATCATTGAGAGCGTCCTCAATGATTTTTGAATACTCTTTGAGTTTTCTTGATGAATCCCATGAGGGCCAAGGGACTCAGATGGCTGCTGAAACAGCAGATTCCACACAAGTTCAGTGCTGACTGGGGGCTTTAACGGCCAGAACATTCTATTGTAACTTGAATTATACTATTTGCCATGATAGCAATTTAGAGATATTTATATAAAAATATTCTGTGAAGTAATTTATTGAATATGCATCCTTTCAAATACATTTCTAAATTATTATTTGAACTCTAACTTTGAGGCTAACATGATTTTCATTGCAAGATTATCATTGTTGTTCAAAAATAAAGCAACTTTCAATACACTGTCTGATTTAAAAGGTCTTTATTTTATTCTTTAATGAGCATTTGTTATTGATTGGCATAGAAATAGCAAACTTCAACAGGTATATTTCCTACATTTAAAGCCACTCAGTAGTAGGAAAAACTGTTTAAATAGTTCAGCATATTTCTCAGAAAAAAAGAGCTTTTAAAATCTTTTGAAAAATGTTTGTAGTTATGGCTCCTTAGTGACTATGAAACAACTACAGACATAATTTTAGCTTCTAGAAAGAAAATTGCCTTAAATCTTCATTAAATATTTATATTTGTCTGCATTCCTTGCTGGCATTTTATGAATAAGCAAAAGAAGATCCTGAAGATTGTAATTCCACTGAACAATTTCATATGACAAATAAATAAAAGTCTGAAAAGCTGGAGCATAATAGAAAACTATTGCTCACAGTGCCTATATACTTTTAATTGATCTCAAACCCTCATCTGTAATCTGAATGATATTAATCAGAATTACAAAAATAAAAGAATAAACCTTGCTTTGCCTACAGGTTTGAGTTACACATTAATGATTTTTTGGGAAATCATATCAAACTTACAGAAAATGCTGAACATAGACAAATTACTTTGCTGTTGATGCAAAAGCCCATAGCCAGTCATAATGTTATTAATATCATAACTCATTGCTACTAAAGCAGCAAAATGTTGATTAACTGTAACCTTAGAAACCCACCCACATCTCCCTACATTTCCCCAGCTTAGCTATCTACAGAAACAAGCAGGTCACAAGTAGACCCTCCCATAATTCTTTCATCCTCTTCTGTATTAACTTTCTTTCTCAATTTTATCTTGATTGTTTTAACTGACATGTGACAAGGTAGGAAATTTATAACAACAATTAAGACTCAAACTTCTTTTGAATATGTGTTTCTGGTTTGTTTTCCGCTAAGCTTTGCCTGCTTAATTTTTTTTTTCCTGTAAAAAATATTTTTATCTTAAGGACTGATTGTACACAGATTATGCTTGTATTTTAGTGCTGTTACAAATAGATAGCAAAGGCAATACATTATTTTACAAGGTATATTTAGTAGCTTTCGTTTATTGTTTTCTATGAAGACAGAACTTGAGGAACACAGCCCAAACAAAAGGTGCTCTTCATAATTCACAACATGACTTTTGGAGAACAAAATTATTTGACCATTTAAATCATCCAATGCTGTTATTAAAATTGAGTAATGTCTATAGCTACTTAGCTGAGGCAGACCTCCAACAAATATTGTTAGGACTATTGTTCTCCTTTCACTACACAGTATCACACACTGTGTGGAAAGATTTAAGTTAAATCTTTCAACCTTCTTCCCACAGCTTTTAATTTTGAATGTTCTTACACACACTTTTTTTATTTTCATTGTTCAAAACTGTTTACAAAATAAATACTGAAAAAGATTTCAGGAGTGATATATCATATTTTAGTCAAATATGAATTCCAGATGATTTTTAATTTCTTGACTCAGTTTCTTTTCTATGAGCTTGAGGCTACAATTCCAACATTAATGAATCTCAGTGAAAAGGAAAATTTACCCCTTCACAGACTCTGAAGTGTTTAATTATTGATTAGATGTTAATTTTAACTACTTTTCCAATGGTTTCTAGTTTTGATCAACACAAGCTTTGTATTACTAGATTATGTTAGCATATGCAATGCATATAGTAAATATTAGTCCATCACATTCATACTGTTGTTTAATTATGATATAGTTATTTTGTCCAGAAAATTATTTCACATGTCATAGGTTGTAACTAAAGACTATTATGTACTGTAAAGTACTGAGCAACTATCAGAAGCCTCTAATAGAGGCATGGAGAGTCAAAATTGATTAATATCTCTGTATGAAAGATGTTTAATAGTGTTAGGCAGGGAAAAGGAAACTTGAAGAGTTATCATACTATTCATTAAATTCCCACCAAAGATTTGGTTTAGCAACATTTACCTATAAAATAATAAACATACCACATACTGATTAGCAATTGTTTCTCTTCTGACATAGCAATTAATTCTATGGGTTATATTGATAAAACTGAGTATATACTAAGGGGCAAACAGAGGGGAAATTACTTTATTAAGTATGTCAGTAATGGCTTCTGTAGGGTGATTATGAGTGCAGAAATACCTCTGAAATTTGAATGCCATTCTTAATAAACTGATGGACCTGAATTCTCATTTTGGAAAGTAATAGAATAAGGACTTGTTTGGTGGAAGGGGCTTATAAAAATACTGCATATTGACAAACCATAACTAATAATTACAAGTATATTTACAAATCAAATAAAAAACCTCTACCTCTTTAACTATAGGTTAAAACTAGGTATGCAGGCAGCTAAAGCAGAATAACTGATATCCTGTAAGTCTGTTTTGGCTTACCTTACAATCTTTCATATGAGAGAAGCAATAGAAAAATGAATATTTTCCAAATTATAATGGTTAAAGTCATCATGTAAAGAAATTAAATGTATAAACACAAGGTGCTGCATCTGGTCCAGGGGTATCTCAGACATGAGAAGAACTCATTGAGAACAGCCCTGCAGAGGGGACTTGGGAGTCCTCACAGATGAAAAGCTGGACATGAGCCAACAGTGTGCCCTCACAGCCTGAAAGTGCAACTTCAAAGCATCCAGGGTTGCATCAAAAGAGAAGTGACCAGCACGCTGAGCGAGGTGGTTCTACCCTTCTACTCATGAAACTTCACCTGGTGTACTGCATCCAGGCCCGGAGTTGTCAGCACAAGAGAGATGTGGACCTGTTAGTGGGCTCCAGAGGAGCACCATGGAGATCATCAGAAAGCTGGAGAACCTCTCCTATAAATGCTGGTTGAGAGAGCTGGGGTTGTTCACTGTGAAAAAGAGAAGGTTCATGGGAACCTTCCAGTTCCTAAAGGGGGCCTACAGAAAAGCTGGAGAGGGACATTTTGCATGGGCAAATAGTGATAGGACAAGGCTAAACTAAAAAAAAGAGAGATTTAGATTAGATGTTAGGAAGAAATTTTTTACTTGGAGGGTTGTAGGGCACTGGAACAACCAGAGAAGCTGTGGATGCCCCATTCTGGAAGTGTTCAAGGCAAGGTTGGATGGGTCCCTCAGCAACCTGATGTAGTGGGTGACATCCCTGCCCGTGACAGGGGGTTGCAGCTAGATGATCTATAAGGTCCTTTCCAACTCAAGCCTTTCTGTGATTCTATGAATAAGTGTTATACAAAATAATACCTTCAAGTACTGAGGCAAAAGAGGTAAAAATATGAATTAAACAGATGTCATCTCCCAGTAGTAGAGATTAACTACCACTGCATCTCTTTTCAAGAACACTAAACTTTAATTGGTGAGGGCAACGGTGCCTTTGAACTTTTAACAGCAGGCTCTTGAACACATTAATAGAGTAATTGACACCTGAGTTCAAAAGCTTTGCTGCCTGTTGTAAAACAGGCTTTGATCTTTAATAATTTTTCAGCCAAACAGCTTTCCTATTTTCTACACAATGCTAAAGAAAAACCATGAAATATAAAACTAGTACTTCTATGAAAAAAAACAAGCTCAAAACCAATAATTTCTTTTAAACTATTTTCTTCCTTGTCCAAAACCTGAAGATGATAAAAAAACATCCCAACAAACAAACAACCCAAACCCAAGAAACAAAAATATTTTTACAGTGATGTTTATTTTTTTCTTTCTGGTTCATTTGTTCAAATGAAAAAACTAGAAATAATCTGACTGATACTTCTGTAGAATAGTCAGTGTAAGTAAGACTCGTTGCAGTGGCAGGGCATCTCTATGACGAATGTTTATGTTTCTCTCCTTTCTTTTGAACTTGAATCTTTGGTTAAGGATAAATAATTCATTTAATAACTGTTTAATTGATTTATTTTTTAATTCTGAGCCCTTTGTGAAGGTCAGATCATTTGGATCTTTTCTGACCAAGTGTTTCTTTCACTGTTTCCACCACTATAAAATCAAAACATTATATATCTCTTCTTCTCAGAGGTTTACTTTGGGAGTATGTTCTCTTTTGTTTCCACCTTTAGTCCATGTCAGGGCATTCAGGTACAATGAGGAGACACTTCACAGGGACACTCAAGTATAAGACACCTTTGGACTGGTATGCTTGCAGGGATTTATCTTTTTTCCTTGTTTTTTTTCTCCATTTTACTATTTTCCTTTGTGAATTCTATTGGTAATTTTAATGGTTTTCTACATCTAGAGTTATATGCATCGTATTTGTAAATATTGAACTCCAATGCTGAGTTCTTCTATCAAAGGTAACAGTGTTGATATCTCTACGCCACACATACATATCTAAGGTAACTTTAATACAGCCACGATATTTTATCTAGATTTAATTTAAAACAACAGGAACACAGGAGGGCTGAGGTTGGGGGGATATTGAGATCATCTAGTCTACCTGCCCTGATCAAAACTGGCAGTGCAGTGCCCTGTCCAATCAGGTTTTGTATATCTCCAGGGATGGAAGCAATAATATGGACATGTTTCACTACCACTGCACACATAAATAAAAAAATAAAATAACCTTATATTTCAGTGACATTTCCTGTGCTTCAGTTTCTATGCATGGCCTTTTTTCCTTTCTCTGGATGCCATTGAGAAGTCCGGCTCTTTTTCTTACCAATCAGGTGAAATTTCCTGAAAATAAAATCCCATATTTTCACTATAGCATTCATACCATTAAACCAGCAGATTTCAAGACTAAAATTTTTGTTTATGGAACAGTTAATGACTATTTTTTTTTCTGCTGCTTATCTGCACTTATCATTGAAGGACCTTATGATTTCTGTTAATGATTTTTTTTAAATTTTCCTATTCAGTCTTTAAGTAGGCTTTAAATAATCAAATTAACTGCAAAATTATACTTCGATTCAGGTTAAAAAAAAAGTCAGCCAAGGGAGAGTACTACACACAGTTTCTTAGACCCCTGCATTTCTTTTGTTGGTTTTTTTAATATAATTATTCAAATAATTTAAGTTGGAAAAAGCTTTTGGAATTATTGAGTCCCACAATTAACCTAACACCACATCTACACGTCTTTTAAAGACCTCCAGGGATGGTGATTCAACCACTTTCCTGGGCAGACAGTTCCAGCGCTTGATAACCCTTTCCATGAAGAAATTCTTCCTAATGTCCAATCTAAACCTCCCTTGGTGCAACTTGAGATAATTTTCTTTAGTACAGTCATATGTTACTTGGGAGAAGAGACTGATGCCCACATTGCTACAACCTCCTTTCAGGTGGTTGTAGAAAGTGATAAGGTCACCCCGAGCCTTCCTTTCCTCCAGGCTAAACAACCTCAGCTTCCTTAGCCACTCCTCATAGGACTTACTCTCTAGATCCTTCACCAGCTCTGTTGCCCTCCTCTGTTCACATTCCAGCACCACAATGTCTTTGTTGTGTTGAGGAGCTCAGAACTGGACAGAGTACTCGAGGTGTAGCCTCACCAATGCTCAGTACACAGAGGAAGAATCATTTCCCCAGGCCTGCTGGACACACTACTCCTGATACAGGCCAGGATGCCATTGGCCTTCTTGGCCACCTGGACTCACTGCTGGCTCATGTTCAGTGACTGTGAACCAGCACCCCCAGGTCCTTTTCTGCTGGGTCGCTTTCAAGCCACTCTGCCCCCAGCCTGTGGCACTGCCTGCAGTTGTTGTGACGGAAGTGCAGGACTTGGCCTTGTTAAACCTCATACCACTGGCCCTGGTCCATCGATCCAGCCTATCCAGATCTCTCTGCAGAGCCTTCCTACTCTCCAGCAGATCAACACTCCTGCCCAACTTGGTGTCATCTGCAAACAGTGTGAGGGTGCACTTGATTCCCTCCTTCAGATCATTGATAAATAAATTTTAAAAAGATTGACCTAAATACTGAGCCCTGGGGAACACCACTGATGTTATGTTGTTTGTAGACTATAAAGCAGAAAATGTGGTGAAAGAAAGAGTATTTCCTTTAATATGGTAGCTTTTAATTGTGTGGGACTGTCAAAGCAAGGCTAAAGTAATATTTTCATAAGAAATTACAACCATTTTTTGTTGCCATGGGAACCTCCGTGGGGGTTTGTTTTTTGTTTGTTTTGAAGGTGTCAGTGAAACCAGTGTGACAAAACCAACACTTTTACCTGGAAAAAAAGGAGGTATTCTGAAAATGTTTTACCAAAATCAAATTATTTTAAATAATAATGTATGTCACTGTACCAGTGGCAATGAGGAAGCAATAAAACAGAAATAGAGACTAAAAGCTGTTAGGAGGAGCTGCACTGTGATACTGAGTAGTGGAATATCCATTTCAGCTGTTGGTCTGTCTTTCAAGCAAGAGAGCTACATACTGCATCACCCTGCTGTGGAGAGGGAATATGTTTGCCTACAAGCTTGTGTGCTTATATGATGTTCTAGGAAGTGGTTGGGAAGATGCCGTTGCTCTCAGATCTCAAAAAGGAACTGACATGATGATACCAGCATGTTTGGGCTGTCTGTCCAGGTGTTCTCATGTAGCCAGAGAAGGGACCCAGAACTACCCCATTTCTGGTCCTCCTGACTGCCAAAGCAAGCCATATGTTTGTGTGGAATGGTTGGAAGAACAAGCTTTCCTAATTTAGCCTGTGATGATCAAGTGCAGAGCTGTCAAACAGGTCCCCTGAAACATTACCAATCATGTAATTTGCACATTTTACTGGGTTTTTTTGCAATTTATTCACCCTGTTTTCCTTTAGTCTCATACCTCCCTGTCTCCCCATCCCTTTAAGGCTGTGACATGTTGACGTCCAGGTAGATTATCTGGGTTGTTTTTCTGGCTTGTACCACTAGAGCGAGCCCTTTTCTTGTCTGTAGGTTGATATTTTGATCTCCTACTGGATCTTTTCCCACTTTTGCACACCTTTGATGTCTACCTTTGAGGTCATTGTACCAATAATATGCTACTGTATAATGTCCCACAGTCCTCAGCTGTGATACAAATTCCATGAGTCATATCAACTGTAAATGATGAATCTGATACAATCTGCCTGTCATATCCAGTGTTCACCAGTGGTGACAGGTGCCAGAACTGCTGTAGAACAAGCATTTAGCTCTTTTGTATCTTTAACTAGAAACTGTCCTCTGAAATTCAGATTTATAAACTGGTTAACAATGGAATCACACTAAGCATTTTGCATGGTCCTACAGGTCTTACTTGCAGTTTGTTCTTTATAGGCATTTCTTCTGTACTGTCGTGTAATCATGGACTTCTGACATCTTTTAAGGAAAAGAATGTGATTGCTGGAAAGTCTTGATGAAGACAAAGGCCACTGGACATCCCAAAGCAAATCAGAGGTCAGGTGCTGACTATGAAACAAGAAAAAAGAATGTTGTTAGATGGGTACTTAGTTGTAAGCACATACATTCACAAACACACATCAGTGGTATGTCTGTGTATGCACCACATACATAGATGAACGCACTGCTCACCTTTAGATGCAAAAGACACCACGGTAGCATGTAGAAACTACTGTCAGGTTTTCTATTAAAAGATTATTTAATGGCAGATGGAAAAAGGGACTGGTGCCTAAGTGAATGGAATGGTGAGGCCAGACAAACCTTTACAAAAACTCAATAGTTTTGCCTTGATGTCATCCCAGAAATCTTCTTTTGGCATCTCCAGATCTGCATTGCATATGCCCAATGGCTCTGCCATCCCACATGAGCCAAGAGATTAAATATTATTTTCATGCTGGAATTTGTTTGGGATGGACTAGGTGTTCTTCCTTGTAATTCATAACTAGAGAAGGGTGGATGGGCCAGGTGATGTCTATCACTTTTTCTTCTTTTTCTTTTGACATCTTGAGTTCTTTTACTCAGAGTTTGAATTGAGACAGGAGATCGAGGATTCTTGTACGGACTTAGTTGTTTATTTTATCTTATCAGTAATACAGCTGCACAGAGTGTGCCTCTTTGTTGGCAGGGTGGAAAATGGCCGTGAGTTTTAATTTTCTAAGCTTTTTAAAGTCTAACCAATTATGAGATATGTTTTACAATCCGGTTACTAACTTTTCACGTTCTGCAGTGTGGAACTTTTGACCCAATGATAGCACATTCAGATTTGTGAAGAAGAAGAAGAAAGAAGACATAAATCCACACCCAAAATGCTCCATGTTATAACCTATTATTACCTATATGTTCTAAACCTAATTTTCTACATTTCTACATATTTCACCCAGTGACATAACTTTTAATTACACAGCAACAACCTCAGTGTTATCACACAATTTTCCCAGTGTGTTGGGTTGAATAGAGTGTGTTTCTGAGGATCACTGCCTCTCAGCACTGAAAGGCTGAAACTCTCAGAACCCAGGGTTCCAGCAGATGTCCAGACGTCCCTTCCAACTTCAGCTGTTCTGTAATTCTGAACACACTCAAAAGGCATATCAAAGATTAGTGATATGAGATATTATATGGTCTGTCCTCCTCACACAGCTGTTCCATATTTTGATCATTTTGTTTGGGACTTTTGGGACTAAGTCTAGGGCTTTGATTTGGAGACAGAACAGTTAACAGATTCAGGTCTACAAAATTATTAGGGTGTTAAATAAAGTGAACAGGAGTTTTTATTCATCAAATACCATAATATTAAACCTAGAATAACCTCAATGAAAGCACTTTAAAACAAATAAAAGAAAGTATTGCTTTACACAGCAGGTAATGAACTTTTGGAAATTGCTGTCATAGGAAATAACAGAGGCAGCCAGTGTCAGCAGGTTCAAATTCATGGGTAAATGAACAAATAAAGAACAAATGTATACTGAAAGGAATGGGCAAAGAGAGACATGTTAGAATCCCTAATACAATAATCATGAACTCAGAGGAGAAATTATGGGAGTGGATCACAGACAGGGATCACGCTTTTGTGCTCTCCCAAAATATGTCTCTGATCATCCCTCCGGGGACAGGTTGGTCTACACTCGTCTCTCCAGGAAAGCATTACTTACGTTATATTCTTATCATTGATCTACTTTGAGAGTCATAGTTCCATTCCCAAAACTTTCAGGAGAGGCTCAAACAAAAGATGTGATTAATAAATGTTAAAATCAAAGAGGGGACGAAGAATGAGCATAACAACTCAAGAGAGGTTTAGATGCAAAATATGTTTTTTCCACAAGCTTTAAAAAAATATTTTAGGCTATTAAATCCATGAAGAGAATCTTTTTCTATAGATGACATGTGTCATTCTTGATTTGTGCTAGCCTCAGGAGGTCCGATATACACAATCACAGTAGGACTAGAAAAAAGGAACTTTTTCACAGAAGAAATAAACAATTCTGGTAAGCTAACTCAAAAGATAGCAGAGCAAGCTCAAGAGATAACAGAGAAAATACACTGCAATACCATACAAATTAAAATTATTTAGTTTATCTACAAGGTCCTTTAAAACATAATTTATTCTGTGGTTGGTTGGTTGTTTTTTTTTTTTTTTGCCGTGTATATTTCTTATACCACAAAGGGAATTTGTATTATTTTGTTTCTACAATGTAGAAAAATATATTTTAAAGCTTTTCTAAAATATAATTTTAAAATGACATATAAGATTTTTGTAGCACTAATTTAAGATGATAGGCAAAATTCACTAATGATTTCTTTCCTTGTGGCCATCCCAGGCTTATGCCTTAAAACCATTGCATCTATACTATCATGCATTCTTTGGAAATATAATATGCAAAAGAAAATTCTAATTTGCTAAGGACAGATGAAGGCTGAAAATTTTTGATTACTACCCTTAAGAAAGAAATGAGGAAAAAAAGAAAGTGTACATAGCAGAAGAAATTAAGTCAAGTGCAAAGCCCATATCAGGGGATAAAATGAAAGAAATAAGGATAACACTATTTTAAGGCAGAAAAATCTTTTGAAGACAAAATGGGAGCAACTAGGACAATATTAAAAACATTATTTGAGTCTCTACACAAAAAAGATTACAATACTGAACCCCTATAGAGCAATTCCTTAATATAATAACTAGGTTGATAGTAGTGAAATAGTAAAGTAAAATAGGACAGGGGTTTGAAAACATATATACAAAATTGAAAATAATTTTCCTATTTAGTGAGCTGTGATGTCAGCTGCTTTGTGCATTTCTGGCAACCTGGCCTTATTGTTCCCTCAGTTTCCATATAGCATGTTACATTTAAATCAAGAATTTATGTTTGCATGTATCATTTTAGCTTAAGATAAAAACTAAATAGGGGGAATTTCTGTGATTTAGGCTTACACTTCAGCTAAATATTACATCAGTCAGTTTCACTGTATAACTCAGTCAAAGAGGAATATTGAAAAAAAGTACAAAATGATGATGAAAAAATATATTCCGGAAGACTTCTGTGGTTACTGTGTAAAGCAATATTTGCACTTCCACCAGTAGACTAGGATCAGATCCAGTGAAATATTATGCATGTAGGGTTGTGCTGGGTTTTTTTTAGAAACATTATCAAACTTGATTTTAACATATATTCCCCCTCCTCTCTCCAATTTATACATTTTCAGTCTTTTTTTCTTCAGTAAATGGTCTACCATTTCGAATTTGGGTGCAGTTTACTGGATGCTTTATTTACCTTGATTTCTCTAGTGGATGAGAATTTTAATAAATCTGATTTAGCTAGCTACCACAACTACATTTACATTTGCATTTGCTTTGTGCTGTCAAAGTGGTTTAACACAGCTGAAACATCCCAGTGAGTCTAACAATGTGGCTTTATTCACAACATAGCAAGCCTCACTCAGGCTGATGTCTCTGTGCAAAGCACTCTGAAAATATACAGGAGGTGATAATCCCAGCTCAGAGAATTTTGTAATGCAGAAGTCAAACCATAATATCAATATAAAACAAGAGAGCAGGAGAAAAGAAAAGAAAAGAAAAAAAGAAAAAGAAAAAGAAAAAGAAAAAGAAAAGAAAAGAAAAGAAAAGAAAAGAAAAGAAAAGAAAAGAAAAGAAAAGAAAAAAAGAAAAAGAAAAAGAGAAAAGAGAAGAAAAATACTTTCTTCCCCACATTATTTTTTATCTTAATAAAATTAGAGCAAGTAAGTACGATGCATGATATACATGCTCAATACCTATAAAAAAAGGGCACAATTAAATGAAGTATAGGCTCCATTTCTTCATTTTACTTTTCTTCATCTCCTGTGTTTTTTTCAGCCATTAGCACATAAGTGCCATGCCATGTACTGTAATAATATAGTTCCTTCAGCATTTCTGTCTTATCTTGAAAAATACAAGTTTCACTTTGCCTAGTAATTAATCTTTGAAGTTCTTGATAGCTCCTTGTACAATATATTTACCAAATAATTGGAAAGCAGTTTTTAATGGGGTTGGTACTTGCCTTACAGCTTAATATCAGGCGTGGAAATAACAAAGAAAGAGACTGAGTCCACAAAGTGAAGCTTTGTTGTCAATAGTACATTAATTTTCTTCTTGAATAGTGAAATTCCACCAGACATGGTATCTAGTTCAAAATGCCACCACATAAATAACTGTGTAACTGGTTAGAATCTGCCTCTATTATTACTGGATATGAACAGATATTTTACCAATTTGCAATGAAATTTAAAACAAATAATAAAAAAAGTTGGTTGGTTGGTTGTTTTTAATAATAGATTTCTTTCATGTTTATTTATAAGTGCTCAATTCAACTGAATTAAAAGTAAAGATTATTTCTGCAGATTTTTTCATATCAAGAAAAGTAGAAAAACACTCAGAAAAGCCCTATCTCTTAGGTTGCTCTGAAAGGCACAGTGTATTTCCTAATCTCTCTATATGTTGCTGCTACACAGCACAGACCTTTCTCCTGGCCACAATTCCAGCATTCTCCATGCCCTAACAGTACATGACAAACAGGATATACTTGGCTCCTTTGTCGACTCTTTTACCTTGGCACCCTCTCAGACTTCACTGTTTTCCTAAAACCTGTTAAGTGATGCTGCAGGTCTTGTTGGCCCCTGTGTGTGATCTGCTCCCACAGTTACCAGGTGACATGAAAGGGGTGCTCCTGAAGCACAGAGCTCAGGCCCTCCCGGTGGGACTTCACCACCTGTGACATTTCAGGCGCACACTTTCCAATATCCAAGCAATCCAGACCAGGGGAAACTGTACAGCAGACCACAGGCAAGGTAGTTCTGTTTGGCATGCTGGATCAAAAAATCAGAAATACATAGTTGTGCTCCACACAAAATAAATTGAGATCTCTGCTGAACAGTAGTGGCAGAGGATTGTATTGGGAACTGCTAAGGAGACTGTAAGGAGAACAAGGTCACATGAGCTGCTCCCCTGCAGACTGCCTATGGATTATTGGGTCTGAATTCTCCCATGAGTGTACACCACATCTTTCGGTTACAAGCATAGCAAAAAATGAAGCATGGGAGAAACCACCTTTGAAATTCACACTGAAGAAAATTTCTGCATTAAAATCACCTTATAGTCTTAGGTTTTATTTTGGGTCTTTGGGGGAACAGATGTGTGTACATCCCCTTCTTTTATAATTCAGCCAGTGTATTTAGGGTTATAAATTCCAAAAGATTCACTGAGATTAATATTTCTTAATGTATTGAGTTCTTTTTCATTATTTGCTTTCAAAAGATGATATCAAGAGAGGGTTGTGAAAGTAGCACCGACTTACAGCAGGAGGGGAGCTACTTTGGCAACACCTCTCCCACCCCCCTCAATAGCAAGAAAAAGTAAAAATCAGACAGGTTGGTAGAATGACTGAGAATCAACAGACTGGTGTTTCTCATCCTTTCTCTACCAGGCCCACATAAAATAGAGTGAAAAATTGGAATTATTCTTACATCTGAAGTGTACACTTTCACAACACTGAAGTAAAGCCTGTATCCTAAAATTGATCAGTTACTGCAACAAAATGCTTGCATTTGTCCTTTCAGTATAAAGGAAAAAAATATACCACAAGAGGCTGAAAGGATTGTAGCTCTATTTTTCCAAGTACAACCACTCAAACAACTCTGGTCTGAGAAATGAATATTTCAGAAAGAATACCTAGTAACATCAGAGACTGATGGAAGTGTCTGAGAATGAGGAATAAAAAAACCCAGTGACTCTGAATGCTACAGTAGAGTTGCTCTGCTCAGCAGGTAACTACTGAACTTTAGAGTACCATTCTCACAGCTCCCAAGTGACTCCTGACCAAGGGAGGGAAATCTGAGGGAAAATGTAAGACAGCGTCTTTTTGAGTCCAGAACAAAATGAAACAGGTAACTTGGAACAGATAGCTTTCTCTTTTTCTAAAATTGTGTTCAATTCAGTAATGCATTGAACACATGCTGGAATTAAATACGAGACAAAACAAAATCCCAGAAAAATTACCTTTTCCTTTCTGAAGGCTTTCTTCCTTCTATTTTGCTGCATTCCTCTGGCTTCCTTCTTAGACCTTTTGTGATATTTTCTTTCACAGAATATAATCTTCAGTGTGATACCCTTGTCCTATAGGAACCTCTCAGTATTTTTCAGTCTTTTCTCTTATTCTTCACTATGCTTTTTAGTCCTCTGATTAGAGAAGTGTGTGTCTAATTCATCAGGAACGTGGGGGTTCTTCAACTAGGACTAAAAGATAATTTTGCTAATTAAATTAGGTTAATCAAAAGTGTGAGTCTGAACATCTCCTCCTAGCTCCTTCTATATCTAATACTTTGCCAGTGCATTCCCTACTTACTTAAATTATCTTGCCATCACTGCCTACATTCGTGTTTTTAGGGGGATCAATAAGCTCAACACTTACCTCAGTGTTAAACAGACTTCTAATTCTTAGGCTACACTGATCTAAAGACTTTCCTCAAAACACTTCTAGTGCACTTTTTAAAGAGTAAGTCTACCAGGAAAAAAAAAAAGAAAAAAGGCAATTCAGTAAATCCCATACATTACCATGTGGTCGGAGAAATGCATTCTGCTTGACACGTGTACAGTCTATAGATTTTTTTTTAAACTAGAGCACTAATCACACCTTTGATGTTCAATATAAATCCACAGCCTAATGGAAACTGAGCTCTTGGGAAGATGCCAGAGACAATAGCATTTTAGCCCTGCCCATACTGCTCTAGGCTTTGCCTCCCTTGCAAGTAAACCTAGGACAAATGGCTACAGATTTGGGAAAGAGATAGTCTACAAGAGCCTGGATGAGCCCAAAGACACTTAGCTCTGCTGTCCTTGCCCTGCTCATCAAAGGATCAATTAAACTCACTGATTTTTTAGTTGAGCTAAATGGAAGACCATGCTTGTAGCATCCAATGAACACAGATAATAGAAACTCACCTTTTCTGAGATCACAGCTCAAATAATACATAACTTTTTTTATGAAACCTAACATCTTTTGTGCACATGAAAGTCTTTGACTTTTTCAGAAAGTTAAGAGGTTATTACATTTCAATAGCCATGATGTTCAGACTAGAGCTCTAGGGAAATAGGTTTAGTAGGCAAACCAAAAAAAGCTATAAGTTATTTTAGCAAACTTTGTTTGGAAATAAAGGACACAAAATTTGAAGTGTATTTTGATTTAGAAGTTTGCAGCACAAAGATTTTCTAATTTTCTTTTTGAAATTTAAAAGGTAGAAGAAGCAGCATAAACTAGAATTAATGTGTTTATTGAACTTGTTGTTACTGAGAGCCAAAAATTAAGACAAACTGATGAGTGCAAGTTGCGTGAAAACACATCAAGTTATGAATAATTTTATCCATTATGTTCAGAGAGACACTGTTCATCAATTACTTATGAAAGTACTTAGTATTTTTATTGGAGAAGTGAAAAACTATGGCTTTTCTATTTGCAGGTGGAATTATTTGCTGGTTAGAATATTGCTGAACAGCAATGAAGCATGTTATCTGCAAACCTGACAAGGACATATTCTTGTCACCTCCTCCAGATATAAATAAAATATCTCAAACAGGACAGATCTCCTCTTTACCAGCCTCCAGGTAGTCTATGGCCCATTAAATGCCAACCATGTTTTCACCAATATTTGTCCTAACTGGACAACATACATTAAAGTAAAAAAAAAAACCTAACAGCAGGAGACTTTGTGATCTCATTAGGAGAGCTGTACCAGACCTAGAGCTTGAAGTCAGTTAGAGGAGAAGGTTTGTGAGAAAACAGCATCTATGAAGTCCTTTCCAGCTATAGGTATATAAGCCAATGGTAAAATGCTCATCTAGAGCTATAAACATATTCATACTTCTGGTTTTTCCTTCTATAAACCTTTTAAAATAGACCCCAGTGGGGTAGATAACCGTTACATAAAATGTCGTGTGAAACTGGGTAGTTTGATACTACCTCTCTTATCACTAACTTTGTTTTACAGTACAATATACTCTGCCACTTACCTTCTTATGAGCGAGTTGCTTTTAAAGTATCTGCACATAATTTGGCATAATTTTTATTCAGTTCAGCACAATATGATTCAATTGGCAGTCTTTGCTCTACGGAGATCATTTTAGTCTGAAATGTAATTACCACTAATCCCTGGAGGGTGTGGTCCTTCCAGGTCAAGGATAAAACCCTTGGCATAAGAAGCAAGAAACCTGAATGAATTACCAGCAGGTTTTTTTAAGTTCCATGTTGTTAAACATACATTAGTATCTTGAACCATTGCTTACTGTTATCTCTGAATTGCAAATTCTAAATTTATCAAATTTGCAACTAATTTAAACAGTTTTTAATTTTAATGAGAATGTGATACAATTGAAACACGGTTATTAAAGAAACCAAACAAACCCAAACAACAAAACACCACAAAAACCAACTCATTGCATATTACTAACAATGGAATAAAAATGCAAGTCAGATTAGGTCTGAAACACTGCCAGAAGAAAAAATAGTAGCCAAGGAGAGAAAGAAATAGAACTGTAACAGGTGTCCAGCCACTGATAGTCTTCCAGCATAATGTGGTGGTGTCAAAGAACATGCAAAAGCTAAAGCAGTTTGAGATGATTCATTTAAACTAGTGCCAGACATATACAGTGCTCTTATCTATGTCTAAATTACTTCATAAGGTCCTTTTGATAGCCAGTGTGTACAAATAAATGTTCTTGGGATGTGATTTGCTTAGACTGTTTTGGATTTCTGTATTATGAGCTGTGTTTTTGTGCAGAGTGGCCATCCTTTTTTCTACGAGGATACACTTCAGGGACTGGATAAGACAGACTAACCTGGTCTTGTCCTTCTATTGTTGTTTCTATAGAAAATATTACAATATATAAAACCACAAATTAACATATTAAAAGTAATAAAAATACCTGGACTTAAATTTTCAAAACCCACAGAGAAGATTTTGACATCCAATAATTTAGATTAATTTGCTCTCTTTGAAAATGAGGTCTCTAAATCTACCCAAAAGAAAAATCATTCCATTATGTAATGCCCAGAATTTTTTTTTTTTGTTATTATTTTAGGACTCTCTGAGAAAGCAATAAATTGGATACAATCACAGTGAAAATATCATTGTAAGAATAGTATAGATTTTTTTAAATTTAAGATATGCTTATTGTATGTCACTCATTTTTGACTCACAAATAGAAACAGTAATATTCTTAGGGTATAGATGGGAATTTTGCTAATTTGCATATCCTATAGGTCTCTTCATGACAGACAAGACCCACCTTTATTCCTGAGAAACAGTATAGTCATTTTACTAAACATTTTTTAAGTGTCAGTGGACCCATCTCACCTATCTGTCTCAGTCATTCTCCTTCTAGTGGGTCTGCTCTTCCCATCACTGTTGCAACACTCAAAACTTTACACATACTGCATTTTATTTCTCCACTCACTGTTCCAGATGCTGAATTCCAAACACCTCTTTATATACACTCTGAGGTAGTTGGGAGTTTAATCTTCTCATCACAGCCCCATCCATGACTGTTCACATCCTTCTTGCTAATGAAGCAACCTAAACTCCTTGGTAGATGCAATGTTTCCCTCAATTTAAAATTCCGAATACAAGCTGAAGAAGGGAAGTAAGAAACTCTGATAGACACTCACTTCCTCCACTGAGGCCCTTATAGTTTGATCAGGGAAGCTGCAGCATTTGACATAGAAGCAGCCAGAGCCCATGAGAGATCACTGGAAAACATAATCCAGTTAACGCCAATTTGTGTCACTTGAAATCACAGACAAACTTGACCTTAAGAAATGCGCATTTCAACACATGAGCCCTACATATAAACGAAACAGGATAAGAGATTGGCAAGGATATCAAGCATGAGGTAAGGAGTGTATATTGTAACACACTCTGTTTTTTGTTCTCTTATTGGCACATTTCAGAATGAAACAGGGACTGCTCTGAAATGAACAGTAATCTTATTCCTATTGAACATAAAAGAACATTAAACACATTGATTACTTTCAACAAGCAAGCTCACTTCAAACTAACAGCTCATAAAGATGAAGATTTCAACATGCTCCTCTGGAAATTGAAGAAAACACTGAAAGTGTAAAAGCATTTAAGCATGTTTTTAGGTACTGTCCTCTGAAGGAATGAGCTGAGTGCTAAAGTACTTCTTCCAATTATTGTGTGAACTGTTTTAGCAGATGGTAGCTCCCATTCATTGATCTTCAATGAGATATGGTAGCAAAAAATATGACGCAATCTTAGTCCTAAAGAGGTTATAATGTAAACAAAGTGACACAAAGGGAAAAAATGTTAGAGAAAAGGAATCTTCATCAGATCAGGAATTTATATTCATGAACCACAGAACTACAGTCTTCTGGTTCCCTGGTTAGTTCCTAGAATACAATAATATTTCTAGCTCAATAATTCCCCTCACAAAAAGAAAAAGAACTGAAGGGAAAATATCTGGAAAAATTGATTGTCAAACAGGGCTCCTAGACAGGAGCAAGATATTACATTTGAGATTTATTGAGACAAAAAAAAAAAGGTGATGGAAGTATTAAAACATTATTCATCTACTAAGTGACCATATTCCTCATCTTAGATGTCACTATTTACAAGAGTTTTGAATAAGCTCCCTACCCTCAGTTCTTCCCTTACCCCCAAAGAATTTTACTTCACAGCTAATGTTCAGTGTGAGCTGAACTTCTTTTGGTAAAAAGATAACAGGGTAACATTATGCTAAGTAGTTCTTCATGGAGAAACTATTTCAGAAACTGGATTTTTGTACAAATTCAGTGTTTATCAGGATTCAGTATTAGGTATTCTGAAGACTGAATGCAGAGGGAACAACAATTATAAACTCATCAATAGAAGAATCAGAATTGTTATCTGTATGTGGTTTAAAAAATCTTTTGCATATTGTGTGGACAATTTGGTATTCCTCTACTTTGTGTTACCTCTGTGTCTTAGAAAACTTGCCAAGTAATGAAATACTGGCATTTGCAAGAGTGGTTGGATATCTGGCAAACTGCATATGTTTGAAGAATTTGATTCAGCTTTAACTTGCAGCTGCTGCTTATACAATCATTCTGCTGTGTTTGTAGGTCTCTGATGTATGCAAAAGACTGATTATAGTTTGGCACAGCTCCTGGTGGTTTAACCAGAGGGACATTTCCCTTAATCTCACCTGGCAGTGAAGTTGAAAATGAGCCACAATATTTGAGTCTTAGCAACAGTGGTTTGTAATCAGCGATTCCAATTATGGGATGAGGGAACACTAATTGACCACGAGCTGTCAGAGCAAATGGGCAAGAGAAAGTTATTAACTTTCTGTCTTGACCTCAAAAATGTAATAGAACAGATATAGGTACTTTTTTTTTTTTCTCTTTTGGAAATAAGAAAACAAGATTAAAATGATCTTTCTTGTATGGTCAAGAGAAGAATATAACTTAGTTTATCTAAAGAAATATTTGGGAGGGACTGAATGTGACTGTGGAAGGTCAAGAACCAACATCCAAAATCCTTTATTAACTATTAGATGTGTAAAAGCCCTTTACTTATATTTTGAATACAGAAGCTTTACATAGAGGTACTTGCATCTCATTCCAGATGGGAAAAATATAAAAATACGTCAATGAGTAATTAAGAAAAAATAGAATATATCACCATGAATTTTCAAAATAGCTTAGTCTGGTGTGTGAATCAAAAGAACTCATTTTCTTTCCACTATCAGGTTTTATGACCATGAATTTCTCACCTCGGTGCCTTAAGTGTGTTTATAGCATGAAGCTTCCTTTATGTACGTCTGTCTGATTACCTAAGCAATTTATGTTTTCCATTTTTTTTGTTTTGAAACTGTCTTAACTTATTTTTCAAATTAGTAATTGTTATTGCTATCAAATTGTATCTCCTTTAGTTATTATATTGCTTCATGGTATTTTTAGTTCCCAAAGTTTCTCTTAGGATAAGATCTCCTGCACAAGGTGCCAAATGCCTTTCCTGTGATACGCCGAAATATGTCTTTATATAAGTGAGAGTAAGCCAAAACTGCCTCCTGAATATATAGTCCTTACAAAGAAATTCAACCCACTAATGGAGATTTGAGCTACAGTTTCCAGCAAATCCCAAACAAACAAACAAACAAAAATGCTTCGCATTGTCACAATGTTTGAAATCACTCAGTTGTTTTAATAACTGGAGTTAATTTGGTTTGAAGCAAAATTAGCATTAAATGGTCCCATGGGGTAATTGTGCAAAGAACGATGATAACATTGCGTAAAAGGGAAGTAGAAATGGCTTAACTTAACTGTTTTGATGGAAAAGTTTATTGGAAAAAAAGACATCACCATTAAAAGTACTTTTATCCCTTTAAAAAATTTGTAATATAGAGTTGTCACACAGACTGTTTTACAGTTTGCTGAAAAATAAACATTGAAAAAGAATATACAAATTGTCATTAAACCACCACACAATGATAGCTATATCTTGCCCATAAATAAAGGGATTCAGATGGTAATTTGTGTTTATGACACAGAAATAAAAAGGTAACAGCAGAAGTAAGAAGAAAAAGAGGTGAATACTTGATGATTTTATATTGTAGGAAAGACTAAAATATTATTCAATATTGTTATTCTGCTTGCCAGTACATGCAGTGGATTTTTGCATCCTCCAATGAACACACTTCTTTGGATATGTGTACAGCTATGCAAAATTAAGCAGGAAATGTAGGCCCTCTTAAAAAAAGAAGTCGACTAGTGTCAGAGACTGGAAGGAGTAATCTGTCTTGAGACAGCTTGGAATGTGTGTAATAGGGGGTGGGTCAGGCTTTCTCTGGTGAGGTGGTGCCCTGCCCCCCGTGCCACCCAGCCAAGCAGTATCTGTCAACCAGAGGACACTGGAGGCAGCCCCCCAGTATGGCCTAACCCAGCCCCTGAGTGGCCAAGTGACTGGAAGACCCACCTGGGGGGAAGGCCCATGATGGGACAAGAGTTTAAGAAGGCTGACCACAAGGCAAGCATGTTGATCTTTAACCCTACCTTCATCTTGGGGTCTTCTATCCTTTACATCACTGGAACCCAGGAATTGGTAGCTACATGTCTATTTTTCTATGTCTTTCCTGACTTCCTGGTTTTTTCCCTTTCTTCTCCTTCTAACGGTCTTTTCATGGAAAATAACATCGAATGGGTTTAAAGGTTGCTGAGCAGAATGGGCTAAGTCAATACTGTGATAAGTGTTCTATGTTGTACTAAATCTTTTGCCAAAGTTCCTTGATTTTCCATAGTTTGCCAGTAAACTTTTGTGTAATTTTTACCTCTTGAGAATACCTAGTCAGTATTTCTCCCGTGCATCTACCCAGAGCAATGGAACCTTGGTTTAGGCCATACATTAATTCTCCAGGGTGTAACAACAAGCTATTGGTCAGGATCTAGGGGAATAGGGTACGGAAGGAAATTCAGCTTTTCCAAGCTCTTTATTTTGATCCCATTTCTTTCTTTCATTTTTTTTTTTTAACACCGGGTGCCCACCAAAGCTGTTCCATCACTCTCCTCCTTGGCTAGACAGGGAGAAAAAATGCAACAAAAGGGTCTTGGCTTGAGAAAAGAACAGGGATAGACTCACCAGTTGTCATCACAGGCAAAACAGAATCGGCTCAGGGAAATTACATTAATTTACTACCAATCAAATCAGAGTAGGATGTTGAGAAATAAGCCCAAATCTGAAAAGACCATCTACCTATCTCTCCCTTTTTCCCAGACTCAACTTCCCTGATAGCTTCTCTACCTCTTTCTCCCAAGCAGTGCAGAGGGACTGGGAAAGGGAGTTGTGGTCAGTTCATCGCACATTGCTTCTGTCGCTCCTTCCTCCCCACATTCTTCTCCTGTTCCAGTGTGGGGTCCTTTGCTTGGGAGACAGTTCTCCATGAACTTCTCCAACATAAGTTCTTCCCAAAGGCTGCAGTCCTTCATGAACATGGGTCGTTTCACTGGGTGAAACAGGCTACAGTTCTTCAGAAACAGGCTGCTCCACTCTGGCTGCTTTCCATGAGGTCATAAATCCTGACAGAAAACTTGCTTCAGCATGGCTCCTCTTTCCATGGTCGACAGGTCTTGCCAGGAGCCTGCTCCAGCATGGGGTCTCCACAGAGTCATACTCTCCTTTGGGAGAGTCAAACTCTCCACTTGCTTATGTGTGTGACCCTCCATGTGCTGCTGCTCGATCTCTGCTCCACTGTGGACCCCCATAGGTGCAAGTGAACAGCTGCCTCACCTCGGTCTTCACCACGGGCTGCAGGTGAATCTCTGCTGTGGAAGCTCGAGCACTTCTTCACTGTGATTTCCATAATATGGGCATTGATCTAATATCAACACCCACCTAAGACGGACACAGACTCTCTAACAGTTTAGAGTTAGAAAGTGTATGTTTATTCCAGTGCCGGGCAGCTGTGCGGGATAGCTCCCTAATATGCAGTGCAAAGGTACAAGCCAATACAAAGTCTATTTATCTACAAAGTTATAAATATCCAAAATACAAATGCATATTTTTAACATCGACACCTCCCATTCTCCACTTCATATGGTAATTAGCTTAGAAGTCATTAAGCATGCGTGGTATGTTCTCTGAATTGGGTCACTAGTCTCCTTATTTGGGGAGGGGTCCTGGAAGATGAAGTAAAACTATTCTCCCTCACTCTGATCTTTCTACCTTTCTGGGTTTTTGACAATACAGATTACTCTTGGTGAACTTTCAGTTCCTCTCTTCGTGACTTCTGAATAAGTTCTCAGATGGGGGAAATTAGTAATTGTCTACATTTCTTTAGATCTATTTATCAGTGTTTCTGTTTCTCATTATAAGCACAGCTAAACAAATATAAAAGTAACAAGCAATCAGTTAATTACATCTTAAAAGCTCATTTCAGGCCTGACTCTTCTTAACTAATTAATAACTTTTAATTTATTCCAGCCAGGCTTATTTATCCATCTATTTTAACAAATTTCAACAAAGTTAACCTTTAACTAAAATCTTAATATTTCTTTTAAAATCCATGTTTCAACTGACCTGGGTGTCTGCACAGTTGCTTCTCTCCCACCTTCTCACTTTGATGTTCAGCTGTTGTTAAACAGCAGATTTTCCCCATTCTTAAATATGTTGTCACAGAGGCTCAGCTTTGACCAGTAATTAGTCTGTCTTGGACCCAGCTGGCATTGACTTTTTTGGACTTAGGAGAAGCTTCTGGCATCATCTCACAGAAGCCACCACTGAAGTCTCTGCAGCTACTGAATCCTTGCCATGTAAGCCCAGTATGGTTTGAAAGAGACTACTCAGACAAGAAAGTAGATTGTTGTCATCTGTACAAATCTAAACTCGGTATGAATAAGAATGCATATAACTGGAATTTGAAACAAAGATTGTTCCAAAACCTAAGATGAGAAAATTCTCTGTAGGGGACAACACTGGATTCATGTAAATAATTAAAGTGGGTTTGGATTTACATCTAGTTAAAAAAAACCAGAGGACAGTGGAGGCAGCCCCCCAGTATGGCCTAACCCAGCCCCTGAGTGGCCAAGTGACTGGAAGACCCACCTGGGGGGAAGGCCCATGATGGGACAAGAGTTTAAGAAGGCTGACCACAAGGCAAGCATGTTGATCTTTAACCCTACCTTCATCTTGGGGTCTTCTATCCTTTACATCACTGGAACCCAGAAATTGGTAGCTACATGTCTATTTTTCTATGTCTTTCCTGACTTCCTGGTTTTTTCCCTTTCTTCTCCTTCTAACGGTCTTTTCATGGAAAATAACATCGAATGGGTTTAAAGGTTGCTGAGCAGAATGGGCTAAGTCAATACTGTGATAAGTGTTCTATGTTGTACTAAATCTTTTGCCAAAGTTCCTTGATTTTCCATAGTTTGCCAGTAAACTTTTGTGTAATTTTTACCTCTTGAGAATACCTAGTCAGTATTTCTCCCGTGCATCTACCCAGAGCAATGGAACCTTGGTTTAGGCCATACATTAATTCTCCAGGGTGTAACAACAAGCTATTGGTCAGGATCTAGGGGAATAGGGTACGGAAGGAAATTCAGCTTTTCCAAGCTCTTTATTTTGATCCCATTTCTTTCTTTCATTTTTTTTTTTTAACACCGGGTGCCCACCAAAGCTGTTCCATCACTCTCCTCCTTGGCTAGACAGGGAGAAAAAATGCAACAAAAGGGTCTTGGCTTGAGAAAAGAACAGGGATAGACTCACCAGTTGTCATCACAGGCAAAACAGAATCGGCTCAGGGAAATTACATTAATTTACTACCAATCAAATCAGAGTAGGATGTTGAGAAATAAGCCCAAATCTGAAAAGACCGTCTACCTATCTCCCCCTTTTTCCCAGACTCAACTTCCCTGATAGCTTCTCTACCTCTTTCTCCCAAGCAGTGCAGAGGGACTGGGAAAGGGAGTTGTGGTCAGTTCATCGCACATTGCTTCTGTCGCTCCTTCCTCCCCACATTCTTCTCCTGTTCCAGTGTGGGGTCCCTTGCTTGGGAGACAGTTCTCCATGAACTTCTCCAACATAAGTTCTTCCCAAAGGCTGCAGTCCTTCATGAACATGGGTCGTTTCACTGGGTGAAACAGGCTACAGTTCTTCAGAAACAGGCTGCTCCACTCTGGCTGCTTTCCATGAGGTCATAAATCCTGACAGAAAACTTGCTTCAGCATGGCTCCTCTTTCCATGGTCGACAGGTCTTGCCAGGAGCCTGCTCCAGCATGGGGTCTCCACAGAGTCATACTCTCCTTTGGGAGAGTCAAACTCTCCACTTGCTTATGTGTGTGACCCTCCATGTGCTGCTGCTCGATCTCTGCTCCACTGTGGACCCCCATAGGTGCAAGTGAACAGCTGCCTCACCTCGGTCTTCACCACGGGCTGCAGGTGAATCTCTGCTGTGGAAGCTCGAGCACTTCTTCACTGTGATTTCCATAATATAGGCATTGCTTTTCCATAATATGGGCATTGATCTAATATCAACACCCACCTAAGACGGACACAGACTCTCTAACAGTTTAGAGTTAGAAAGTGTATGTTTATTCCAGTGCCGGGCAGCTGTGCGGGATAGCTCCCTAATATGCAGTGCAAAGGTACAAGCCAATACAAAGTCTATTTATCTACAAAGTTATAAATATCCAAAATACAAATGCATATTTTTAACATCGACACCTCCCATTCTCCACTTCATATGGTAATTAGCTTAGAAGTCATTAAGCATGCGTGGTATGTTCTCTGAATTGGGTCACTAGTCTCCTTATTTGGGGAGGGGTCCTGGAAGATGAAGTAAAACTATTCTCCCTCACTCTGATCTTTCTACCTTTCTGGGTTTTTGACAATACAGATTACTCTTGGTGAACTTTCAGTTCCTCTCTTCGTGACTTCTGAATAAGTTCTCAGATGGGGGAAATTAGTAATTGTCTACATTTCTTTAGATCTATTTATCAGTGTTTCTGTTTCTCATTATAAGCACAGCTAAACAAATATAAAAGTAACAAGCAATCAGTTAATTACATCTTAAAAGCTCATTTCAGGCCTGACTCTTCTTAACTAATTAATAACTTTTAATTTATTCCAGCCAGGCTTATTTATCCATCTATTTTAACAAATTTCAACAAAGTTAACCTTTAACTAAAATCTTAATATTTCTTTTAAAATCCATGTTTCAACTGACCTGGGTGTCTGCACAGTTGCTTCTCTCCCACCTTCTCACTTTGATGTTCAGCTGTTGTTAAACAGCAGATTTTCCCCATTCTTAAATATGTTGTCACAGAGGCTCAGCTTTGACCAGTAATTAGTCTGTCTTGGACCCAGCTGGCATTGACTTTTTTGGACTTAGGAGAAGCTTCTGGCATCATCTCACAGAAGCCACCACTGAAGTCTCTGCAGCTACTGAATCCTTGCCATGTAAGCCCAGTATGGTTTGAAAGAGACTACTCAGACAAGAAAGTAGATTGTTGTCATCTGTACAAATCTAAACTCGGTATGAATAAGAATGCATATAACTGGAATTTGAAACAAAGATTGTTCCAAAACCTAAGATGAGAAAATTCTCTGTAGGGGACAACACTGGATTCATGTAAATAATTAAAGTGGGTTTGGATTTACATCTAGTTAAAAAAATAATTTAAAAAATTCTTCCTTTAGCTTTCAGTGTTATTTGTTATAACACTGAGCATTTAGTAGCTAAAAAAGTATATTTTTTACACCTGGTGAGCTCTAAATAGCAAATGGAGTATCAGTAACAGCAAAACAGCTGTTCTGTCCATTAAGCCATTACTGTTGCTGTTTTCTTCCTGCTAATGTGGTTAATATTTTCTTAGTTATAATTTTCAAAACAGAATACTAGAAGCCTCAGGGTTCAGCTAACATACAGTATAATCCTTTCATTTAACATGGAGATTGTCCAGCTGAGAGGTAATGCAGTAAACATTTTTAAAAATATTCCTGCTCAAATTTCTGTGAAACATGAATGAGTCTGGATCTCAGTGTAGAATTGTTGACCAAATTCCCTAGAGTTTTAAGATTGCAGGAAAAACTGCTCTAGGTTTTGTTATGCACCCAGGAAATAATTACTAGATTTGGATCTGTTTTGATTCCCTTTCATCTTAAGTTTGCTCTTGAGATACTAGTTGTCCAGAATATAGGAGGTAAAATGATGATGGAGAGAATGGATTACAAAACAGAGTATTTCAGCAGGCAAATTTATGAAGAAGAGTTAGATAATTTCTGATTGAAATAGTTCAATAAATATGCTAAAATTATGCATATAAGAAAATATGGCTTTATTTTCAGAGAGAGCAAGTTTCTCTGGCTTTCAATTATGTCAACAGCTTTCTTGAGTGATTCAGCATTCTGAAAGCCAAACCATATTTAGTTACTGGAATGTAGATTTATATACAGACTTTTGGGCACAGTGTACAAAAACACATCTTGTAAGAGCTCAGTCATCTCTATTTCTAGTCTTTGCAATTAACATTCTTTTTAATGTTGTATTTCTTACATTTTTATTTCACAAATTGTACGTAACTGGGGCTAGGATTGAATTAATTTCAACTATCATTATGAAACTGACTGAAATGCCTAAATGAGATCATAGACACTTCTCAATCTGGAGATGGGAAAAGCTTCATTTTTTTCCATACTAATAATGGAAGCCTGCAATAGAGAAAATGCAAGATGTAAAACAAAATGGTAGATAATGCAACTGGTTTTATTCTTCCTTTTGTCCTTCCCAATCACGCCTAAACCAAATTACATATTCAGCATGTGCTGTTGTCAATAGCTGAGAACTTTGTGGGTGCTATTCTAAGATGGCTAGCTTATATTTATGTATGAGTATCTCTCTTCAAACAATACGTAAGGCAGGATTAAGACATAGGATATTTTAGCAAACAAAAAACCACAGAAGTAAAAAATTTAAACACACTTTATGTAGCCTTCAGAATTCTATTTTCAAATTTCACTTGATATTATATGGAGCTCTGACTACTGACTTCCTGTATAAAGATTCCAAACCTTTACTCTTATTAGTGATTCAACCAGCACATGAAGTCAAGGTTGTAAGTAAAAAAAACATAAAAGTTCTTGTAAACAATATAGAAATCCAATAGAAAACAAAAGATGCTTCTATGCCTTTCTTCAGAAAGCTCTGTTCTATGTCTTTGAACTAATTCTTCTAGTCTATCTTACAATTCAAAAGCTGAAAAATATAAACTTTCTTTTTCTGCTCCCTTCTTGCCTGAACACTGAAGATCTTTCATCTTCCAGAGCTAGACCTTTTTCAGTCTTAAATAAGACACTAAACTGCATTGAAATCTGTGACATCATATGAAAACAGCAGATAAGTTTATTCTCTCAGAAGCATGAACATATTAAAACCGGGTTTGATGCAAGGAGTGACAAGCACACAAAAGGCAAAAAAAAAAGTAGTGTCCTGAGAGGAACAAATCAACATATATTTTAAAATATAGGATTGTCCTTAAATCTATATAGAGATAAAATAACTAACAAAGGAAGAGAAATAAACAATTTGTTTTCTGCAAGCACTATTTGGTAATTACTGGATAAATTTCATCCCTATTTTGCCAGGAGAAGCATTCCATGGAGTGAAATTTCACTTATAAATTTGTATGTATTAAAATTTTTAAAGAACTTTGCTTGTGTTGAAGGAAGACCATGTAAAATATTTCCTTTCCAGTGGATGTTTGCACTAGAAGAAAAATCACCATTCCGCACTACGCAGTTCGATTCCATTCTTTTTTCCTAGATATGAATATATTACGAGACTTTTCACTATCATATGAGAAAGTAACATTCCCTTCTGGACAAATGCTCTTGAGAGCTAAAGTAATAGTAATTAAATGTTTGTAGAGTAGCAGCACATTGGTTTTGTATGAATACAGGTTCAGATAACCCAGCTTCCCAGTTCGCTCATGGGCTAAATGTTCATTCATTCCAAAGATGATAATTGGAATGGATTAGCTAGTTTCCTTTGAAAATCCCAACCCAAAACTGGACATGGTTGTAACATAGTTCAAGCCAAGCTCCCAAAAAGCCTTTGGTGTCCTTCTTTCTCATAACATCTTAAAATACCTTGTGGGTTTTGCAAAGTCAAACGTTCTACTACTTCCTCATGTCAGACTCAAGGGCATGCAATGCAACAACTCAGTGCCATTTTACAAAACCATCACTTTTCTGTGTTGTAGCACTCTCCACATATTATTTCAAATAACTAGCAATGGGGAGAAAAATAATTTGATAGACACAAAACAGTAATATTTTGAGGATGCAAGACATCGGCAAATGACGGGGAAGAGAAGATAAGAAATCAAGCGCTGCATGCACTTACCGCTATGGAGGTGGACGCAACTTTTAAAGAAGGTCTACTCCTTTACTTGATCATAAACTCTTACTCAACACTTGGCCTAAAGACTTCTTACTTTTTATAACTGATGCATGAGCCATGCATATATTCATAATTAATAGTTTTTATTGAAATGCCCTGAAGTTGTTGGCAGATGATTCCTCAGGATCTTTGTGAATCCCATCAGATGCTTCCCAAGCTTCCATGTTAGGGGGTAAGAGGAGAACAGAAGAATCTATGATGGTTTTTTCTCTTACATCATTATAATGCAGTGTTACAGTATAGGAGCACTTTGTTATCGAGACTGGACATCAGCCCTAGGAAGCGCAGTTGCCAATACCTATAAAAGTAATGCTGCATAAATTAAGGACATATTTGACATGATCTGTTAGTACAAATGTGAGATAGGGAGATGTACTTATTGCTACAGGAAATTCACAATTATCTTGTGCCCTGATACATCACGGCATCATAGATCATTTCTTATTGGTCAAGTAGACTTGAAAATTCATGTTTTTCACAATGGCACCAGCCTTGTTTGCAGTGACAGCACTTATAGTGTGTAACCTAAAGCTATTTCTGATAAGATGATAGATTCTTAACCAGGTACCAGTGCACAACAGAAAGTTTGTTGAGCATTTGCCAACCATATGCTTGGTGCTCATCACTGTGTATTCACATCAGGGGGGAAATACTCTGTATTAGGTGGATACTCAACATTTCAGATATCAATTCCACTGTGTTAATTCACTGTAGTCCTGTCTCCTCCAGTTTTGTGCAACAATGCCATCATTCCACAGCAGAGGGTTAATTACCAGATTACAAAATTATCTTGCCAGTTATGAACTGCTGAACAGGTATGAAGCTACTCTGCTATTATGCAAAATTATTCCACGGAGTAAGCACTCAGGCAAACATTCATTCACATTATCTTACATTCAGTTGATGCTCTTGGGCTTCTCTTGGCAAACCTGAGTCTTGCTGGCCCAGTTTTCAGTTCTTCCTGATGCTGCTGCTCCCCTTTGTGAGCATACATACACTTTCCCCACCAAAAAATCCAATCTCCATTCAGAGAATGTGTTTTCATTGCTGGATACTTCCTAGATTCAGATCTCTCTCTGCCAGGGCTCCAGATTTTTCTGTATGGTTACTTCAGTCTGGCCAAGAATGTAATACTGGGAGTGGATGCTTGGTTCATACCAGAAGCATGTTGTGAGGCAGAGGCCTTAAGACTGTTGATACATGGGGCAAAGTTGTGATCATCTCCAGGTCAGTTGAGATGCTTCACTGTTTATTCATTCTTTTGCTCTGACCATTCAAATGAATTTTCTTTGGTCCAAGCTGTAGAAACAGCCAACTTTAGCATGTATGGGTGCAATCCCATTTGTGCAATTTGGCCTGAACTTGACCCTAAGACTGATCCATTGCTCTGTGTTATTTAGCAGCATAGTTATAGTCCGCAGGAACAACATACTCCATTTCCCACTGACAGGTACTTTGATCTCAAATGAATCCTAGAAGAGATATGGGGATGAAGAAAGAAGTAGCTTCTATGCAGGGAACCATGTTCTAAAATAGAGGAATTATGTCATCTTATTATGTGTATAGACAGGAGAAATGTTCAAGGCCTCAGCTATTGATCTTTGGCAAACATACAGAAATGCAGTTGAAAGGAGCGGACACTCTTGGGCAGCTTAGGTATCCTATTCAAATTGTGAGGTATTGAATTACATCCTAAATTAGAGTGCAGATGTAATCCTTTGAATGTAATAGGAATTCTGTTCAAGAACAGACTGTTCTTCTATGTGTGTTTTTCCCCTGTGTGTTGAGGGCACATCATCTGGTCTCAAACAGCAAGTAGAACCCAGATCATTATGGCAGAAAATAATCAAATATTTTAAAAAATATAGCCACAGTCTTTTTTTGCATATTGGTTCATGGCTTTATGAATTTCCCCTCTCGCTGCAGCTGTTTCTAACATATTTCCTTTTTTGTGCCTCCTTAAATCTCTGCTTCTCCCATCCAGTTCGCCCAGACTTATTAGACTCGACCCAAATGGCAATGATGTTGACAAAGCAAAATCTGCCTTAAAGAAGATCAGATTTGACTCAAAGAGATTTTCTTCAATTTCTGCTTGAAAAATAAGGGTTGGTCTCTATGACCTGTCTCAACAAATCTTGGTTTCTATTATCTTCTTTCTCTCTATACTTCATCTTTACATTTTCTCAACCAGAGGACTTACCACATGTCAAAGCACCTTGCTTTCACACCCAAGAGTGTATAAAATTGAGGTGGAACAGTTGTTTCTAGATACTTCTCTATTTTCCACTAGCTCTTCACAAGCTACAATTCTGCAACTAACTGTTTTCACAGCGCAGGGTACAGTGACAGCTTTGGGACACATTGGTGAAGAGATGTGAGATCAGGTGGAAAGGTGGTTTTAATGACCTGTAATGCTAAAGATCTGTAACTCAGTATGCAATTGAGGACTGTCTGTAAGACGTGTTTTGAGGGGGGCTAGGATATTTCTTCTTTTCTCCATCAAGAGCCCTGCTCTATTCCAGGAAGTTTACAAGCACGAGTTACATTACCAATAGACTATTTGTTCAGTCATTCAGCTAGTGATCACTGGTGAGAAAGAAAAGCAAAAACAATCTTGTGCAAGCAAAAGGAGCTAATGATTGCATTCTTTGAATAACAGTTAAAAAGAGAAGATTTTCCCTCGCAAATAGGGAACTAATAATTTTGTGTATATGTCCAAAAAATGAAGTCATTGCTACAGCAAGTGTGAGTGTTGGAAGAGCAAATTCAACAACACGTAAATAATCATGGATAGAGCAAGGCAAGAAAGGCCATCCAGGATCATGAGAGGTTACACACAGCTATTGTGGAGCTTTGGTCTTACCAATAGGCTGTTGTGAATGGGTGATTTGCATCGCTGAAAAAGGTATTAGCAAAAGTGTTTTAATATGATGAAAAAGTCCCACTTAACAAAGTTTTATGTCATGGTTCACACTATTATTGTACAGCAACCATCATTTGAACAACGTATCAAAACTATCAAGACAAATCAAAGTTACAAAGACACAAATCCATTACAAAGGCACAAATCAAATTTACCCCACGTCAAGGTTACACATGATATTGGTCACTTACCAAAGGTCTGCTGTCAGTAAAAAGTCTCTCTGTCTTGAGGAGTGACCTTGAGAGGCATCCAAGCTCAGGAGATCACTGTCATGAATGCAGTCTGAAAGAGAGCTCAGAAAGGTCACTGAGGCAGTCATGTTTGTAGAATAAAATGGTTGGCTTATAGTTAAATGGGAAAGGTATGGATGAGACTCCATGTACCCACAGCTTTTTTTGTGCTTTGAAAACCGAGTCTTAGAAGATCCACCCACTATTTATTAGTTATTCGCATGATCGGCGTTCCAAGCTCATGTGCATCAATGTTCACTGTGTCACTCTGCTCCTTTGTGGGTTTTCAGAGAACGCATTGGAAATAGAGGAGTTCTTGGCCGGGCTATGGCTCAGGTCTTTACCTTCTCTGGAGCCTGAACCAAATTACCACTAATTTGGTTAAGGGTTCAAATGTACCTGTCAAATAGATTAGAGCTATGTGTTGAAAGCTCATGCAGTAAGCTGGAGCAGAGAGCAGAGTCAAGCATAAAGAGGCATATATTTATGAGCTAATATTTCAAAAGTAGCAAATAGATACTTTCCAATTTGAACAGCCTGAGGTGATCAGGAATTTTGCATAATTAGCTTACCATTGAATTTTTCATACTTTGGATCTCTCCCAGTTCATGGGCTTTTACAGTCAAAATCTTATTATGGGCAAAGGGAACAAACCGAAGCTACAGATCCAGAAATTTACTTCTGCCCAATTAAATTTTTTAATTAGTACAGAAAATTCTCACTGATAATACCCTTGAAAAAGTTACACAAGAAAAATAGCTAACACCAACACCTCTTCCCCTATCTGCCTGTGTTCCTGGTCTCTGCCACATCAGCACAGGGTGGTGGCTGCCACAGTGAGGGTTGATGCTTTGCACTCCCTGCCAGGAGGAGTAGAGTGCTTACGGTGGGTGCAGCCCCCTTGGGCCCAGGACCCATCTTGGGACTCTGTGGATCTGTTTGTCTCTTGCACTGGAGGTTCCTTCTGGGGTACCCATGGGGAATCACATGGTGCCTCCTTGCCCCATTACACAAAGGACTGTTTCCCCTACTCTGAGTTTGTCAGGTCCTCACTTCCAGCTGGTTGACAGCCACTGGCATCTCCCCACGAGCAGCACGATGGAAGAACCAGCTCCAAACAGTTTCAACTGGCTACAAACAGCCAATATCCACCCCATAGAGGTGAATAACTCTCCTTTTGACAGCCCTGCCCTGCCCCACTTTACATTTTTCTGAACTTGAAAGGGCAAAAATATGACTTGCTGAGTACTGGCCAAGTGAATAAACTGCAGTGGGCAGTAGTTGCTAATGCCCATTGCTCTGTGGGAGCTTCCACTCTCAGTCTTCTGCTTTCTCTATCTTCTCTCACACACTCTGTGCAGGATCCTGAAGGCAGACAAGATCCTAACAAGGGCATCTGGTAAATCTCGGTCTTGGAGGAGTAAGCCGTCCTTCTTAGCCTTGAGTAGGCAAATATATCTTCCCCATCCACTCCTGGCTGCATAGCTACCAACCAAAGAGGCCCTGATAATAAGTGGGGTTGTCAGTGACTCATGGGAATGACAAACTACTCAGCTCATTGACGCACCCGGGAGTTTTAGTACCAGTGGTGTGCTGCCTTGTTTGAAGGCAAGACTTGTGGAAGATGCAAGCATCTTGCCAGTTCTTTGGCTGTGATGGTCATAAGGACAGCAGAGTATTTATAACAGCCTCCAACTCAGCATAAAAATACTCTTTTCATTGCTGGCATACCAAAAAAAAAAAAAAAAAAAAAAAAAAACACAGAAGAAGAAAAGTAGCAACTAAACCCTTTTTAAAAGAAAAGGTTGTGGAAAGAACGTGTTTTCCCTAACACCTGTGGAATAAGCTCACTATATAAAGACTTTCATGTCTTTATATCTTCCTTCAAGTACCCCAGTTGAAGGGCTTTCCAGAACATGCATATAACCTCAGTTATATGCAATGAAGTAATAGACACTGCAGTTGTCAATAGAAAATTCTGCACTAATTTTTCTTTAATATTTAGAGTTCTTCTCTTTCATGTATTCCTTCTCAAATAGACTGTTGTTAGACAGTTATTTCCATAAACACAGTCCACTTTTATATGCTGTAAGTCTCTGTCAGGGCTGATCCTCTCCAATTTTAGGCAAAGTTTGTAACACTTATTGTACTGTATTTGAGGAACCATACATATGGGATGGGAACGAGAACATGCTCATCATAACAAGAAATAGTAATCTATGTAATAAGACATAGGGCACTTTCCTTGAGCTTGTCCTTGGCAATAAAATAGGGACAACTTTTATTCAAGATTTCAGACACCATTTTATGATAAGGCCTTTTTTGACAATGTCAAGTCCTGTGTGTTTTCATAATGCTCAGTTATTGCTGAGCCATCCCTACGCAGAAGCATAACAGAAAAGGAAGTGTCCTCTCACTGTGTTCAGGGAGGCTATCACTTATAAGAGCATCAATTCCTGTGTGTATTCATTGTGTTTTGTGATTGGCTGATGGCCATTTTTGACACTGCCATGCCATGTATTTTTAGACTATCCTCTGACTGACTGCCTAATTCCTTTGGCATACTCTAAAAAGGGGGCCCCGATACAACCACTGTTACATGCTAGGAAGAGACAGATCCTGTGAGCTGGAGTGAGAGGCCCCAGTGTCTGGTGCAGTCCTACAAGATTGTCATGCAGTTTTACTGGGGCAGACTTAGGGCTCGGTGTGGTGTTGCAAGGCACAGGCAACACTGTCAGCAAAAATTGCAAATCAGTATGAATTTTCTATTTCAGAAGAATGTGTGCATGCAGTCAGTAAAAAAAAGACTCTAAGAGCCTGAAAACACCATGTCAACCTGGAGAAATGGCCAATGGACTCAAGAACTGCAAACTTTGAGGTGTCACACAGAGACAGAGGGTGCTGTGGGACATCTCCCCTTGCCCATGGCTTTGGGTGTGTAACCACTACCTGTAAGACCATTATGGGATGCAGGCTGATGCTGTATGTGCTATCCCTAGGTCAATGACCAACCTTACATAATATTTCAAAAAGCTCCAGCTGACTAATTGGGGAGGGACAGAAATATGCTATCACTTGTTTGCATCTGTGCCTGCAGTAGCTGAAGAACAGAAAATGGTCAAAGAATTGACAGCAGTGCTAAAGGGAAAAAGGGGAGGAAGCGTGGAGATGATTGTTAGATGATTGCCCACATACCCTGTGAAAAGAGTGTCTCTGTACTGGAGTTAAATTGATTTCCCAGTGTTCCATTTTGTACACGCGTGTAGTAGCAGCATGTCAGCAGACACATTTACGTCATTAACTTCTTAAAAAAGAGATTCATTATACTCCCGGGGAGGTTGGAATCTTTGGATATAAATCTCCTTTCTGAAGCTGATACAAGGTGAATTGCCAATCTGAACAGAAGCCAAGTGGCGTTTTGGTGTGCAAATCAGGATCCTTACAGTTTACAGAGGGCTTCAAAAAAGCTCTTAAAAATCCAAGATGATTGTGGCAGAGGAAGCTGCAGAGTGGTAGACAGACTTACTGGGTGTGCAACAGATTTCCAAAAAAAATGATGATGTTATGTAAATCTTAACAGAGATGAACTTATGACCTTAATATGCTTGGACCATTTCTCTAAAAGGCAAAACAGATTCTGATATAGCTGTGGCTTTTGAAACAAATCCACTGGTATCAGGCTATTAAAGCAGTAAGAATTTTATTCCGGTTTACAAGAATGTTAGAACTGAGTGGGTGCCTAGGAATTGCTAAAATGCAAATGGTATCTGTAGTGATTTGACAAAAGTTTTTGCATAAAGTGTTAACTGATCTCAGAAACTGAAGGGCAACCAATATGGAAACCATTTATAACCATCTAACCAACACATAACTGCATGTGTGCTGCAGCTCAGTCCAAAGGAGAGGTTAAGACTACGCTTTTACTTGTCCCATTTGGATATAACATCTGCTCCCAGGTGATCTAATATCGGTTATTCTGATTGTTGCATCAGTTCTTAAAAGCTTTGATTCATTGAATGCAACTGTGGTAAAGATTTCTGGTCTGGATTCAGTACAAACTCTCCACTTTTTCATTGAATTGCTATACTAGCTGGTAATCCAAGATGGTTTAAACATGTACCTAGAATTCAGTTTGGTTTTGTTTCTAAACGTTTTCCAGCCACTGATTTTAATTACCCTTCTGTCTTCTAGATTAAGAAGCCTTTTAATATCAAAAATAATTTCCCCTTGAAGATAGTAAAATTCTTTCAATTAGATTGGTTCCTAACATTTCCTTTAGTAAGTTAAATAGACTGAGCTCTTTAAGTCTTTCATTCATCTGTGAGAATGCAAGTTCATAAGAAGACTTACGCCAACTTTATTTTAGCAAACAAAATATAGATGTACAGGCATTGGAGCAATGGTGAATCAGATTTTACAAATTTAAAGCCCTTTAAAGCTCTGCATCCATTTGCTTTCAGAAAGTGCTCACTGAACTCACTGATGATTTTAAGACTGCCACAGTTATTTGCCTTTTTTTTTGAAAGACTAGCATATTTTTCTAGATGAGATTACTGTCCTTTGAATATTTTTCATTTCATCCTCAGTAATCTCCACTTTTTCTGTATTACTGGTTTGTTACAAAAATTTATTTTTTAAAAAAATCATGTCTTATGATTAAATGACACATTTTTGTGAAGGTGTTTTTCTCTACATCCATCTATGTATTGTGAAATATGAAACATATACAACTCTGCATCATTATATATTCTTCCTCTTCAGCAATAGCATGATATGTGCTGAAATAATGCTGATCTATTCCTTGGAGAAGGATGGAGAGACAGGAGTTAAGCAGATTTCAAGTAATTTATTTCAGTGGTGTGTTTGCTTCTAATGTAGCCATCCATCTTTTTTTACAGTCCAGGTACCCAATGCAATTTATGGTACATGGTGACTTCCCAGAAATACAGCATATTTATTTTCTTAATGAACTATTGTACTTCCAATGCAGCAGATTAGCTACCAAAGCATGGCATAGACTCATCTACAAATATATACAAAAATGTAAAGGTTAAATAACAACTCTCAAATGCAAAGTGAATGTATATAAACACTTTTCCTGTTGGGTTTTTTAAAAACTCTGAATCTAAAGATGGTAGAACCACATAGATGATGGGTAACTAAACCTGATTCAGTATATAATAATAAATTCAATGTTGTGCAAGTAAATATGAGTTCTAATAATGATCTTCAAACTCAAAGTAAGTAATTTATAAAGCTCATACATATTTGGGTCTTTTTTTTTTCTATTTTTTTAAAACATGTTTTAAGTCAGTGGAATATTCTCTTGCTTTCAAACATTTTATTCATGTCATAGCACTAAGTAATTGCTGACTTGCAAAAAAGCCTGATGAGACTTTTTTCCTTGCAAACAAAACAAAGCAGCAAATAAACAAAAATTGCTTTGATCAGAAGAAAGCATGTGTTAGGGAAAAAAAGACAAGGTAAATGAAAATACTACAAAGGAAACTTTGTAAGAGAAGAAAATTTATACATTTATTAGCAGACAGAATTAGAAACATAAATGAATAATAAAAGAATTGTTTGCATAAGCAGTAAGACTAGACACAAACATTAAAATGACAGGGTAAAAGAAATTTAATGCTCACCTTATTTTAGTTTCAAAATTTGAGCCTTTCCTAGTGAGGTGGAGGAACCAATTTTTATCTATGGGGTTTATTTTAGTATTTACCTTAAACAGTCTAGATCCTGGAGTAAATTGCTATTCCCACATTTTTTTTCAGGTAGAGAACAATATTTGTGTTATAAAAGAAATGAAAATAAATATCTTCTTATTTTCAAGGCCATAAGTATTTATTATCACTCTAGATTAATATTTCTTTTACGGTATAGTACAAAGGCAATAAAAAACTAATCCAAAAAATTTTCAGAGCTAATGTATTCAAAGACAGGGATTTACAAATTATTATTAAGTCCCTGAAGTTTATTGAGTGCAGGTAATTTTTTTTTTTTTAATGTGACATTCAAATTTGTTTATTACATAACAATAATATCAGTAATACTGTTTAACTAACTTTCAAAGTAGAATAAAACAATTAGCACTTCTAAATTACATATTTCCTTCAAATGAAACCAACTTTTGTAGCTCAAGTAAATGATGATCCTAATTAACATTTATTTACTCAATAGCAAACAGTGAATTTACAATGACAAAAGCTTGGTAAAAGAACTATAAAAGCCTTCAAAAAAAAATCTGTATTTAAAAAACAAGAAACAACTGAAAGCAAAGGCATGGGCTTTCTCCAGTTTCCTCAGTCACAATGGCAGTAAAATACTACTACCAGTTTTGAAAACATATACAAGAACTTATATATCCAAGGAGGATTATTGTCTTTGGGAATGCCATTTATCATGCAGTTCTAGAAACACTGGTTGGAAGGAATCTTGGGAGGCAAGGTAGTGCAGTCTTCCACTAACTGGGGGAATGCAATCAGTAGTAGATTATGGCAGCTATGATTTTTTCTAGAATCTTGAAAATATTCACAAATGGAGATTTCAAAGCTTGCTGAAATGCCTAGAAAAAATACTTTTGTGAATATCTAATCTGGACTTCCAAAATCACAATCTCTCTGTATTCTGCCCTCTTAAATCATTTATACTAATAAGAAGAGTTTGGCTCTGTCCTTTTGGTAACTACTCTTCAATTATTTTTAGGCCATTTTTAGATCACCCTTCAGCATCTTTTTCACTCATGTGAAAGCACCTGAGTGCCTCAAATTCTTTTTGCAGGATATGTTTCTCTAGGCTTCTGACGATCTTAGCATACTTCTGTCTGGACCCTTCCAGTTTCTCTCTGTCCCTGTTTCTGGAGGATGAAAGCTGGGCACAACATACCGATTTTATTCTTCAAGAGAAGAAAGAAAATATTCAAGCACTTCTAAAGTAGATTTTGAGAGAATCTAAGTTTTTCTACATATGCTTCATTCCTCAAACAGAACAGTGCTGCCCTCTGTGCCACTACATTGAAGCACGTAAACTGCTAAAATCACTTAATTAATAAAAAAGACCCTAGAAGTCATCACCAGGATTAGAATTAGACTGAAGACAAAAACCCCAGACCTGTATTTTAAATGCCAGGAGACTTAAAATAGTATTAATATTTTAGTTATCATATTCTTGATTCAATCCCTGTAGAAGAGCTGTATGGTGTTTTCCTCTCCAACAAGTATACTGGAAAGTAGTTGGGTTCCACAACAATGGAGGCTCATTTGTGCAGGTGAAAGTGTCCATCTCTAGAGGCCAGACACCATCTGTCTGTCTAAAAGGAAGCCCTGCTGGCTGATCCACCAAGTGGTACAGTTCTTGCTTCTCTTGCCTTCTTTTTTTTTGTTCTAGAAATAAAGTGAAATGAAAGAAATCATCAATAATTTGGAAGAGAAACAAAATAATGCAGTTGGCTTAATCCAATTAATATAAGAAACAGAAAAAAAAATCTTATTTGAATAAGGGAATAGTGCACAGAAATTGAGTTGAAAACTTTGAAAAATAGGTATCTTCCAAATTAGTATGGTATTTCAGAGCTATTTCAATACTTTCAGGGTAGCTTGAATACCAAATATTAACAGTATTTTGTAATTTAAAGTCAACAGAACCTTAGATGTATATTTTTTACAATGTTGTTGGATGTTAAGATCAACATTTTTCGGCATTTCAAGAAATCTCAAAATACATTGCTGCATATTAAAACTGTTGCCAGCACTTTGGCACTGACTCTTCTCATGCACACTTTATTATTCTCTTGCTGTTTACATAGGCCTAATTTATTCTGGTTTTCATTGCTTGCTTGTTTGAAAAGCAAGGACATACATAGACCTGTAAACCATCAGATACATATATTAGGGAGAGAAATTATAGTATAGTATTTTAAATTATCCCTGCTTATACTGGGAAAAGACAATTATTTGTTTATAATTGTTTTTCTGGCACATATATTTTCTGTGCATCTGGTTTAGTTAAATAGTAAGATCAAACAGGCCGAAGTTTTCAATTAAAAGGCAGAATTCACAGCTGTTTTCTGTGGTTCTGATCTTTTAAATACAGTGACTACAAAGTGTTAATTCCTTTGGACAAATCATCTGAATAAAGCTACTTATATTACACCCCTAGGCCCAAGGTGTTAATTGGCTCATAGTGGGTACTGTTACAGCACAGAAAGGAAATTACCTCTTTTTGCTAATACTCAAGCAATAAACTACAAGTAGTTCAACTCATTCATGACTACTAATCATAGCACAGCTCATTTTGAAAGAGTGAACCATTATTTTAGTTTCACAATGAATGAGAATGTCAGATTGATATACCTGTATATAGTTATTGTGTGTTGCCAAAAGCTAATACTCATATTAAGCAGGTACAAGAGACAGTAGTTAATGTTACCGCAAAACTTCTTTTCCATCTGAATAAAGCTTTCTTGGACTGAAGCCATAAATTGATCAGAAAAGCATTACTGCTTTAAAGAGGTGTATAACTTAAGTAAGTCTAAAATATTTAATAAGAAATGTTGGAAATTTGAAAAACCCTGATGCATCGCAGCTGATCAGAGCTTGAAAGATGTATGAACAATATTGACAGGCTAGGCTGGTGTCTGTTTTATACTGTGGGCTGCTGTGATGGAATTGCAATACACTAAAGGGGAATTTTGTCCCCTTTTTCCTTAGAGCAAGCACTCCCTAAAACACCATAAGCTGCCATTTTTGCTTTTAGAGCACAAAATAATAAACCAGGGATAGCTGCTCTTTAAACAGAGCAAGTCAAAATTTCTGTGTAAGACATTATAATAAAACTAAATCTGGCAGACACTAACGATTCCCCGTATATGCTGAGCCACTCCTCTCATCTTGCTTTCTAATCCAAAAGTTTTTAATGTCTTTCTTGATTGAAAAACTCCATGTAGTCCTGTCTGTTCCTAAGAAAGAAGCTTTCTTTTCACGGTCTTTGAGACTTGGCTCAGGTTTAGGTTTCTCCCTGCTGTATACAGGCACTGCATTCCACAAGATACTGAAAATTTGCAGTCTTGCTGTGTCTCTCATCTTCCTTCCCACTTCATTGAGAAAATTCCCCAGCCTGAACACTCTCAAAGGAACGAGAGGCTCCAAGGAATGGGGGTCTCCGTTGTTGCCATGTGGCAATCAGAAGAGCAAAACCAAATTACTGTTATGTACACTCAATCACATCATCTTTAACTGAGCATGACACTACACATGCGACAAGCTAGGAACCCGTTAGTCAAATGATTCTATGTCTGATGAAAATACCTTCACTTGCACCAGTCAAAATTTACTCTTACAAATAAAAAAGGCAAAGCATAAAGGACTTTTTTGGTTTTGCAACATAAAATGTGGAAATCCGAAAATGTGTTAATGCAGAAATTTTTTAAAATGTGTGAAAATAGCAGACTTACAGAGAAGCAAAGATGAATTCAATTTTTTTGAGTATAAATATAAGGTCTACCTGATTTCAGGGTACTAGGAGTTTTTGTAAGACAATTTAGAGGAATAATGAGGATGTCAGAGGTAACAGAAATATATAAAGCAATGCAGAAGTTTGCTTTTCAATCAATGTTGATTACTCTTGCAACTCATTTAGTTAGTAGCCAAATAATAACCATATTTTTTTCTTAAATCTTCTTCTGGGCATATGTATTTGTGTAAGAACTCCTTCCTGTCCATATGCCTTATATTTCTGTGTTCATAGTTGCAGAAAAAAGGTCTCAGTATAAGACCACATTTTGCCCAGAAGATTGGAAGAAGAAAAATAAAAGCAATGGCTTTACATGTTTGGGATTTGGGGTTGGATATATTTTGGAAGTTTGTGTTTACTGAAACTTTTTTTTTTCAGTTTCAATAATTGCTGAATGATTAATTACTGCTGAATGCTTTATACTAACAGTAGAATTAAATATTTTTTGTTAGGAATGCTGTTGAACAGGTACCTATGCAAACAGACATATTAAGCAATTCCCAGTATGTTACATTAAATTTTAGATGTCTTTGCTTGGAAGGATTGATTTGTGGTGGGTTTTTAATGTAAGAATGTGAATGTTCATTAGCTTCATTTCATTAACACACCGGTTTTACCTGGGCAAAATATATTGATGAATATAGAGTTGCAAGGATGTATTTAGCAGAGGTTTTTATAGCAAAAGGCAAGTAACTACTCATAAAGACTCAATTCCCATTTTTATTTATATTCATTTTAGTCTATTAACTTCTGAAACATCTTGTTCACTACACAAAATTGTTCACATTAAAATTATTGAAATATATAAGGTGTGTCCTAATATATTAAATAACTTCACAAAATGCATAAGTTTTATTTATTTTATAAAAAAATATTTATGGATGTTAAAATTTATATAAAAAGCTTGTTATTCATTATAATCTTGTTGAATAAGTTCTGGACATCAGTTTTGACAGCAGTGGTATCGTCTTATTCATATGACCAGTTACACTGGATGAATAATGAATGAGAAACAGTCGTAACAAGTAATTTGCTGACAACCCTTGGGCTGAAAATAACTGATTAAAGCTATTTTGGGAATACTAATCTGTAACAAGAGTAGTCAGAAAAATCAGGATGAGTTTGTGATTGATTCAGGAATGAAACATATCTATCATTCATAAAAACTCTTGGGTTTATTTTGCGAGCTTGACCATTAGTCTTTAAAGATTTTTCAGGCTCATTTGTGACAAGAAGAAATTGCATTTCCCAGCGCCTTGCTTGGTTTTGACTGGTTTACATACACTTCCCCAAATCATCTGTAAAAAAAAACCAACCCAAAAAACCCAGGAAAAAACAAGGAGCATAAAACCTGGAGTTAAGCCCATCATTTGACAGTAAAAATACATATTTCACCCAAATACCACAGCATTATTGTTTGGATAGTATAACACAAAATTAAGGTTGCTTATTTTTACACAAAAAGATGTCAGTCCTACAGGGAGCGCTGCCAGGCAGGAGGGTAGAGGAAAAGGAGGAGGTGGGAAATGTTATTGGTTGCTGTGGAAACTAGTATCATTACCATGATGCTTTGAAAAAAAAACACTGAAGGACAAAGTTTTAAATATATTCAAAATTGTCTTTACATGTCCAGTGCTTCAGCGAGTTGTCTGTAAGGTCCACATAGAATGTTGATAACCCAAAGAAATGTAAGATGTTTCCACACCATCAGCAGCTTCACACACCCACCTCACCCAACCCCAATATTTTGAAAACCAGGTTTGCTTTTCTTGGTTTTTTCAGATCTTTGAGTTTTTAAATTTATATGAATATATAAAATTGTATTTCAAACAAGGAAGGCTGAGAAAATTAATATTAAGCGTGGGAAAAAAGATGAGCTGTCCATAAGAGCTGAAAGTCTCCCACATCCAGAACATCTGGAATGTATCAGCTTGTTTTCTTAATGCCTTCAGTATAGTCTAGATTCAATACCACAATTTTTTAGCAATTTGTCTTTGTGTAAGCTGAATCATTTGTCAAAATCTTAAGTATAATAAATCATTTATCTATCAGTTTCCTTAAGATTTTGAATATTATGGAGTTACTCAAATAGGGAACAACTATCATATAGTATTAAATTCACTAACATTTTGGACACACTCAGCTATGAAAAGCATCCCAAGGAAATCAGAGATTCACTTTTGAGTGAATCCTGGTGAAAGAAAGGTGTAGCCTGGATTATATGATATGCAAGTTAATAATCAATTTGCAAATTTTAATTCAGTCTGAGTTGTTCAACTGATTTGTAGCATGAACATTTCAGTCTGCATTTGTCTTTCTTTTTCATCTTGTACAGTATGAAATGCACACAAATACATTAGCAAATAATAACTATTTAATCTTTACACAAATAACTGCTTGTAAGGATGATTCTGGGAGCACACTAGAATTTTCTAGTCATTCAAAAATGGAATATTTTTTTCCCCAAAGCAATGGAAGTTCCCTTAAATGTTGACGTAGATTTGAAAAAAAAAGAAACCCACAGAAAGGACTCTGAAATTTACCCAGGTTCTCTCCACAGTGAGAAGTTTTATTATTTAGCTTTTTTTTTTCCCCCCATGCCTGCATGCACCCTGCTTGTTAAATAAAGATTTTTTTTTTTACTTTCCTCTAAGGAAAATTCTTTCTGAACCTGGTGGGAGAGGGCTGCTGAAATCTGCCTTCTTTGGAGGAGACATCCCTTCCAGAGCATTTCCCTTAATTTGTCTCAAACCGAGACAATATGTTTTGTATTTTGTAAGTTACATTATTTTCTTCATTTTAGCATTTGCTCTTTTTTTTTTTTTTCTGGATTTTCGGGTTTGCAAGTAAGCACATGTAGGTTATCAGCTGAGATAAATGCCAGTTATAGAGTGGTGCAGATTGTTTTCCATTCTATAAAATATATTATGGAGTTTGCATTGAAATATCAAAGGTTCAGAATGCATTTTGCATTTTCTTTGAGGCAGGCCTCACAACAGAGTGTGGCTTGCAGTGATAAGCTAACTCTGCAGGAGCACACCAGTCCTGTACAGTAAAACCAGTGAAAGGTTTAAACATGTAAGTCAGAGAGATGAAATGGAAGCCATCTAGTACCAAGAAGGTTAAATAATTTCCAAGAACACTGCTTCTTGTTTTACTTGAGTGTGTTAAGGAAGTGCATTTTTTCTTCTTCTAAAGAATATTTCTTTAAACACTTTTATATAGCCCTTAGTGCTGTGTATAATGGAATATTTTGCCTTGTGAATGTAAACAGAGAAATATCATTTTATAGTCAATATAGAAAAATACTATAATTCATTCATACTTCTGGAATATTATTTTAAAATAATTAAATAATAACACTGAAGTTGGGATAAAATAAAAATGTTACCATACTCAGCTTGTTACATTTTTAGTTACTCTTTTTCATGTAGACACAGATTGCTGGAGGAAGATGCTGGAATCATAAGTGTGCCATGAAGATATGAAAAATACTTTAATATTAGTGCATTACGTGATCTATCACATTTTAATGTACCACCTTTGTCCTGTGTTTGGTCACTTTGATAGCCTTCTCTCTAGGGCTGCAGTCAGACCAGCAGTGAGGAAATCCATCACCATGTGCCAATCTGTCCCTATTCATGTACCTACAGAAAGGTAGACCAATTTTGGTCTGTGTTCAGTTTTTTGTCTCTTTTTAGACTTGTTATAATTACAGTTTCTAATTTAATGGAAGGTGCCAAATTTTAGTGTACTTTCAGCTTACAATTCAGCCCTTCTTTCACTGATACATGGTTTCAGACAATTCTAGAAAATATTCTGGTTTATATGCATTATCTTTGCCTTGGAAAAAAAAAATCATATGATTGATCATGATTTAATAGGTTATCATTATACATGAAAAATTTGCTAGGAAACATTTTCTTCTTCTCTGTCTCATAACAATACTTTCTCAAAAACACCTTGTATTCCTTTTACTGTCTTTTATGTTCACAGCTGTTGCCTTTTTGGCCCATGAAGTGTTTGAAGAAAACAGTTACACAGACAACCATGTCCATTGCCCAATTTTTCAACAGCTGTATTCCAGGTGAAGTGCACCAGGTTCTTTAACCTTTAACATGTCCCTGCTCCAACTTGATACCGTTTGGCTGAGTAACCTTACACAGGTTTGGAAGGATTGAGCTTGATGATTTTGACTTTAGCCAACATAACCATATCTCAGTCACTCAGTAAAAAGCAGAGGTACACCTCCACATCTAAGACTCATTTTCTGCTGCATGCCACTCCATTAGGAGGTTTTGAATCAAGTCTAGTTACAAGAATAAGTAACTCTAGTATTTTGATAACCACATCAAAAATCAATTCAGCAGGCAAAGATCTCCGTTCAGTACAGGTTTGGGGTTTTTTTTGCTTAGGGATTATTGAGATGCTTTTAGTTCCCTTAATATAATCTTTCCATTTCAACATGAGCTTGTCATTCAAACGACAGAATTATACAAAATATCAAGTCCAGTAGCACAACTCCCATCTGTAGCAAATGTTTCAATGTATTGATGGGTGAAGAGTTTGTAGAACTAAGAAATTCCATGTTATTTTAAAGCATCAATAATCCTGATTTCCTAAATCTTCTGTCTCTTCAGGATCTCTATCTCCAAAAGCTTTTTTTGAAGTTACTATTGTCTACAAATTCCCACTTGAGAAACACCTGTCATCTGCGATCTGAAAATATTTTGCAGATGGACAATAGCAAACATTTCTTCAAATACTGTCAATAATATTAAAATAAGGTATCTGAGGTCAGGAATAAATCCTTGTTTTCAAATTGGCTTGTATTCCGAGTTAAAATTTTTCACTGACTTTTCACACAGAATTGTCTCCTGACTTTCTACTGGATGTAGACCCAGTCTGCATGGACAAATCCAAATTTAGGTCAACAGATCCTGCTTCACTTAAGCTATGCCTATATATAACTGGCATGGGCTTTTTTGCTTATTTTAAAATTTTGGAGTTTTGTGTTTGTGTGTTTTCGTTCTTTTTTTTTTTTTTAACATGCATAATTAGTCTACTTAAATAACTATACAGAGCCCCTCCTCTCAGATTCCCCTTTGCTGTGTTTCATTTCTGTATCTCTGAAGGGTATAGTCAACATGGTTAGTTTGGTAATGGTTTTATAAGTGGTTTTGTAATTGTTTGGTAATCTTACAATCTACATGAGAACATTGCCAGTAAAAGGTTGGCATCTTTGCCTGAAAACACCAATTGGTACTGCACAGCTCTTACCTCCTGGCTCTTCATTTAGAAAAAAGGTTTAGCTCAGAGCATCTGGAATGACTGGGGATTCCAGCTTCGCCAAAAGGACTCACGTTTTTTTCAGGTAAACTTTTTGTTTTCTGGTAGCTGCTGCTTTCAGTGGAAATATTTCCTAATAGTAACCAAATGGTTTAAAGGAATAGTGAAACTAGTGGTTCAACAGCACACTGCTAATTAGGTTAGTGATCAGAGCCAACAACATAAACCGAATCCAAACATAATGGAAAGTAGTTTTATACTAGCAATTTTTATAATATAAGCATAATAAGAATGTTCACATTCGTGTAGTAGAATTGCAATCTGCACTGATTGGTGTGTCTAAAAATAAAAATAAAAAAGAGTACTGAGGTAGATTTAGATTGATTTAAGTAACTGACTGAGGAATAAGAGTGCCTAAAAATTAGACTCCTGCTATATCCAGAGAAATCCAGACAGTCTTACAACACGGTGATATTTAACATGGAGAAGGGTAGTCCTGGAACCCAACTCGATCTGTTCTTTACAGTAGAGTACTCCTCTAGCTGTGCAGTTATTTATGTCATCTTCAGTACAGCCATTGTCGAGTGCAAAATGTGTAAATTTAACAGGAAATAAAGATCAGAACTCTATCTCAGCCCCTTTCAAGGTGAGAGCAAAAAAGAATTACACTGAGTCTTTATTTTGCCTTTTTCCCTTTTCTTGCAATGATTTTTGTATTGCTGGCTACAAAATTGGCACTTCTTATATCCTATCCTAGATTGATATATAAGGGAAAAAATAGAAACGAACCCAGAATATTATGAAGAATGAGTACCTGAGGCAGGTGGTACTTACCCACTACATGAAAAGTATTCTGGTTTTGATATAATACTAAGTATCTGTTTACATGTTCCTTATGTCTCCTTCCTTTTGCTGATACAGGTCAAACTATTTTATCCTGCTCCTACTAATTTTTTATTGCTTTAACACCAACTCTCACTGTCTTGGAAAGGCAATTTTATAGTGTGACCACTGTATATTTCAATTTCACTCAAGTATTTTCATGTCATTTAATTTTCATTTCATTTTCAGTATAACACTCTTTGTCAAAGAACAAACCAGAGAGCTTTGAATTATTTTAAATAAGAATGATAGAGAATGGACAATGAGAATGTGTCTAGAGAGAACAAGTACCTAGAAATTTTAATGCAACAAAAGACAACTAACTGACAAAATTGAAAATTGATTGCTTTACACTACATATCTCAGTATGGTGGGTAATAAAAATCAGGAAATAGAATATATGTTAATCCACAATGTTCTGTAAGAGGAAAAGAGTAACTATGTTCAGGGATAGATTGTTTTTATAGGGTTTATGTATAAATCTGATCTAAAACAACAAACTTTGATTCATTTTTAAACTAGTACCCACTAAAGCGCACACTGTACTCAGTATCAAGCATGTGAATTATCTTCCAAGTTACATTTCCCTCCTTCAATTTCAGTTCACTTAAGAGATATTTTCTCAGAGAAAGCAACAAAATGTTTCTACTTTTTCTTTGCAGCTTTTCATTGTAATACAGTCAAGAGTCTAACCAGATTAATCTGGAACTACTCTGTGGCTTATCCCTTCCCCAGAGAAAAGGCTACTCTGGAACATTTGATTTTCACTTATGAACTCTAAAATGAAGAAAAGATTTTTCTTTATTTTATATTTAAAGACCTAGGCACACAGTGACCTAATTTTCTTCAAGAAAAGGAAAAGGATCCTTAATTAGGGCTTGAGATCTAAAAATTTCCAAATCTCAGACTTGTCTTAGACAATTTCTAGATTGTGCTTTTAACTTCCAATGTGGAAGTTTAAAAAAAAAAAAAAAAATCCTATCCATGATTAGTCTTACATTACAGATTAGAAGGAAGAACCTGATGATTTTGATAATTGGCATCCATTCCAAATGGGTAAAAAGATATAATGTGAAATTATATTACGTTTTCTTTCTAAACAAGATTATTTAGAATAAATATCTAAAGAATATATTTGAATCTTTTACCTCCAAAGTTGTCCAATAAAATAAGACACTTTCATTTTGAGTACAGGATCTTGTAGGAAATTAACTATGATTGCCTGGTCAAATCTCTGTGAAAGCCATTTAATTGAGCCATGAAATGCAAATATTATTATGATTGAGATACACCTACTTTTTGTAAATTTTCTCTATATGAGTCCATTCACCTTCAAAGTGAATCTCACATACTGCATAATTAGTGGGATTTTATCTTGTTTCTCCCTTTATAGTGATTAGGTCAATAAACACTTTTTTTGAATCTTCTATTTAAAGCGCAAAAGAAAACTTGAAAATGGTAAAGAAAATATTATATATGGTCAGGGAAAACGAAGAAGGATGGAAGTGGCAGGGCATTTTTTTTTTATTATTCCATGACACACAACTAAAATTAATGTCACCTTCAAATTTAAAAACTAGAGACTATAATTACGTCTTTTTGTTATTTTCTACTGTTTAAGTCACTCATTTTGCATATCACAGTACTGAGTTTGCATTCCTCTTCATACCTTAGCCTCAAAAATTCTTGCAGTAGGATAAACCATCTTGTTTTTGTGTATCATACCCCAGGAGCAAACATTACATAAATATTTATTGCAAAAACCCCCCGAAACCACCTGCAAATATCTGTTTAGAAACAGAATGGTTTTTTAAACAACTGAAAGCTAATTCTTGTATGTGTTCTTTTCCATTTTCTCCTGATTAATTTTTGGGTTTGTGTGCTTTTTATAATTATTATTACTTTTTACTGCATTGCAGTAGTGTAATTTAAAAAATATTGAGCTACAGTATTTTTTAATATGGGGATGAGAGAAAGCTGGTATTAAATACCTGATTCAAGTGAAGCCCATATGTTTTAAAACTGGTCAAGCACCCTAAGCGGAGACCTATGGAAAGGGTTTCTACAAACATCATACATTAAGCTCTTCATTGTAAATAGACTAACAGCTATTTACCGAGTTAATTCAGGATAAGTAGGGACAGGGGAGAAGAGGATGGTTCATGTAAACAGTTTTTGTATTATTATTTTCTGAATTTTTGTAGAGTCATTGAATCCAAAGCAGGCAGCAGTGTCTGGGCAGGAAATAATTCCCTTTCTAGAAAAGAAATTACCTTTGCTAGTTAAGCTTCAGAGCTATCAGGGAACAGTTCAGTTGAAAAAGTTATGGAGTGAGCTAAGAAATACCTCATGAAATGAAAGGTATACGGGCTGTAGCAGAAAATCTTTCTCTGTCTGTTTTTCTCTTGTGGTGCTGATAAAACCAGAGTCATCCGTATGAGGTAACAAGAGAGAAAAGCCTGAATACATAAAAGCAGAACATGGATGATACTTATTTATTCTCATATTCAAATATCCAGTTGAAAATAACAGTTGGGGGTTTTTTTCCTCATGATTTTGTGAAAATAGAAAGTGGTGAACAGAAAAAACCCCGATCTTTTCTCAGTACAGATTCTGCATTTTGTTATTTTTAATCTCCATGTGATTTAAGAAATTTTAAATGGAAACTTGTGCATCTAGAGTGTTTCTACTCCAAACCTTTCCTGATACATTGAACATTATCAGACTAATCTGATAATAATTCTGGACTAAGACATGTATGAAATTACTCATAGCTACATTTAGCTACACATAGCTACACCAATACAAGGAACTGCAATGTCATGAAACTATAATACATTAATGAAACATGCTTCCATATGCTATGAGAGTCTAAGGAATATACTTTGTTTAAAAATATTCAGATTTAGTACTGGATATTTAATTTGTCATTGTATTAAATATCTGTGTATTGTCCTTATACCTGCAGTGTTCAGCTGTCCCATCACGGACTCTGTTTTCTAGAAAGGATAATTTCCCGGTGTAATACAGTTCCTCCAAACCAGATTTCTGCAACAAATACATAATGTCCCAGATTACATTCCCAGCACATTTAATTAAGTTGTTTTCCATTACATTCCACCTGTAGTCTCAAAGGGTTATAGCAGCTCAAGAATATTTGACAGTACTCAGCCAAGAATGTACTTGATTTTGGTACATTAACCTTGTCAGTAAGGATAATTTTGCTCACTCTATGCATTGAGATACTGTCTTCAGTCAATGACAGAAGATTACTGTATTTCTAGCTTCAGTAGAGAGGATATGAATGAGTAACTCTCATCCCAATGGAATATATGCAGAGGTAAAACATTTGCTTGACTTAACGAACCAAAGAGCACTAAGAAAAATAACAGAATCACAGTGTTTGGTTGTGATTAACACATTATCGGTTTAAAATTCACCCGCTCTTATTCTAAAGTCACAGAAGACCGAAATTTATTATGGCATAATAAACTGAGACAGTAGTGGTATTAAACTTTGAGAACATTATTCACACTATTTCAGTAAGCATATGGAATTTTCCATCCGGCTTGCCATATGATCCAAAAAATGAAACTTGAAACTTTTAATTCACTTAAAATCAATTAACTCTCCAATACATCTACATGTTTTTTACCCAATTCTTATTCTGTGTGGATTCTTATTATCTCAGTGTTTGCTAAAGTAGTTTAAATTACTTAGTGAAAAAAAAAATTACAAGTTTCTCATTTAATTTTGTTCTTTGAATTAAGGAAAAAAAATGCGGTAAGTCTGAATTTGATTCTTTTCACTGTAGTGAATATGAAGTCCTCAGTGTAACATACCATCACACACTACCTATAATTATTTAAATAAGATAATACTTAACTTTACCAGCTAAATTTTCCTCTGTCTCCATAACTAAATAGTTCTTCCCAAACCATTTCTGAGACTTTAAACCATTCAGAAAAACAAATCTGTTTTGTACAGGGCAGGTAAACCTCATACAAGATTGACATAGATGTCTGCTCATGATATTTATTCATAACTACTTTTTTTAATGAACTTGCTGTGAAAGAAATGATGCCCATGAGAGAAACACAGTATTTTAACAATTCTGTTTTTAAAAAACGATTTTTTCTATAGATAGACAACTGGGGAAGAATCTTATGTGAAGTATTTCACAAGTTTGCAAGCTCTTTCTCCATGTTCACTACAAAACAAATGACAAGAAACATTTCTTTCTAGACTGATTTACATTTTTTAATATACTGGAAAAACAAATAGATTTACTTAAAAGAAAAATTGACTGCAAGAATTATGACAATACATCTTGCCAGAGGCGTAAGTCATGCTGTCATTAGGCTTTAAAATCTGTTCTAATTACTCGTGTATCACTTGAACTCTGGTTTTGAAAAAAATCTATTCCAAAACTCATTTTCTATATGTATTTTGAGATATTCCTTTTAGATCTAGTCCAATATTTCTCATCAGAAGAACTTCTCATGCATTTTCAAAGGTTTCAGTGAGTTACATAATTCAACAGAGAGTTTAAATGCAAGTTTATAGAAGCATTTTGCGTCACTAAAATTAAAATGTTTCAATTTCTTAATTGATCACCAATGTCTATTTTATATGATGTAAGATAAAAAAATTTCAAAGAATGCAACATTAAAAAAGAAGCTTTGATATTGTAAAAAAAGTGTCTCAGTGTTTTGAAAAAAAATATTCCAGTACATTTTCTTCATTTTGCTCCATCAGTGAAGGATGTTTTTAGCTTGCTTCTACTCCAATTTTCCAAGTACCAGGATTTCCACCAGAAAACAGTTTCAATTATCTGCTATCTATAATTTACATTAACTCCTAAACTTAAGATGTTCACTGGTGCAAAAATTAGTATTGGATAGGAATATTTGCTAGGAATGCTTATTAAAAAAAAGTAAAAATCCATTGAATCTCCTTTTGTTCTTGCAAGATTAGGTAGGGTTAATCTAAGACTAAACTGTAGTAGGAGCAGCACTCATGGTCTAATACTGTACCTGGTTGTTCTGCTTCCCTATATTGACATGAACACACTGATTGAAATTGGTTTGTTTGTAGGGGAGAGCAGAAAATTTTCAGACGTGTCAGGCTGATAACAGAAGGAAGCAGAAAAGTTATGTTGGAGGTGGTTTGAGAGTGATTTAGAAGGTCTGTAATTGCCTTTAGTTGTCAAATTTTGAAATTTTGTCTTCAGAACACTCTTTTGCCAAGCAAAATTGTTAATGTGGCAATTAGTGCTTCTTTTATTTTTTTCATATTTATGCTTTTTCTTTATTTTATACAAATTAAGCTTACTGATAATCATTCTTCATAGACTTCAATAGGTCTGATAATCTCTCTGTTGATATGGTATTTCATGAAGAGACAAATTTCTGAGAAATGCATTACCTTATTTAGCCATTAAAGCATCATATTTGGAAAGATCTTCTAATTTACCATGTTCTCTGTCTATGCATTCCTCAGAGGATTTTCTCCTTTTCCCTTTCATTTCATTAGATTTTCATTATTAACCTTTTTTTCAATTTTTTTTGGTGGACAATAAATGGAACTCTGTTAAAAAGCCACCGAAAGAGGAAAAAAAATATCCTTGTGGGGTTAGATGCATATTTATTTTCCACCCAGAAAACTGTATTTACAACTTTTTGCATTATGGAAGGTGGGAATATAGAAATTAAACTCCCAACAATTGCTGTGAGATATATAGAGGGGTAAGAAATAAAGTGCACACATAAGCTCCTGCAGTTCTCTTCTGCAGAAAAGCAGAGTACACTCAAGTCCTGCTCTTGAGATAGGTTTGGGTTGCAGCACTGCTATGTACTCAGACCTTGACCATTTCCAGGTTTCATAATAGAAAATATGTCGAAGTTGACTCAGTTAATAAAGAAATATAAAGACTTTCTTGCAGTTAGAAACAAACAAATAAACAAAACCCAGATCTAGATTTCTATAATGAACATTAATAAGCTGTACTGTGAGAGGTTATTTTGGTCAGAAAAACAAGGAAAATAATGAATTCTGATTGGAATGGTAAGAAAAGCAGACTTTGAACTATTTCTCTAAAGTAAGTTTGTAAGTAAGTAAACCACAGTTGCTGTACACTTGGAAAGACTGTTGCATATGGAAGTCTTCCAATTTTCTCTTTCTGGTACTAATTTTTTTTGAGCAATTTAGCAGCAGCCTGGAGCAGGAAGGTGCCTACAGTGCCAAAGAAAGCTGACTACAGATGTGACAGACTAGAAGTAGTTGATCAGATAGCATGCTGGTCCCCATTCATCTCCGTTTTCATTTTTCTGAAAGGACTTCTGTGTTCAAATGCCACTATGGAGACATTTTGTATGCAGACAGTCCTCCCTTACTTAAGAAAGATGGTTTCCACTGCATGTGTTATGATAATACACTGGAGGCATGCCCATTCAAATCTTCATGCATATTTCTCACATGATGAATTTTTATTGCAGATTTGAAGTGACAAGAACAGGCTCTCTGCCTTAAAAATGCTCTCTATTCATTTACATATATATAACCCAGAGCCTTTCTGTTGTGAGATGGGTCAGTAAGCTACTGCTTGAGTCCCTGTGCTTTATATACTTCTCTCCTAACAGTATTAACCTGATTATTGTTATTATTACTGTATCCTTAAAAAGGTCTTTATAAAGGTCCTGAAAAACATTCTGGGAGTAATTCTTTTTTCCTGGGCACCTGGAGCAAAATGGTTTGCATTTACAAAGTTTATTGATGCAGAGTGGCCTGATTCAAGATGAGTAGTGTATGAGGTGAAGTCTGGTTCAGTACTATGTTAGAGGTTTATTTCACTACATGCCTACATGGCTGCAGTACCTTATTCCCATCACACAGACCTTTAACCTACTCTCTGTGGTTTTGTGGATACTCATTACACACCCTTTCAGCAAATACTCTTGCACCTTATTCACAGTGCAGTAAATAAACATGCAAGACATTATGAGAGAAAAATTATTTTATTTAAAAGAAAAATGGAATCAAAACTTGTTCCACTCCCATTCCCTCTTACCATGCAAGCACTAGACTGTATGTGATGCCCAAGAGGTCAGCCCAGTTGTCAGGGATCAGGGCTGGAATGCTCCAGCTGTCTGGCCAGCACTTGGGTACCTCAGTGCTCATGTCCAGATGTTAGGATGGATCCTGTGCAATGATGTGGAAGACAAGGGAAGACAATTATCTCTTCATGTCCTCTGAGTTAGTGACCACATATGGATTTCAGCCATCTCTTTTTTTAACCCTTCCAGAGCTGGCAGCGTATCTATATATCCTGGTACATATACATGAGCCAATACTGCCCCACTACTGTCCAAATCTGTGTGTTCTATGAAGGTGCAAATAAATGTGCAGGGGTGCTGAGGACTTGTTAATCTGGATGCCATTGACAGAGGCACTAAGACCCTTTCCCTCTGTATGCTCCTGTTGGTGCCTCCACATAAAGACATTTCCATTCACTCTTGATTCACACCAATCTTGATTCACACCTATCTGATTCAATTATTTATATTTTTATAGAACCTCATTTATTTTTTAATTTCATTCATCAGTGCTGAGGTTATTTAAATCCTTCTGCATCAAACAACCTTGCCAGGTCTAATTGTGGTTGGGGAACAATCCTGTAACTGAAAGATAAATTAATTATATGTCTGAAGGCTCTGAAAGTGTTGAAATTTACTTGTCTTTTGCCAAAGGTAGTAAGAAAACTGACTCACAAATCATCTCATTTATAACTATACCATTGAAGGGACGTACCTGTTTTTCCCTAGAGTGGATCCTGTAAGAAACCTAGAAAATATGCCACCTGAATAGTAAATAGAAGGGAAATAGGATGTGATTCAAAATGACAGTAGCACATATGGTAGCACATATGTAGATTTAATTGCTGATATGTTTTGCAGGACAATTTGGATCTCTAGTTCTTCAAGTCAAAAACCTCTTGTACCATGTTTTCGTCCTTCTCTGGACATTGTACATAACTGGGGAAAAAAATGTGTTTATGAAAAGAGAGAATACATGAAAAAGAGGATTTAGTACGAGACACAATATCATATAATTATGAAGTTATGGCTGGGACTCTCATGTATGCCTGAAACTGGCAAAACAGAGATAGCATGATATTTCATGGTCATACACATTAAAAAGATAGATCATAGATAGATAAATAGATAGATAAATAGATAGATAACTTAAATGCTACCCCATACAATGTACAGTTAGCTTAGGCAAAGAAAATAAAAAACCAAACACAAACAACCCCAAATGCACAAAAAACACAACAAAGTCCCCAAAAGAATGAATGAAAACAATCAAATTATGTCCAACCTCCCTTTCGTATTGGAGATACATGAATTACTACAATTTTGATTATTCAATTTTCATTAAAAAACTCATTTCCATGACCACAACATTGAACCTAAGAAAAAATTACCATGTCAGAGTGTGTTTATTTTTAAATTTCATTGTTAAAGAGAGGGCAGAGGTTTAAGTTCATTGTGGTCATGGTATTTTATGTTCTTTCCTCACTTCATTGTTTGTCATCAGTGCTGTAATCATGAAAATCCCAAGAAAACCATTTTTTGTTTTAGAAATTGAACACCAGTGTCACTTACATTTAAACAGAAAAGTGTGACATCAGAAAAGGTAAACCAGGTAGCTGAGGTAGCATCTAGAATCACTTCTCATTTTGGAAGGAAAGAAAGATCTCTGACTTTTAGTCACATTCATTCTTCATAAATTCATGAAATGTACTGTGTGCAAGGCTGATTTGAAATAACAGTGCTGACACCAGCACCTTAAACATAAAGCTGTATTTGGGTGTGATAAACCTCACCATTTTTTCCACTGCCATGGACTCAATTAAAACCAAAAATCAAAAACAAACTTAAAAAAAAAAAAAAAAGAAAAGAAAAAAACCTCCCCCAAAGCCCCACCAAACCAAACTAACCAAATGCCACCCTAAAAATCACAAAAGCTGTGTTTAAGCTGATATAGAGAAAAAGAATTGCCCCTTCTCCAAATTATTGATATTGATGCAGAAAAAAACCATTAGTCCTCCATACACTGAAATCAGGAATATTAAGTACAGGAGTAATACAAAGAATTCTCATTGTGCAAAACAAGAGATAGCTTCTTTTAAGTCCTAAGGAATTCACTTTGTGTAACAATGCTGCATGCCCAGAATTTAGGTAAGTGTTGAAATGGGAATACTGCTCGAGATTTGACACCTGAAATGGTTTACTCATTTGTAACTTAGGTGCAGGGCAGAGGTACTGTTTTTCTAACACATTGAATTACACTTCAGGTACTGCTAACCTCAAGGTAAGAAGTGTAAATATTACCTGAACTGCATACTGAAAGTAAGAGGGTTGAAAGAGATTCCTCGCTTTTCATTTCTTTGGATAGACATTATTGAGTTCACTACTTATTGAGAACATATTACACAGGCTTAAAACATGCTTTTGATTATCTTTGTATTTTGAAAGTTTAATAAGGGTAAATGAGATAATGGCTTTTCCTGACAGCAAAAGAGTTTCCAAGCAGAGAGCCCTAGCAAAAAATTATAGAATTTGGTAATTTCCTAACCTTCCTTTTGCAACTCAAGCATTGTGCCCTAAAATAAGAAAGACCCATGGGACCAACAAAAAGAAATCAACCAAGAAAAGCTCTGACTCTGAAACTCAGACCTAATTAACCCTTGCACACAGGGAAAAGGAAAAGGAAAAGGAAAAGGAAAAGGAAAAGGAAAAGGAAAAGGGAAAAGGAATCCTAGAACACAGCTCTTTACTTGTGTACTTCTTTCACTTTTTTAATTAAAAAGCCACCAAATAAAATATGTGAATATCAAAAGCAGTCATAAAAAAAATTCAGAAGTAAGAACAAAGCTAAAAATAGTTCATATTCTGGTGTACTGCTTTAACCACTGTACTGTTACATAAAAGATTCTAGACAGTACATCTTTGCTTTGCCTGTACAATTTAATAGATTTAATAATGGCTATTCTGCTTTATAGTGGGTTCAATTATTACTACATGCATTAGAAATGCTCATAGAAGGTCATTCATCTAAGATTTCTCAGAAGAATCAGATGCAAAAATATTTAGTTTGTGAACACCATAGGGATCAAATAAAATAAATCTCATGGTCTGTGGTCACTGTGACAACATCTTCAAATTTTCTGGTTGCTACTTAAGCTTCCATCACAAAAAGATAGGTACCTAGAGGGTGAAAGCTACACAGACTTCTGGTGAATTTTTGGAATGTCGCCCACCTTTAGAAAACTGAGTGAAATTCTGTGTAATACTAAGGAAAATTAGGTGACAAAATAATTAAGCAAGTACAAAGCCATACATTTGCATAAGTATACAGCCATCAAGCTGAACAATGTAACTAATGCATTAATTTATTTTTCTGTTGGCATATTCCAGGCTGCTTGAACATCATAACCAGCAATTTTTCAGCTTTTCATTCATACCATAGATTGGATTTACTGTAAACCAGAAGCAAATCAATCACTCTTCAGCCCTCCAGTTTTCTTACCATTTCTTTCAGTTCATATTGCACAGAACTGTGGAACACTGAGTCCTTTATTTATTTGATAGCTTTTGTCTTTGGGTAACAACAAGATCTGTAGTGGAAGTATGTAAAGCTTTTTCTTTTTGCTGTTTTCAAGAAGGTAACATATGTAAGGAGAAAATCCTGAGAGAACGAGCATTGCTTTCAGCTTCTCTCTCACACAGTAAACCATCCAGAACAACAGAGTCATAATAATATCTTTGTTCTGCTTTCAAAACATGTGTAGTTAAGCCTAGTCTTCCTTGGGAGCTCCTGTAAAATTACAATATTGCCTTTATTATGAAGACATTTTAACTTATTTCAGTAAGATTGATAGCACAGTGGGATTTCACTGACATGCACGATATGAACAGAAATGTTTCTTTGGGGAGAAAGTTTAGAATACCTTTTATATATAATTTTAAAGGATCTTCTAATGAAATATTATTAAACTGTTTTTATGTCTTAAGAATAACAGGAATACAGAAGTTGCACAGTGCCAATTTAAAGAAAAACCCAAAGAGCCACTGACATACTTGGGTGTGGTTTATTACACAAATCATAAAAGGAAAAGCCCAAATGACAGACAGAAGTTCTGCTATGAAATAGGTTGGTAGTTTCCACCTAGACTTTTCCTTGTGCAACATGTGAGTGTGCACACGCATGGATAGTTCTGCTAATTAGGGTAAGTATATAGAAATAAGTGAAGGGAGAAATGGAGTAGAAAAGGGCTGCCAAAACTATTGCGCATTTTTGCTTGAGTGGGTATCAAATTGGCTTTCAAATATTACAGAGGAAGTAAAGAAAATTAAAGGAAAGGAAGGGGAAATTCCTCTATCTTAGAAACTAAAGTTGCTATGGAGAAAATAATTCAGTCTGTGATGTATAATCATGGATTTACCAACACAATGTGAATAGTGATCTTTTATCCTATTTTTTAAAAATATGTATAGTACAATGTAATAAAATACAGTGCAATATAGTACAAATACAACTGCACTGTATATGTATGTAATAAAATTTTAATTATATATAAAATTAAAATTAAAATATGTAGACAATGTTTATATATTGCAAAATAATGGCAAGAAATCAACATTTTTCTAATAGGAAAACAATTAGCCCCTGACCCATCTAGAGTGAACAACTACTACAACTGCATCAGGCCACAAGCAGAAATTACTCAAAAACTTTTATTGAATTTCTGAAGTCTTAAGCTATCTTAAAATGGATAGTTCCTACAGAGGACAAGTGGAGCCTAAATCTTTTGTAAGAGGTGTCAGCTGAGACACAGTTAACTGAAACAGTGTAACAACAAAGCCACCTGAAAAAATTTCCATCAGGGGCCTTTCTTTCCATTAGCATACAACAATTCCTTTTCATGTGTTTTGATTCAAGGTTTTGTGCAGCTACATTATAAATTGGATTACTAAAATCATTTGAATGGAATGATTCTATGGAAAATACCTACAAACACTATTCAATTTAATCTTAGCCTTGAATTTCACAATTTGTAGGTGAGGAGAACTGACGCAGAAGTGTAAAAACAATGAGATACCAATGCCACTCTATGGACCTGATTTTTAACTAGGAGGGGAAAACACATTACAGCAATCAGAACTGATGAATCTGTCTGTAAGGTAGGTCCACTATCATTAATATGAACCTGCAAATTACCTAATATCTACCTGCTAGCACAGCAGTACTGGTGTGATCCAGATTAAGCATAAACACGCAATCATGTTTCTATTAATTCAGTCAAGCACACCTTATTGAGTTTATGTCAAAACGTTGCTTGTACACTGACTTTAAGTTAATTATGGGAAAAGAGCAAAAGCCCTGCTTAAAGCGTACTGACTCAGGGTTCTGTCCTCGTTTTTAACAAATGTAAAAACTGGTGAGTTATCATAGAATCACAGAACATGCTGAATTGGAAAGGAGGCAGTGAGATCATTGAGTCTAACTCCTGGCTCTGTGCAGGACACTTTTGCGGCATATAAAAAATAATATTATTGATTCTTCATGAAAGGTTGATGCATCCCATATAAATTTAGATAGCTGAACTGTAATTGTATCTGAGCTGTATGTATGTGTGAGTACAACTCAGTTCAGCTTGAAGGAGATGTTGGCAATGGAAGAGAATATTTGCAATAAGTATTTACTGATTTCTCCACATCAACTACGAAGATGAGCCCTGGTCAAATGTAGTTATTTACCCTCTAGCCACTATAGCTAGATGGGATTAATCCAGTCCTAGAAATGCTAAATCTGATTTACGCATAAGTAAAAGTATGGGGTAGGAGAGTGTCTGCTCCTTTAAGGGTATCTGGCTGACACATAATAAGGGAGGTCTTGATAAGAATAAAGCTGGTCAGTGGCACAAATTATGGTGTGCAAAAAATTTTATCGTAAATTGGGAAGATACGGAAAGGGAAAGAAACACACAGAGACATAAACAAAATATAACCAGTGACAAACGCCCTCAGTCCCACTAATTGATGGGCTATCAAAAAACTGCAGGCAAATCTGCACTTTGCAACAGATGAAGGTGCAATCCTATCGGTATGGGATTCTGAAGGAGGTTATGGGAATGTGCAAACTGATGAGGCAATATGCAACAGAGAAATACGCAATAAAAACATACAACACTTAGAATATAGAGAAGTCTGTACTAGTACTGTATAAACATATAACTGTATAACCATATCTATCTACAGTATTTAATTTGCTAGGTCAAGATGTTTTAATCTTTAAATATAAACTAGGTTAATTCCTCAATTCATCAGAAGTGGAATTTCTCTGTACTTTCCAGTTTTGAAAGTACCTTGCCTGAACAGAGGTGATCAGAAAAAAAAAGAAAGCAATGTTTCTAAGAGAACAGAACCATATTTTCTTGTGTCTGTAAAAAATTTATGGGACTAAAGATTGCAACATTCTGTGATCTACTAATATCCAGATTCTCTTCCACATTCCATATTTTTGTCTGAAGAGCTCTCACCTTGCAAAAATGTTTTACTGTTAGCTCCCAAGTATCTGATTTTTACTGCATATATGGCTTTTAATACAGTTGTATTATTGCTGTCCTTTAGCTGACCCTGTTTGTATTTCCTTTTATTGGTGCATCCCAGTGTTTTGTCATCAGCATATTCTCAATTCTTTTGTGCCCAGGGTGCTAAATAAAATATGAACTAAATATAAAGCAAAATCAAATCCACATATAAGACTTGTGGAACCCTTCTGATAGCACAATTCCTTACCAGCCATTTCCTTTTCAGTACAGACCCAATGGTTCATCTACTCTTACATTAATCTCAATATTCATCTCAATTAATAACACCTCCCCTGTCAATATATCAACTGCTCTACTGAAGTCCAGATAAAGTAGTTTAGATAAAGCATTGCCTTTGTCTGAAGAAAAAAAAAATTACAAGTTTTCTTAACAAATAAATATAGGAGGTTAATTTGTTACTTTGATATATCCCCTCTACTTTTTATCTGCTATTTAATTCATTAACTTCAATTTCTTGAAGTAACTTTTCTTTCCAAACTTAGCTATTTCATTCACAATTCTTTCACAACTTCTCTCATATTTTGATCTGTTATGCAGCTACTGCATTTTCTGTTTTTCTGCATTACTGAACATAGTTCAGTATGTGTTCATGTAGTAATTTTGTCAGAATTCTATAGTGAAGAAATATCTGGTCTCTATTTTAGGTCAGGCTGGATGGGGCCCTGGAGAACCTGATCCAGGAGGTAGCATTAGTGTCAGCCTATGGCAGGGGGGTTGGAACCAGATAATCTTTAAAGTCCCTTCGAACCCAAATAGTTCTATGATTCATGATTCTATGATTCGTGGTTCTCTCTTACATAAGCAGTTGAGATCATTGAGGTTAACCTTCTCATTAGATTTTGCATCACCACATTTGTATAAGCTATCCTACATATCACCAGGGTTGAAGGCATTTTTTTTTTGTAATGAATTCAAATATTTTGTATACTTAGAAGGGATCCCTCTTGAATCCTTCTTACATACTAATGTACTCCTTACTCCTGAATATTTTCTGGTTTGTACTTTTGAGTAGTTTTATTATTTTCTTTGCCCTCATAGCTTTCCTGGAAATCGTCCTGGACAAGGTAGATAGGAGTCTATAATAACCACCTAGGAATCTCACTACTTTGTCAGTATGTTGAACAACTTCTATGTATTTTAAGGGACTCCAAATGACACAATTTTAAAAGACAAAGCCAGTAGATGGTTAGAACAAGTAAACTGCTAGGTTGAATGATATTGGACTCTGTGTCCAAAAAGTCTTTATTGAGCACCTGTCACCAAGTTCAGCTTTTGCTGCCGCTGCATAAGCCTGATTTTTAGTGTACCTAAATTGCCATCTTGAGATTTCCTGTTTCTCTCTTTACATCCACGTGTGGGGTTTTGTTGATTTTATCTTGTTGGTTGGGGGTTTGTTATTGTTATTTCAGTTTATTTTTGGTTTGGATTTGTTTGGGGTTTTTTTGGAGTCGGCTGTGTTTCCTTGTGTTGTTTTGTTTTCTGGAGTCATTGTGCTGTAGACTGTCCTTACACCAGCAATCTTGCTTCTGTCTGCAATTTTATATTTCTTATCTTGCCTGGCTCTACGCAGCAGACTTTATCAAAACTTGGTCTTGGATCACTGACAGCTCAACCTCTGGGAGTAGGGAAGGGTAGTTTTATAGTATAAATCATTTTATCAGGAAGCAGAAAGAGACATTAAGTGAATCAGATGAATCCTACTTTCAGTGTGATTAACTACTTTTTGCCTTCAACTATACTTGATGGGTAGGGCAACAAGCTAAGAAGCAGATGCCTCCATCAGGGACATCTAAGCCAGGTGAAATGAAATCTCTTCAAGCTCTCTGCCTTTAACCCTTCAAAGGAAATGACCACTTTACACTTACAAAAGAACCACCAAATCTTCACAAGTTCTTGCCACTTTAAAACCAGCCATTTGTCAGTGTTCTCTGCTAAATGTTTATATCACCAGGATTAAATGATAGCTGCAACCTGTAACAACGAGTTTTAGCAGATGGCCAAGGCAGGCAGTGGCATCCTAAGGAAATAGCCTCAGCTTGCTCCAAGGAAAGGTTTAGATTAAATATTAGGAAAAATTTTTTCACTGAAACAGTGGTCAGGCATTGGAAAAGGCTGCCCAGGGAAGTGGGATATGGCACCTGGGGATATGGTTTAGTGGTGCTTCTACTTGATGGTCTTAAAAGTCTTTTCCAACATAAATGATTCTGTAATTCTATGATCTCTGCTTAGGCTTGACACAGGACAGCCAGTACCCCAAAGGATACTCAAAAATCCTAACCACATTCCACTAATATCTTTCCACTAGGGACAGTTAGGAGGGCCAATGTGGTAAGCAAAAAGCTATAGGTGAAAATGAGAGTTATGTGTTGGGCAGAACTGATCCAACTCTGACCTTCACATATGACAGAAGTTCTGATTTGCTATAGCACATCTCTCATACTGTGGTGTATCTATAAGCTTTACATTTTATGTCAGTATTTTTCAGGTTATTTTGCCAGAAAGGAAAGAGAAAACCAATAATTCTGGAAACAAGTCCATTTTTACTTGAAAACAAAAAGAAGACTGTAATACTAAATGTCTAGCTGAAAATATATTACATTCTGCAATCTGCAGAATCAGTGAAACATTTAGAAAGTGATGTACTAGAATCAATTAAAAATACACTAATGCAGTGATAGCTTGTTGACATACAAGAAAATTTAAAAAAACATATTTTGAGAAAGCTCAAATATTTATCACTACAAGCATTTTTTCCTCTATGTACCAAATCTAACAACTGTCTGAAATCTTCCAAAACTCCAGTTAAGATTATACTTCACCTCTATACATCCACAGGTCCAGACAGTGGATGATTTTGTCTGATCAGGTTAAAAAAAAAAAAAAAAAGATAAAACGACAGAATTTTTCTAGCATTGCAAAAGTCTTTATGTGATGGGAAAAAAAAGGGTAAAAGCTTAAAACTGAAAAATCCATTGAAGCACTATTAAAGTTATCAAGAGCTTCACCACTGATTTCAGTGGCTCTGAGATGTTGTTAAGAGAAAACTTCAAACCAACATCCCTAGTTAATTGTCTTAATGAAGATTTCAGAGGAAAAACTGAGTTTATAAGCATAAAAAGAATTTGCAATTATTGAACTCAAATGTATCCAGTGTCTTCTCAGTTAAGGACAATCTAAACTTCATTTTGTTTGTCAGTTTGGAGTTTTTTTCTTTACAAGGATGAAAATCAGTAACAATAATTAAATACACATACATATAAATAGCAGCATTATTACTTGACAGGAAAGCATCCCAACATTGCAGATGTGTGCCATTCAAAACATTGGAAAATGGTTTCAGAAAAAAATTAAGTTAATTCCAGCAGTATATTTTTTAATAGAGTTTTGGATTTTGTTTGTTGTTTTGAAGGCTTGGAATGTGGACTGAAATTTCTCTGCAAACTTGAAGATTAGGCTACTATAAAAAGAAAACAACATGAAAATTATGATTATCTATTTAATTTGGCCGGTGTGGTATCATTATTCCAGATGTGTGAACCATAAAAATATAAGAGTGCTTCTGGTGAGTTACCAGAATCTCATTTATGTGGCTTTATGATGACTCTCTAACTGGACCACAGATGTATATATCCATAATTATGGGCATATGCTGACATCTAAACCACAAGGATAACAGCCTCAGAATCTGTGGAATGTACTAATATGTAACATGAGCATAGTTAGGTGAAATGACTCATATCCCATCTCAACAGGAAATACATTATTTTGCTGAATATATAAATAGTTCATAGCGTCATAATTCATTAGATTTCTCACGGCATTTTTCATATGAAAATCATGTTATATTATCCATCATAAAAAGCATGATTATCCATCATTAGGGAATTTGATGGTCATTGTTTTCCCTGAATTCAAGTTCAGTTTCCATACATATGTGTTATGTGAAAATCTATGTATACATATATACACACACACACATATATTTGTGTGCATATGTGTGCACAGACATGCAAATTCCACTCTAGAAATATTAGTACAAGGACAAGTAATCTCATAACAAACAGTTAAATAAATGTTTCAGTGAAGGTAATAGAAAGATGGCTTAGTAGCTTGACCAGCTCATCCACCTGTAGGTCTGTTCTCTACATTGCATTTTGTAATGACCTAAATGATTAGCTAAAAGGGAATCCTTCTTATCCTAACTTAATGGATCTAGAAGTCATTATAATAGAAGTCAATCTGGGAGCATTATTGCACAGTCTATTTCATACTGTGGCCCAGAAGGGAAATAGTACAACTTAGAGGTAAAATATAGTTCTTATTATCTACCTTTACAATAATGGAATGAACATAAAGGACATCAGATCATGACTGAATTTTCTGTGTAAAATATATGTCTGTACTTTCCTTTGAGGATACTTATCAAATGATTCATTATCAATATTAAAGGACAAAAACATGCCATATCTTTGATGTTTTCAGAAAAAAATATCCTGCTAAAAATGCTGGGAAAAGAATTTGAATTTTGCTTAAAAAGCATGTAAGTACTCAACATTCAATTCTTCATTAATATAAATGTTGTCAATTTCTTAAAATATTTCTTCTAGTTCTTGCATATATTTTAATAGTTTGTTATATATGATTGGTTGTAAATAGCCAATCCCCTGCTGTAAATTATATCAACCCGGGGTCTGGAAGTTATAATTCAAATATAGTGTGATTTTGAGCAAAAACTTTGCAGAACAAAGAAATGATTTGAATTTTAATCCTTTATATTTCCATAAAGAAACCATTGACAAGCCTTAAAACCTTTAATCCAGACTCTAAGAGGTTGGTTTCATTCCAAAATCCATTAATGTGGACTTCAGCTGCATTTGAAAATGTTAGCTGCTCTGAGCAAATAATATATTCTTCTTCATGTTAGTGAAATACCTCAAGTTTGGGAGTTTGGTTTGAGTTGTTGTGCTTTTTTTTTCTTGCCCTTTTTTCCATTATCAATTCAGCAGGATTTAAAGTTCTTTTCTTATTCTGAAACATTTGCCTAACAGTTGTAGTAGTCTAAGTCTAATGAAATACAAATACTCTTGTTTTACCTTTATTAAATCCCTATTTGTTGTACACAAAGTTCATACAGACAGACAAAAATATAACAATTTACCAAATTCTGCCCCACAGAATTTTCCTCCCCTCTCTGGCTTCATCAGACCACCAGCAGTGGTGAGAGATAGATGGGTCTATAGACTCATAAATAGAGATACACGCTACAGTACTTGCATAAATAAATGCATGATAACTTTTCTGACTATGAAAATAGTATTTTCAGTTGATCCACTGATCAGAAAGAAAGCAGTAGGTTTCACTTAATTAGATTTATTATAGAAAACAGCTTCATCCTACTTATTACTCCACCAATACTATGGATCATTTAAACAATTTATGTGTTTATGCTTCTTCCTCTGTAATTGTTTTTCGTTATATTTCTTTTGCCAGTAAGGATTGTCATAGATGAAATATCTACCAAAAATGTCCCATTTTTAGTCACTATATATTTTTCAGGACATGTGAATAGAAACAAATAGTTGAATATGGTTACTTCAAGACCAGCTGACATTTCAGCTTTACATTTGCGAGTAAAATGCAAACTACAGGTAATGAAATGAGAAAATTTGGAAAG
>NW_008237885.1:5148142-5168034 GCF_000691975.1 Corvus brachyrhynchos | reverse complement strand
TCAGCAGGATGTAAAGTTCTTTTCTTATTCTGAAACATTTGCCTAACAGTTGTAGTAGTCTAAGTCTAATGAAATACAAATACTCTTGTTTTACCTTTATTAAATCCCTATTTGTTGTACACAAAGTTCATACAGACAGACAAAAATATAACAATTTACCAAATTCTGCCCCACAGAATTTTCCTCCCCTCTCTGGCTTCATCAGACCACCAGCAGTGGTGAGAGATAGATGGGTCTATAGACTCATAAATAGAGATACATGCTACAGTACTTGCATAAATAAATGCATGATAACTTTTCTGACTATGAAAATAGTATTTTCAGTTGATCCACTGATCAGAAAGAAAGCAGTAGGTTTCACTTAATTAGATTTATTATAGAAAACAGTTTCATCCTACTTATTACTCCACCAATACAATGGATCATTTAAACAATTTATGTGTTTATGCTTCTTCCTCTGTAATTGTTTTTCGTTATATTTCTTTTGCCAGTAAGGATTGTCATAGATGAAATATCTACCAAAAATGTCCCATTTTTAGTCACTATATATTTTTCAGGACATGTGAATAGAAACAAATAGTTGAATATGGTTACTTCAAGACCAGCTGACATTTCAGCTTTACATTTGCGAGTAAAATGCAAACTACAGGTAATGAAATGAGAAAATTTGGAAAGGTTATAAGTCAAAAGAAAACTTTATCTCCTTGAAAGACAAGTAGTACTAAAAATTATTGTCACCTGCCTTGTGGAATTTGTAATTAAACAAACTTCCGAGTGAATCAGTGTGGTGATCTCAGGAACACTACTGAATTTCAGCACAAATTTACTAAAATAAATTCAAAAGAAAGGACTATAACAGAGTGTAAAGGTACCATATCAAGTCTTAGAGCATCATATGATTTACCACAACTTACAAGCTTCCCAGCAAGATGGAAATTCACCAGCACAATTCTTAAAAAACCCAAAACTCATTTTTTTCAGCAACTATTAACATAAGTTATAACTATATAACTATTAACATAAGATGTTAATTTTGAAAACAAAATCCCCAAAGAAAAACTAGATAAATAACTTTCATGAAAACTATTGCAAGAATAGTACTTTTGTTGCATTTAATTTTATTTAAACAGCGTCACATAGAAAATTTTCTTGGGCAATGAAATGTCTGCAAATAATCAATACTGTTTTTTAACTTTTGTCAGCATTTGTTTGATTATTTTAAATATATATGTTAGCAACATTTTTATGTTCTGTGATGCTCTGATTTTATTCAGTCCAAACCATAAACTTCAGTATGAAAAGGATTGTAAAACTGAGAGGAAGATCAGTATTTCTATGTGAATCATTTTAACAGGCTAAAGTTTTCACCACTGACAATCATAGCAGGGCTTCATTTATATTTATAGTTGGAAGTGATGCTTATAGTCTAGAAAATATTTTGCAGCCCATTTTGAACAAAAAATTTCTTCAAACTCTATTAATCCTCAGAGATTTTGATTGTCCTTTTTCTAATTTCAAAGTGAGTACCCAAAAATAGATATGACCCCAGCTTATTTTCTCTACACTTGGATTAATATTGAACACCTAGATAGCCAAAAGTACCAGATGTAAAGGTCAGGGAAGTTGCCAACCCCTTTCAGTAAAGCTAAGACTTGCAATTCAGGTACAAGCTGTAGTTTTTCATGTGCTTTGAAGCAATGTGATTTTTTCTCTGTTTTTTTTATTTTGTACTAATACCAAATAGTGATGGCAACTGTCTTAGTATGTGTATGGTCTCATATATTTGAATAGCCTACATGGCTGTCATCAACAGATTGTATTATCCATTTTGATCAGCAAGCAGAATATCTAAGCTATCAATTTTTAAAAAATCAGTTATTTCACTAAGTAGATAATTAATACAATAAAGTAACTGAATTTGCTTCAGCCTTGGTGCTTTGACCAGTTCCCTGGGGAGCTTGTTCTAGTGCCCAACCACCCTCTGGGTGAAGAACCTTTTCCTGATATCCAACCTAAACCTCCCCTGACACAGCTTCATGCCATTTTTTCAGGTCCTGTCACTGTTCATCAGAGAGAAGAGGTCAGCTCCTGGTTTTACTTGAAATGTTACCAGTGCTAATTACCTTTTCATTATGCTGTTTTGTCATTTTTCTTATCATTGGTCTATTTTTTTTCTAAAGACTTGATACTTCAGTTTTCATCAGCATTCAGGTTCTGAATCTTACTTTTTTTGGAGGTACTTCTTTCACCTTTGCTGCAACTCAAAACTTTTTGTCATGCATTTTGCCATGTCATAAAATCTATCATTTATTTGATTTTTGCTTACTTTAATCATACATTCTTAATACAATCATTCCAGCCCTCTTAGGTCACAATGTAAGATGTAACTAAAAGTGCGTATTCTATCACCATCCGTTAAAACCAGGTGGGACAATGTTCTTTAGCTCTTCCGCGACACATCCCCGGAAAACTCCCTCCAGAGGGATATTTTTCTGGTAATGGGCTATCAAGCCTCACTGCATGACTCATAAAATTACATCATCCCATTGTGAGATGTTCTGCCTAGAGGGAGGAGCCAAGCATTCCTACCTGGATATAATCTGGGGTTTGGAACATCACACTCCACCCTTACCTACTGGATTCCCAGAGGACAAGAGCTACTACTGGACCTTCAGGTGAAGACCAGAACTTTCTACAGGATCACTGCTTCAACAGAACCATTTCATCCGGACTGCTACCACCACCCTGACTAACAGGGTGTCAGGCTGTATCCTGACTCTGTCAGTGTTCTTGTACTATTGCATTTATTTTAGTTTTCCTATTAAATTATAATTCTGACTTTCAATCTCCCACTGGTTTGTTTTCAAACTAGTACACCAGCACTCTCATTTTTCATACATCTGATAACTGAAGTAAAGTATTATCTTTACCTACTAATAACATTCCTGTGCAGGTACTAGTATGGAAAGTAATACAAACTTAATCATGCTATCAATGTCTTGATAATGGTGAGGACCTTGTTTCTGCCAAAGTGAGCTGCTTTTTCAATTACTGTAAGCAAGGGACCTCTGCTTGTGTCTCTTTTGTGGGTTTTTTTAATGCTAGGATAGTCTTTTAATGGCAGCCATACTTCCTGAGTAAAAAGAGTAGATTCCTAAAAGAGTTATCCAACAATTAATAAATTTTGAAATGTGATAGATTTTTAAACTGTGATAACAAATGTGGGAAATGAGCAATTTCCTTATTTTCTCCACACACCAAAACAGAATAAAAGGGCTAAAGAAAGCCCTTTTATTCACAATATTGACCCACACAGGAATATGTGATCAGCTTTGGCAGTGTCAAGAACCTGAAGATCAAGGACTTGAAAAGCTAAAGTTTCTCCTGCTTGACAAACACTTTAAGATACATTGGATTGTTCAGTGAACTCTGTCCCAGTCTAGAACTTTCCCTTGAGGAATTACATTCTACAGGCAGAGTCCATGAATCATTCTTTGAAGCAATGATCAATGACTGAGAAGTCAAATATAAATCCCAGCTCCAGCAGTAATTATCAGGCTATCTCATTTGTTAAATTTGCCAATATCCTAGACAAAACAAATGAATTAGCTATAATCTAAGATTATTTCAATTTCTAAGGTCAAGTAGATGCTGTGAAATGCAGTTTTGACTGCAGCAAGATGAAGAAATGTATTGATTTTTAGATACATTTTTTCTGTAAATATAGCATTTCATGTTCTTTTTTTTTTCCTTCTTGCTATCTATTTGGGGGTTTTATGTATTAAAATCAAGGCCAATATAAAGAACTTTATCCTTATTTTAATTTTCTCCTAGCAAAGATAGTATCAGAATGTTCAGTTAATTAAAAACAAACAATGACCTGATAATATCAAACAACAAAAGATACAACTACAGTTTGTACTATCTCTGTGTGAAGCAGAAAAGTTAAGTTACAGGCACCCTTGGGGAAAAAAGAAGGGAATCAGACAAAAAAAGTAAAATAAACCTGAAATATCTTCCTGGCCAAGAATCAAAGAATTTCTAAAGGAATAATAAGTAATACTATTCTGAGATGGTGCTTCAATAGGTATGCATACCAAAGCAATGTGCACTGTTAAACTCAAGTAGTTTTTCCTATTTGTATTTCATATGGCTTGAGTTTTGGTCACAAAATCTTTTTTTTTTCCCATAGTGTAAAAAATAATAAAAAGGTTATAAAACTAGTCATTATGAAACATTTTGCAGTGCAAACCTTCTTAATAAGTTTGGAAGAAAAGAGTACTTAAAGTCATCATTTTGCTTGTGGAAATTTATGCAAGTGCAGTAATTATGATAAAAAATTGACCAATAAGTAACTATAATTGAAATTTTAAGTTTTCAGTTTGGTGGCCTTGAAAAGAATAGTTTGACTTTGAAAACTCTTGAGTAATGAGTAACTCTTAGTTGAAAATGAGGACTATTTGTTAGCTAAACATTGAAGGCGAAGGATGAAGCCTTTACTGATCCACAATTTTTCTTAGAAACACCAGTAGTGACTTCACTTTTTCTCTTTTGCAAGGAAAGCATTGTTTATATACAGAGAACATTTAGTATAGCATACCCTAACAGAAAAACAAGTGATTAGAAATGGATGGATTTCATCATAAAAAGCAAAGCTCCTTGATGGAATGCCCTTTCTTATACTGCAATCCTTTGTACTGGTAAGTGTTCTAGCCTCCCAAGAAGCAACAAATTCCTTTCATGCTAAGCTCTTGAAAAAAAAGTACTAAAATAATTTCTTTTATTCTTACCTCAAGATACACAATTGAAGAATTCAACCACATGATTTATTTTATCATTAAGTCAAATTACACATACTTGATTCCCAAAGAATTTAGGAAACACCTACATGCATGACAAGTTAGTTGATACACTTGAGTCATAGGATATTTGTTTCTTCAAGGTTTTTGGGAGGTATGGTATTTCAGGATAGCATATTCTTCTGATTATGACAAGCACAAACAATTGCATGTGTTGCTAAAAATCGTAATCTAGGAATAGCAAGCCACATACTTTCTCTGTCCCTCTCCTCTCTTTTCCTAAATCTATTATTTTACTTTTACTGTATACTACTTCTTTCTTCTCTGTTCCTTAGACTTTTAAACCCATAGTCCTCTCATCAAACTCTTATTTTCCTATGTACCTCACTAGAATACACTGCTCTCTGTCTGCCATCTCTTTACAGTGTCATTCCACTTTCTTCATCCATTCCAATCAAGATGTGAGTTATTTCTCCTAGTGTTCTGCTGTGGCTAGTCTAAACCCAGAAATCATACCTTCTGAGTTCCCATAGCCCTGTTTTAATTTGAAAATGGCAAGGGCTGTCACTGCTTACTAATATCCACAACTACCTTGCAAGGAAGAATAACTGAGAACTTGAGTTTTCAGCTGGTGATTAACTTTTAAGGGGGCAGTCACTCAAAATTAGCTGTGTGAACATCTAAACTACCCAGCCACCAACTGATCATTGTGTGAGTTACCATCACTGTCACTGCCTACTGTTGTTCAACTGCTACACACAGGAGCAGCTCTTTGGAGATTTAGGAGGTGAAATTCTCTATCAAGTAATGTGGCAGACAAAGTAAGATCAAAGGCAAAAGTAGAGGAATCTGTTCTGTGGTTTATATTCCTTCAGCTCCTTCTTTGTTTTGAAACCTTGCATGATGATAGCAGAGCTTGTACTCAGATCCCCAGTATCTCTTGCCATTGACTGATCACATTCTCTTTCAGTACACTGTCCCTTTCTGTTCATATAGTCAGAGCATTAGAAGGTCTTGAAAACCTATGTTCCTCTAAAGCTTAACACTGCATTCCACATTTGTGGCTTTAAATCCTGTTTTTGAACTATTTTTTCTTTTGTTTTTATTTCTTTGTTATTTTTTGAATGCTTTATTTTGAAAATAGAGTTGTTCTGCACCACTGATGTACCCTACTTACATGATTTATAAAGATAGATCGTTCCAGCTGATAGTTTACAACAAAACCAGAGGAAAACAACATTGTCATTTTCTGTGTTCCTCAAACTGTGACACAGAAAGGAGGAAATTAGGCATTGTTTATTATGACAAACAATATGCTTACTTCTTGGTTTCCTTCTTCTCTCAGGACCTGTTGCATTTCCACTAGCGGCCTGTGAAGTAAAAATTGCATTTTAATGGCTGTTGTCAGATAGCCCCTTTTTCTTAATATTTACCATGGGGAAATTATAAAAAAAGGATTTAAAATATATGCTCCTATGTAAAACAAAACAAAAGTGACAAGTCTTGATATTTAAGTTGTTATATGACCTGGAACAATAGATACAAAAATCTGAACTTCTGAAGAATATTTTCATGTTTTCCATATTTTCACTTGACGGTAGGGTAGAGAGTGAGAAACAGAAGTAGGATAGCCTTAAGAGGAAGAGAATAAAATTCTGGAGAGAGAGAGAAGGAAGGAACAAAAAGTGAGAAGTGGCTGATTTTTTTCTAGATACAGATGTTATATCTGATCCAGGTGGAAGGGAAAACCTTAGCAAGGAAGAACCACCCATCATCTATCTTAGGAATCAGTGCATTTTGATGAAGTATCTTCATATTCTCTAAGGCTCAAATATGAAACTGCCTATCCTGTGAAACAATTTTAATTACTAAGTTGATGTTAACATGGCTTATTCATGAAGTAGGCCCTAGAGCCTTTTTACACAGAATAGTTATTAGTCAATCCTTGCCATTTCTCTGACAGAAATACTGTATAGACACTGTTTACTACATGTCTTCTTAGTTCAGTGGTAGTTTTTGTAGTTCAGATTCCCAAAAGTTATCATATAAATGTCAGATATCATTAGGAGGGCAGAAAGAAACTGAGGACGACATCTAGAAAAACAAAAAGAGACAGGGGTACTAAGTGAAAGCAAGGAGATAAAACTATGCACGTAGACTTCTGGAAATGTCACTGCAATTTCCAGAATGAATTTTTGTCTTTCTGTAATAGGAAGTAGAAGTGCTAAAAAGAGCAATGAGCAAAAGATCAGTTTTAAAAAATATCTGCATTTATAGATCAGACTTGTTTAAATACTTAAAGTGAAGAAGTACTATTTACGAACCTGTCCTGATGAAGTTTGAATCTGATGGTTAGAATGGAAAATCTGAAAACTGTTACTTTAAAATATCAAGAATTTGAAAGGGAGAATTATTTTTAGCAACATCTGAGGAAATTAAGTCAAACATGAAATTATGGAGAGTGTGTTCTCACTTTGCCAAAACCAGGCTGCAGAAAAGATCTGATGAAAATAAGCAATGAGCCTTCTAAAGGTTTTGAAACAAACAAGAAGCAAATTGGATTTGCCAGGTTGAGAGACAAAAGCAGATGAGACCTTTTTCAAGGTGAAATAAGTAAAGGTAAAACTAGATGATGTCCTAACTGGGTTAGCAGTCATCAGACTCACAGGAAGAAGGTGAATTAAAAATAAACCTGAAAATGGGGAAGAGAAGCTTGCAAATGCCAAATAACTGAAGAAATCCTTTTTATTATCAATATCTTACCTGAGGATATCTGTATTTACAGGAAACAGAGCTAGTTTGTAAAACAGGGAAAAGGGAGAGGCTCTAGTCAAAAGACTTCTCACACACACACACACACAAAGCATTGCTCTGTAAGATAGGCGCATTAGAGAATAAATATTGTTTGGAATTACTGAAACACGTGGGTGTATCAGCAGGATGGAATCTTTATTGCTCACAGGGGTCCGTGTTGTACTTCTGAGCTGCATGCAAATACCTATCTTTGTTGCAGTGGGGATCCTGCAACACGCATATATCAAACCAGGAGTCCCGTGGAAAGGAAATATATATGGACAGACAGATTCTTGATAGCTGTTTCAGAGATGTTTATTTCTCCAGCCGCATGGCCGGGGCTCTGCTCAGGAACTGTTCCAGTCACGGGACCAAGGGTCCTTCTGCCCGCGCAGGGAACACAAACAATACTTAAAGTGAAGAAGTACTATTTACGAACCTGTCCTGATGAAGTTTGAATCTGATGGTTAGAATGGAAAATCTGAAAACTGTTACTTTAAAATATCAAGAATTTGAAAGGGAGAATTATTTTTAGCAACATCTGAGGAAATTAAGTCAAACATGAAATTATGGAGAGTGTGTTCTCACTTTGCCAAAACCAGGCTGCAGAAAAGATCTGATGAAAATAAGCAATGAGCCTTCTAAAGGTTTTGAAACAAACAAGAAGCAAATTGGATTTGCCAGGTTGAGAGACAAAAGCAGATGAGACCTTTTTCAAGGTGAAATAAGTAAAGGTAAAACTAGATGATGTCCTAACTGGGTTAGCAGTCATCAGACTCACAGGAAGAAGGTGAATTAAAAATAAACCTGAAAATGGGGAAGAGAAGCTTGCAAATGCCAAATAACTGAAGAAATCCTTTTTATTATCAATATCTTACCTGAGGATATCTGTATTTACAGGAAACAGAGCTAGTTTGTAAAACAGGGAAAAGGGAGAGGCTCTAGTCAAAAGACTTCTCACACACACACACACACAAAGCATTGCTCTGTAAGATAGGCGCATTAGAGAATAAATATTGTTTGGAATTACTGAAACACGTGGGTGTATCAGCAGGATGGAATCTTTATTGCTCACAGGGGTCCGTGTTGTACTTCTGGGGCAGGGACCCCAACATATCTTAATGTAATATCTTGAGTTACAGTAAATGATGTGAAGAAAAAAGGCCACTTTTGAGAGCAAGCAGCCATCAATCTAATAACATGATTGAAAGGATTTTCTGCAGTGGGTGTAAGTGAAAGGGATGCAAAAATAAACTCAAATATTGAAAATATGTTTTCTATTCTTTAGAGAAATGGATTACACAAGCAGTTGTTGAAAATATTCCAAGCTGATCCAAAAAAGATGGGTCAAGAAACTTGCATAGTTGTAATATAGGTAAGATATGATGTTAGATGTGCAGATGGATAAACCGGTAAACAGAAAGAATGATCATTGTGTCAGAACACCATATAGAATATTGGTATAACATTGGTATATGCTGTCAGTGTTTCATGATATTGTTATCAGTTTAATTACAAAGGACAACAAAGGGAAGACATGCTTGATAAACGTGATATGCTGAAACAACTGGCACAGTAGGGAAGAGTGGTTACTGTCTATCTAACTTTGCTAAGGCTTTTAACCATCTTCCATAAGATCCCATCAGAGAAGCAGATGAAGTACAGGCTGGACAGTGCGCTGGATTGAAAACTGTCTCAACAGAAGGGACCAGAGGTCTAGCTGGAGGCTACCAGTGTAATCCAGGGGTCAATATTGGTTCCAGTTGTGTGTAACTTTTGATTAATGACCCAGGTGATAGGACAGAGTTTGCAGATGACAACAAACCTGGAGGAGCAAATGATAAGTCTGAGGCTGGTGCCTCTGGAGGGTTCTCTGAGAGTCTGGAGAAAAGGGCTGAAAGGAACCCCATGCAGTTCAACAAGGGGAAGTGCAAAGTTCTTCACTTGTAGAGGAAAAATGGCAGGAGCCAGTATATATTGGGGGATGATCTGCTGGAAAGCAGCTTTGCAGAAAAGGATCTGGGGGTCCTGCTAGACACCAAGGAGAACATGAGCCAGGAACATGCTCCTGCTGCAAAGAAGGCCAACGCTATCATGTGCCGCGTTAGGAGTGTTGCCAACACACTGAGAGACTTGATCCTTTCCCACTTTACTCAGCAGTGGTGAGTGGACACTTGGATTCTTTTGTCCAGTTTGGGACTCTCCAGTACAAAGGAGATATGGACATAATGGCAACTCCACATACATAATTAAGAATCGGGAAATGTCACACATAAGGAAAGGCTGAGAGATCTGGGACTGTTCAGTGTAATTTACTGGTAGCTGTGCCCAGTGACAGGACCAGAAGCAATGGGAACAAAATGAAACACAGGAGGCTCCTTCTGAACATCAGAAAACACTTCTTACTGAGCACTGGCACAAGCTGCCCAGGAAGTCTGTGGAGTCTTCCTTCCGTGATATTCAACAGTTGTCTGGATATGGCCCTGGGTAACCTAACTGGCTGTGCTTGAATAGGGAGGTTGGACCAGGTGACCTTCAAAGCTTCCGTCCAAGCTCAGCCACACTGTGATTCTGTTATTCTGTATTTTCCTGACCCCTGATTAGTTTTGGGGGTTTTTTTTAGAAAGAAGTTTAAGTTTCTGAAACTTGAAAACATTCTAGTTTCAAGTAGAGGCTCAAGACAAATCAGTCCAGTTAATAAATACTTATTTCCTTCTCTGGCATTCTTTCAGAATATTCTAATTATTTACCTATTATTATATATCATTACCATCTCAGATATAAATTCCCTGTCTTCCTTATTTAATATAGCAGAACATGATAGAAAAGCTCAGGAGTAAATTACTAATTCTAGCTTCTGTAGTGGTTTGGTCCAAAATACTCATTACTGTTTATCTGCTGTGAGATAAGAATTAGGAGAAATGCAAAACAGGCACCAAACTTGAAAGAATATAAAGAAGTTTATTAACAGACCTAAAAGAAGAAAAAAAAATTATACCACCTTCAGAACTCTCCTCCTCCCCCCACCTTCCTCCCTTCTCCCACTGACAATGTAAAAAGACAACCCAGGTCCGTGGCTTCGGGAGGGCCGTGCCCCGGCCCGGCCGGGCCCAAGCAGGGCCTGGCCGGGCCCACTGGGCCCTGCTCGGGCCCTGCAGCCACCTGTCCCAGTGCCGGAAACGAGAGAGAGCTTGGAGGGGGAGTTTGCCTATTCTTAAATGTGGATCACAGAGGTTGTCACAACTTTAAGTGGCTTAGAGAATTGTCCATATTCAAACTGGCCAGCTGATAGGTTCTATCAGTTCCCAGAGGAAACTGTAAGCACCCCTTAGCAAGGACGTCCCTTCCGGGACTATTCTTGCTAACCTATGACAGCTTCAAACAGTGGTTGTGTTCTCTGGAATCAAGGGCATACAGATATAACAGTAAATAAAACAAATGGCTAGTGTGCAATAATGCAACCCTCTCTATTCTATCACAAGAGACATTTCAGGAAGGAATAAATCTGGCTTTAAATTAAATAAGGCTTTTAATTCAAATTAAAATCTGTCTTTTTATTAAATAAATTTTCCTAATAAATATAAAAAATGTTTTTAACACATCAGTGTAATTTATATTTTAAACTTTTGCTTTAACCTTTTTGCAACAATTTTTTAGGCATAGCATTAAAGCTCATGTGTAGTATGTGATAAAGAATAAGAATAAAATAAGAAAGTAATTGAAGTTACATTCTGATGGTAAAACATAACTGGTTTTGATGATACTGTGGGTAATAAAGTTCAGAGTTCGAAAGCCTTCGTTGCTCTTGTATATTTTCTGAGACATAGAAAAGCACTTTGACAAATTTTATAATTAAATTAAGGAGAATTGCAACTACAATACTAATTCACATTCAAGTTTCAAAAATGAGTTTACAAATTTCATCCACAGAAATAAGTACACCTCTTTGTAAATTTAAGTCTGCATCATATTCTCCTTTTTATTTACACTTATGTTAACATCCAAGTTTTGGACACTCTTTAGTACTTTAGTCATAGTTATGAAACTTTTCTGTCTTTCTTTACCCAGTGTTGTTAACTTCAAAACAATTTTATAAATTGTGAAAAATGAAATATCATACAATACAGCATTGGAATATAATTATGTAATATCTGTGTTTCATCTTGACACCATTCACACTACTCTTTAGAGCTAAACACTTCATTAATAGGTCCCTAAACATATTTAGCATCTAAAGACATCACAAAATGTTAATAAATTAGCTGAAAAGAATGTAAAATATATTATTGCTATATAATTACTTAGGAACTCATCACAGCTTTGGAAACATATTGACTACTCAAGTCATCAAATTTATCCAAGTTCAGACTAATATCATGAAAAAGATAATTGCAGGCAGGATACAAATATGAACAAAGTTGATTTTATTATAATAACACTGAAAATGATTGCAGATAGAATTTACTAGGATGTTTACTAGGATGCTCTTAATGGAAAATACATGATTTTGTGACAGAATAGCTATTTCCCATAAGTTCTATAAAAATTGAGTCAGGCATATCCATTTATTTTTTGTATATGTAGAGACATAGAAATACAAATATATATCTTTTACATTAGATAGAAGCTATTTCCTTCCACTGTAATAAAGACACACAAAAAAATTCCACTGTTACCAATTAGTTAGGATTACATATCTTATACATGAAATAAAAGATTTTATTTTAAATCATCCCTGATATTTTTGTGAAGCTTGGTACTGAAGCCTTTTATTCCCGTGGAACAGATCACTGAGGAGTACTAGATTTCTTCAGTTTTTCCTCCCAACTTAAAACTTAGTTGGAGTGATTGCAGCCAGGGTGTAAAGGGTAGTTCACTCTCCACGGTCAGTCTGCCCTGGCCTCTTTCCCGAGGCTTCCAACAGGCATACAAAACCATGGCAACCAGGCTGGTCTTTTTAGAGGGTCAAATATCTGCTCATTACCAATAAGGAAGAAAGTCAACTTCACATCTCTTCAAGAAGCAATGTCACTTTTCTCTGGTTCCTTTCCTCTTCCAATTCCACCTTTTTATGACTTCTCAATCTTCTTCACAGAGACATAATACTATAACAGTACTGTGCTAAATTTTAACAGACTGTGTCAAAAGAGACATAGAATCAACAATAAACAAGTGCAAGATCCTATTCCTTAGGCTGCCAAAGGAAATGAGTAAATGCACTTTTTCAGGTGTTTTTGGTTTTGGTGGTTTTTTTTATATTTCCACTGACTGCTTCTGATAATATTCACTTCACACACTGATACTGTTTATCAGTTCTTTGCTAAACTCTGAAACACCTGTTATAATAGCTCACAGAACACACAAGCTCGATATTTCTGCAAGGGTAGCAACATTATAAATTTTTACCAGCATGATCTCTGTATCTTGGATAATCATTGAGTTGTTTTGTCTGTGAAATGGGAGCCTTGGGGATCAGTTTTCAGCCAGAGATCCACCTATATCTGTGAAGAGTGAAGTAGATTTTGAGACAACACATTAATAACTCTTGTCATATTAAACTCAAAATTACAGCTACTGCTTTGCACTTTTGTGGCATTTTCAACACACATCTGTTGCTTTTTTTGTTCTAGAAGCATTTTGGATAAGAGGTGCATTTGTTACATTAATCATTAATTCAGTTCTCAGTACCACTGTAAACTGCCTTTCTCATTCAGATCTTTTTGTATTTAGTTCCTCCCAAAGGAAAAATGAGTAGAGCATTTATCTTTAGCAGAATGTGGACTTTAGGAGGTAGGTGACTTCTTTGTCTATTTCTTTGTTTTTAATATGGTATAGAAACTACACAGACAAGATCCTGGAAGAAATCAGATTTTACCCTTTGATCAAAAGCGGCATCATTAAAATTTAGCAAAATTAAAATAACATTTAAAAAAGGAACAGGAGAAAAGCAAAATGCAAATATCCTTTTTGGTCCTTGTTTTTACATTTAAAATATTTTTCCTCTCAGACATATAAAAGTTTATTTAAGCCTTTACTTAGTAATTGTAACAATATCACACAGACTCTCAAATTTAGAAGGGCCCTTGCTGAAATGTCAGCTTTTACTTTTGGTTGCAATACAGGAAATATTGCTATTCTTTCATGTTCTGTCACATCACTCTTCAGTGCTTCTTAAATACATTATATGAGAAGAGTATCATTATTGTATCTTAAGGGATTTAATATTCTCAGGAGTATGATCTAGCGTGAGAAAACAAGGGTTCTCAAGGGACACAAATTATGTACAACAGAAGGGAAATATTCAATTCCAGAACGAAAACCTACAAATTACTGAGCCACTTGAAACACACTTCTTTATTTGTACAAATGAGTCTCTTCATTTAAAGTAGTTCATTACAATGAATAAGACAGCTGTAGCACTTTAGCCATGATGGAAACATTTCTTTTCTTTGGAAGAGATCATTATTGAATATAAAGAATTAGTGTAGGGGTAATCACTACTTACAGATCCTTGATAACTCTTGATATGTCATCTTATACACAATTTTAGCTTAGTGTGTTTGAAAAAGGCTTTATTAAGTGTGAAATTAATAGAGTACTGCAGGGAAAACTGTAGATCTCCAGCACACGTCTGCATCAAGTTTCTGATTTTTTAAAGCTCCAGCCCATGTTTACAGTTGTGACCTGTAGAGTTTGCTCTCCATCTTTCATCACAATTCAGACATGTAGTGTTATGTCCCCCAGCAGCTCCAGCCCAGGACTTGGAGCTCAGTTCAGTGTCTGGGAACCCAGGTCTCTGCCCAGACTGAGGGACTGTTGCTCTCCTGTTTGCTCAACATGGGTCCCAGAGCCTGACACACAGGGATACACAAACACACACAGAGCTACACACACATACTCATCCCATAGTCACCCTGCACTCATGGGTCCCCCAAATACAAGTGGTCTGCTGTCCTGATACATTATCCCAGACCTGAGCACCCACACTTGACAGGTGATCCAGCTTGACCTTTCCTAGCAGATATACATGCGCACCCAAAGTAAACTCAATTTGGTAAAGATACAGATTCTCAGCCCCAGCAAATGATACCAAGCACATGGGACCTGTGGTCCTGCTCCAGCTGCTGATACTGAGCCCCTTACTTGCCTCATTCATCCAAGTATCCCCAGTAGCCAGCTTTGGGCACACTCACTGTTCTCATCTTAGTGGTTGGAGGTTAAAGAACCCACTGGCTCCAGTAGCTGCTTCTAAAACCTCACTGACTTCAGTTACTGACACCTCAGGCCATGGACACCCACAGCCACAGTCTCACTTCTCACACCAAGAAAATACAGAGGATAGAGAGTGAAATTACACAGAGAGAGATAAGAAGATATTTACTAAAATGATCTGAGAAGACAGGACAGACCGCAGTGATCAGGTGCTGGGCTCAGCCAGACAAGCAGGGTGACCAGTACTGTTTTATACATGACTGACCCCTTTTACACCTCTTTCTGCCTGATTGCCTCTCTGTTCCTCCCTGGCCCCCCTTTCTCTGCTGATTGCCTCATGATTTGATACAATCCCAGAGACTCCTCCCAACATCATGAGCCTTCAGGGCTGCATCCTTATCAGTTGTGAAATTCAAGTTGGTTCTCTTTGAAGTGGTTCCCTCAGTTTCTTCATAGTCAATTAATTATTATGACTGATGAGGTTTATTTCTTTTCATTATCTCTCTTGTTGCCAGACAGACAAGTCTGGTAGGTCTATGTCTCGGTATGTTTGTTTTTTAGTGTCTTCCTCTTGCCCCTGGTCACCCATTTTGATCAAGGTCTTCAGTCAGGTGATCTTACCAAAATAACATTCTCACACTCCATCTTTATCAATCATGTTACTGACCAGGTTTGTTTCTTGTTTGTTGGTTGGGTTTGTGCCCCTCTGTGTTTGACTTCCTCCTCTTTTGTACCATCCCATTTGACAATCTCCTTGGTGAGATAACTGCAAGGGAGTTTCTCTTGCCTTCCACATACCCTTACACTAAACAGAAGTCTAGGTGATAAATACGGCAGGCCATAAAAAAAAAAAAAATTAAAAAAATCACCATGACCAAAAACCTTTCAACTTTTTGACAGACAGATATTTTGAATGCATGTACCATTTGTTTCTGATCCTCTTGATATGAATTTCAGAAGCAGCAGCACTATTAGAGAGATGAGGTAAGACAATGGAAACCTTGCTGTAAGCAGCTGCTGTGACCCAGAAAGACCTGATCAGTAAAGTATTTTTGTTGTCAAAAAAATCTACCACCTGGACTTCTGTGGGATTATAGTATTTCTTCTGGCCTTCATGAAATTCCAAGATGGCTAAAGTTGCATTCTACCACTAAGGAAAAGCAAAAATGTTAAGTCTTTATTTTACTTTCACCTTGAAAAATATCTGTTCTCTGGACTACCTCAATGATAATGAAAATGCAACAAATGAAGTTAAGATTTCAGACATTTCCTTGTAGAAAAGCATATGATCAAAAGTCTACATTTTTTTTTAAGGTAGGTTTTATTGTTGGCTGCTTATATGATTTAAAGTTAGACTCCACTTTTGGCTTTAACAGTAAAAATGATACTGAAATAAACTAAGCAATAGTGTTACAGTGAGGATTAATTAATTTTGAAAGTGCTTAAAGGCTCAAAATTTTACATAATTTTAAGTCTTATTATTAGTAATTTTTCAATCAATTTGCTTATTTGATAAGTTCTAGCTAGCAGAGAAAATGTCTGGAAGAGGTTTTCACTGAATGATCAAAATGCTTTTCTACAGAAGGCTTATGATGTCCTATATGAAAATATTGAAGGTCGAAAATACTGTGAAAGATGTGCAAACAGCTCTGCAAACAGCATAGAGGACTACTATGATATCTCCTCTGAATTTTTTTAATTCACTCATAAAATCCAACAGAAACCCAGTGATTCAGTGATAAAGTGAGAACTTTATTGGGGAAAATTTTTGGTATGTCTGTGAGCTAGTCTTACAATCAAAACACCAAAAATTATACTAATATTTTATTTCAACAATGTAAAATAAAAAAACAAAAAAGAATTCACCTGAGTACAGGAACTTATTTAGAATTTTTTAATAACAATCAAATTTTTAACTGAATATAAAAATATAATTAGTGAAATTAATGTTATGTGTTCAAATAAAATTAATAGTGTAATGTAATAATGTAATAATGTAATAAATATACGTTTTCTAATGCAGTATATGAGTGCAAAATATAATCTATCAGATAGATACTCCGAGTATAGTTAGTAATCTTCATACACCAATAAACTTGAAACAAACCAGTAACATTTGTATGGAATAAGAAAACCTATCAAAGTATGTGAAACCTAACCTTTATTCAAAACTAGAGTTATACTAACAATTTAGTTTGGGCTTACTAGCATAAAGCTGGAATAACATAACAGTACACTGAAGAAATACCCAGCTAATGATAGAAACATTACCCACTGAAAATAACTGCAACATTTTACCTCTCCTTGAGACTTGGATTTCTTTGCACTCTTCTGTAAATATTAGCACTTTAGTGGTATCATTTAGCCTTAATGAAGACCCCTTAAGATGTCCTAAAATAGGAGTAAAATGCAATTTACTTCCTCTGTAACACTCCATTACACCAGACCAGTCAAAATGATCTTCAGTCTTCATAGAAAACTTGTCCAGATAATTTTTCCTGTTATGTGAGAATTTGTATTTCTAAACTATTTTTCACATAATAAAATGAGTTTTCTCCTTAGTTGTTTATTTAGGATATTTTCTTTATTATACTGATGCTTTCAGCTGTCTTATTTTTTTTGTTAAACTCTGATATTTTAAAAACAAACTTACAGTTTACTAATTATGTAATATTGAATTCTAGCTTCATTACACCTAACTTTAAGCATCTTAAGAGTGTTATCACCCTGGACATTCAGAATTTGGGACTGCAGTAATTGTTCCTATGAATGTGTCTTTCCTTCTTTATTGTTTAGGCAGCTTAGGCTTACTGCACTCTAAAACTAAATTCTCAAGTGTCCAAATTTAAAGGATGGTTCATGTAGTTAGAAGGAAGGATTGCTTATTTGTTACAGTTAGCAGGAGAAGGTTTCATGTTCTGCTTTTCTAAAGAGCATGATGATGATTAGTTGATCTTCAAGTACGGACAGAATCAAAAATACTCTGGGCGCTCCTAATGAAACTTTGGAACTGTCATCTATGAAGAAGATACTTCTGTACATCTGAGAGATGCAAGGAAGTGTGGGGGGAAAAAAATCAACATTAAAAATCCTAAAGAAAGAAGTAAATATCTAAATGCAGGTCAAGATTTGTAGGTTACTGTTGCAGTGGCAAAGTCCACTTTACACCCCCCACGTTGCTTTGAAAATGGTCTATCTGTAAACCTCTGTGCTAGAGAGTTCTCCCTTTACCAAGATTCCACTGGTTACTGACTCTTCCCCCTCCCATCCCTTCTCCCATTGTCTCTTTTTATGTCACTCACCCTTGCCTCTGCCCCCTAGTCCTCAAACCATTGGCTTCTGATGCTTTGCCTGCCCCAGGACCCTTTGGGATAAAACCACGCACGCATCTTGTTCTTGCTTCTTTTTCCCTGCTTCCTTCTAGTCTGTTGGTTTCATTAAATGCCTCGGAATCGCATTCAGAGAACTCTCTGTCTCCAGCTCGTGCATGGACTGTGTGTGTGAGTGGCTGATCGCGACCGCCTGCGAAGGTGAGACTGTGTCCACACGTGGGTGCTGGCAGAGCGCCGCCTGAGCGTCTCCATGAGGGATCCTGTGGAATAAACGCGGCATCAATTCACTGAAGCCCTCCTTCCATAGGTTACTTCTGATAACAAGTCAATAAGAATTAGATATACTTCCCTATCCTATCCAGAAATCCTATATGTTTTAAAGTATGGGAATGGTATCAGCAAAGGTTTGAAGCATTTTATCATTACATGTTGAGTGCACAAAAGCTAGTCCTGATGTAATCTTGTATACTCTATTTGCTTCCCACAAGTACTTTTTCCTTCTGTGCCAAGGGTGGAACAGCTGCACGGTCTTCTTATTGTATCTTTTCACCTGTTTTCTTCAGTGCTAGGCTCTAAAAGCTAATTTTGACACATAAGGAAACAAAGCTTGCCCATAATGGGGAAGCACCCAGGGTACAATGGGGGAGTTGTCTCCCTCCTCTTGAGAAAGTGGGATGATTGAGGGCTGATCTGAAGTGTCTGCACATAAGCATGTAGAATTTATAAAATGAACAGGATCCTGAGATGACAAGCCAGCCCTCATCAGGAAACAGCAAAGTAGGAGACAAATAACAATTAGGAATTGAAGGAAACCACTGTTGGAAAACTGAAGACTGGAGGAGGAACTGAAAAAGGCAGAGTGGACAAATAAAAGAAGTGGAACTTGTGGCAACCATAAGTCTGTTCTTAGTAATGGAATTACGATGTCATAGTCATTACAGTAACATGGTGGGACAAATGCTTGCCCTTCTGGAATGAGCTAAACAGATACAAAGTCCTTTTAAACACTTTATGGAAGGCAGGGCAAGTTGTACTCTACCCAAAGGAGCAGCTCACATGCAAAAACTCCTATGAAATGGAACTGCCTTGAGAGCTTTTGAGTTCGGATCAGAGTGGGTACAGATACAGACAGCCCAATCAAAGCATGTAGGCTGTCAGAGACTGAAATATTATAGTCTATGACTTAAACATTTTCATAGAGGCATTTTAAAACTGTATTACAAAAGTTGCAGAGAAGACTACTGCACCCTGAATGGGGCCCTGACTGAGGCCTTACACCACTGCAGAGGAGCCCAGCTGAGGGGCTCTCACCGGAGGTGGCGGGGCGGAAGCTTATCCACAGGAGAAGGGGGTGACATGGCCCATCAAAGGGGCGCCACTCAAAGAGGTCCCCAGACCCTGCACCAGAGCCCCTGAGATGATGCAACAGACCCTCAGTGTTGCCAGGGACAGTGTCAAGCTGGCCCCTGCAAGGGGAGACACGTGGGCATTCCCACCTGGCCCAAAGTGAATATTAATCCACGGGATTTTGTACTCTCTGGTGCGTGGTGTGGTGGCGTGTGGCAGTGTGGCCATGGCGGTGACAGGGGGACCCTCACCCTCAATCAGAGGACCAGATGGTGACATGCTTCCACCTAATCCCTGTCATCTCTCCCTGTTCCCCCACCCCCCATGCACACTTCTTTCTTTTCTCTCTTTCTTTTCTCTTCCCTTCTCTTTGCCTCTTTTACTATTAAATAAAATACATCCATTTTTT
>NW_008237885.1:5143965-5148053 GCF_000691975.1 Corvus brachyrhynchos | reverse complement strand
TTTTCTTTTCTTTTCTTTTCTTTTCTTTTCTTTTCTTTTCTTTTCTTTTCTTTTCTTTTCTTTTCTTTTCTTTTCTTTTCTTTTCTTTTCTTTTCTTTTCTTTTCTTTTCTTTTCTTTTCTTTTCTTTTCTTTTCTTTTCTTTCTTTTTCTTTTCTCTTTGCCTCTCTACTATTAAATAAAATACATCAAGCTTTTGGCATCAACATCTAACCTCGTTTGGTTTTAATCTCGTTTCTGGGAATATTTTGAACCTTCTAAATTCTTTCTGGTTTATGCACAGAGACTTAGCTTTCTTTGCTTTTCTGGGTTTAAACCAGATCGTAACATAGGCAGACAAGTCTTGTTGAAACAACTAGAGGAAGATGCAGGTTGAAAATAATGGCTCTCATGGGGGATTCTGACCACTTTGACACCTGCTAAAAGGGGAACATATTAGGATCCAAATAGTCCAGGGGATCTTTGACAATTGTCTGTCAGTAGTGCTGGCAAAAATTATCAAGCAGAAGTAGTCTTGGCCTGCTACTCTTAATGTAGGAAAACTGGTCAATATGGTTTTTTTGCCTGCAGTCATCCCAAGAGAGTAGGATCTTTAGGAAAGTGAGGAAATGTTCTCAGAAATGTTTAATTTCCTCATCAATAAGCTTGAGAAGAGCACCATCCTTAGCAGATTTGCTAGTGACATTGCACTGAGGTGGTGGGAGTGCTACTGATATTCTGGAGAATAGCGATGCTATTCAGAGAAATCTCATTAAATTGGAATGCTGGTCCTGCAGGAACCTGGTCAAGTTCAACAAATAAAAAGTCCTCTGTGTGTGCATTTAAAACTCATGTACAAAAAATCTGGGGACTGATGGGAAGGATAGCTGCTATGCAAAAATAGAATCAAGGGGTGCCAGTATACAACCTGACCATCCATCAGCATTTTTCCTGGAAACAAAGGTTAACTGCTTACTGAGCTAAAGCAAAAGGAGTGTATACAGTGGGTCAAGGGATGTAGTAATGCTTCTTGTCTAATTTGAGCCTTACATTTTGGAATGTATGACAAAATCAGAATTCGGATGAGGACACAGCCTTTTTTTTTGGCTCTGACAGTCTTTTCGCTTGCACTGCACTTACATAATATTGAGGGGTTATCAGTGATGCATAGGAGGAAGAAATGCATGGAGCTGGAAACAACTGGAATCTGACTGAAAATGATCCAAAAAGAAGAATAAAGTTTTTATAGATAGCATTGGATTAATTAGCTTAGGGTTATAAGACAGAAGTTGTTATTCACTGGACCTACAGGACTATAGTAAAGAGTTTAGTGCTAGCAGTTACAATATGATGGTATCACTGATATGATTTCACAAAATATCTTGAAAATTGTTTTCAGTGAATTTTGTTGCTGTAATTACAGGAGGCTATATAAGGTCAAAAGGAAAACAAGGAAACAAAACTGAACTGAGAGGTTTGTCCTATGTCTTTCACTTTATAACATAATGCAATTAAGAACATTTTTTTTATTGCATATTCTTGTGCAATGTGTTGACTAAGACTTAATAAGTTTACTGGAAAAAAATACAATTTTTAAATTCCTAATTATTGTAATCAAGATTTCATTTGTTCTGATACATTTAACCATGTGATTAAGTATGAATAAAGTGAAATAGAAGAATTTTATATGCCTCTGAAAAATGAACTTCAGTTAGACAGTTCTCCTTTATATTCAACTCCCAGTCTTTGCAAGCAAGTGGTTTGTACTACCTTTTAACAACCCCATTTGTATTTTCTATCACAGATGAAAAGTGATATAAAACTCAATTCAATAATATCTAATGAAAATTTCCAGAAAAGAATTATGGCACTACCCATCCTTCAAGGGAAAAAAAAGAAAAAAATCATCCTAAGAATAATCTATCCAGTTTGTAAAACCCAGTAGTCATCCATAATAAAATCATTATCCAATCATTATTTTCTGCTAGCATTACTAATAAAACTGATAGAATCAATAATTTATGTTGATATTAGCTATCCATTTGAAAAGATACTTTTATTTTGGAATTTGTCATCAAATTAATATGTCTTACAGAGTAACTCATGCTGTCTTGTTACAATATCTTTCAATAACTGCACCATATCATTCCCATGAGGGTGATATTTAAGATTCTTCCAGTGCTCTGTAAAGCCTGTTCTGTCAGAATCACCTTCTTGCTCCCCTCAAAGAAGGCCAGGTTACAGTATTTTTAATATAAGTGTTACTACTCTTTTCATGGTACGTATATATGGAGGTATAGTAAGCATATTAACATGTTCATAGATGTCATGCTCATCTTGCCCCAGAGCATTCAACCCCAAAGTGTGAAATGTGTGATTCTTTTCTGCCTTTGTATATGTGTAATGAAGGCAACTGTTTTCAGCTTTAATGATGTCATTCCAGTAAAATTATGTGCTGGAATTTGTTTTGTTAAAATTGAAATGAAACACGTATGCACAGTATTTTCCAGAATATCATGAAGTTTAACCCCTTTCATTAGCAGAGACAGAAGTCTGCCAGTAGCAGCATATGCTGAGTATATTCAGTCTGCCCTTATGTCATTATGCTTTGGGAGACAACGGACTGCAGGGTAGATTAAAGCCAACACTGTACATAAGGCTTTACTCTTTTTCCTTCTCCAAAGGCTAGTTTCTGTTTGGATCTAGCAAATTACATTTTTTGGTTTGTTAGTTTCAATGAGGCATTTGGAACTGTTTTATTCCACCTGCTGGAAAGGAAAGCTTTTTTTTTTTTTTTTTTTTTTTTTTTTTTTTACCAGTTTAACACATCTCACTGCACTACAAATGTAAGTGAAACCCTATTTATGAAAATTGTTTTAGTCGAATAAGACATAGGTACACGAAACTAGATATTATATATTTTGTCTATTAATATTGAATTTAAATTGTTTTATGAATGTGATAGCTTGATTTTTAAAAAAAATTATTTTCTTTAAAGGAAAATTACTATTATTGTGTAAAATTCCAAATGAAACAATCAGACTTCAGAGCGGTAACAGAATAGTGTTTAAAATTTTTCACAGTTTCTACCATATAGCAGTAACAGAAAATCAAATCAAGTAAGATTCATCTTCATGCATTTTAAGTCATGTTTACATAGAAGACAATTGACTGATAGCTCTTAATAGTAAGAGAAATCAGGACACCAGAAATAACCACTAAACTATTTGCAAAAAAGACAAATACTAGCAAATACTCTGTCTAGCAAATAAGAACTATTTCTCATAATTTGATCTCTACTACAAGGAATCCCTCTACAGTCATTCATCCTTTTGCAAGGCCTAATCAGTATTGGAAACTATGAAAAACAGTAAGAAGGAATTGGGGAGAGGAAGGCTTCTTGTATTTCCTCTATCTCTGCTCACAACTGCATGGACCAGTAGAGAGGAAGATAGCTGAGTTTGCTTTTCTGTTCGTTCCACATCAACTTCAGAAGCAGTTGTTCTTCCATTAAGAAAAAAATGTATTTGCTGAATTTAGCATACAGTATAATGCATTGTCACCCTGTAAAGCCCAAACAACCCACTAGACTGTTATGCATTGTCACCCACATGAGATAAAACAGTAATTTAGTCAGGAGATTTGGTTATAGCACAGCCATCTAGAAGTTCTTGTTTCTTACTGTGAACAAAGCATTTTGTCAAAGAAACAGCTTTGCAGTGAGCTTCATCTTACTCTGAGAAAGGTGTCTACCTTGGGACAGAGAAGTTGTACTGCGGGGGTGCCTGTTTCCCTCCACTGAATATAAAAGACATGTAGAACGGCTAAGTTAGATGTTTAGCTTTTCAGCATTTAAATTAGGTGACATAAGTCCCAACTGTAGTGTCTCAAGAAAAATGAAAGGTTTTTAGCAATCTAAAATAGTCTACCTACCCTCACATTTACACACTGCAAATACACCAAACTGTTAAATGGACAAGTGATAAAAAGGCAGTCTTTAATGTTCTTATCTTGCTGCACTTAGTCTTAGCAATGACCCAAAACCCAAAAAAAGATCATTTTTATGGTACTAATAATACTGGTAATTTCCTGCTACTTTTTCTAGATGAAC
>NW_008237885.1:5130723-5143887 GCF_000691975.1 Corvus brachyrhynchos | reverse complement strand
AATCAAGCTCAAAATATACACAGAACTATAAGCTAATCTTTCACAATGTTGCCTTCTAATATAAAACATGACTTTTTTGGGGTTTTTTTTAAGAAACAGAAAACTCCTTTTGCATCTTTGGAAGAACATTCAAGCGATTCTGTTTCAGTCGTGGCATATTTGATTCTTAACTTGTACTTGATTAAAACTCTATTAATCATTATTAAAGATTTCTTCATGCAAACAAAATAACATTTAACTTATTTAATTTATAATTGTTCACTAATTGAGCAATAAGCAGTTCACAGAACTCTTAAATTAGCATATGAGTGTAAAAATAAGTACATTGGGAATAAAGTTTCTTGCTGCATAGTTTTGGTTGGTTTTAATATATACACATGAATGATTGATATAAAATTATATTGCTTGTAAGAAATGATTTTTCATTAATTACAATTCAATTTCTTCTTGGTTCATGTAGTATGAGGAGAAGGAAATTAAGCAGATTTTCTTCTTGTCTATTTACACTGTTTGTAAGTAGTATAGGTCTATAACTCCTATATGTTCTTTCACATTTACACAAAGATTGTGTATTTATATGCTTTAAAATCAAATAAATTCATCCATGTACAAAAAAAAAAATTCAGCAGTTTTATTTTGGTAACAAAGTTCTTCTATTTGTATTTCTTGAAAAGTAATATATATTTACCATATTTTCATCGAACTCATAAAACCAAAATAAAAATAATGAGTTGTTACATGAAAAATGTTTTACAGGATTTTATGTCAAACATTTTTCTCCTGGTGTATAAGCTTTTCAAAAAGAACAGACCAAAACAAAAAGGTGAGAGGCTGGGTTCTAGATTTGCCTGGATAAGTTAGTGGCCTTCGGTGAAGTAGTGACTGCATCAGTGGACAAGGGAAGGGCTGTGAATGTCTTCTACCTGGACTTGTACCTTTGATACATGTTCTTTCTGCTGAATTGGAGAGAGAAGGTTTTGATGGGTGTAATAATTGATGGGTAAGGAAATGGCTGGTTGACTGCATCCAAAGGTTCAGTTTACAGCTCAATGTCCAAATGAAGATCAGTAGCAAGTGGTGTCCCTCAGAGGTTCTTACTCTGTCATCTTTATCAGTAACTTAGACAGTGGAATGGACTGCAAATGTGCAGATGACACCAATCTGACTGGTGCAGCTGATTTGCTGGAGGGAAGAGGAGCATCCAGAAGAGCCGTGACAAGCTTGAGAAATGTGCTTGTGTGAACATCAATGAGGTTTGACCAGGCCAACTGCAAGGCCTTGCACCTGAGTCAGAGCAATCCTTGGTGTCAAATCAGGCTGGGGGATGAATGCAGCTGTCCCAGTATCTGAGGGTACTGGTGAACAAAAAATGATCCTGTGGTCGTAAAGTGCCCCTTCAGCCCAGAAAACCAGGGGTGTCCTGAGCTGCACCAAAAGCGGTGTGTCCAGTAGGTCAAGGAGGATGACTCTGCCCCTCTACTCTGCCCTTGTGAGACCTCAAGTGGAGTGCTGCATATAGCTCTGGGTTCCCCAGCACAAGAGAGACATGGACCTACAAAAGAGGGTCCAGAAGAAAACCACAAAAAATATCAGAGAGCTGGAACCTCTCCTATGAAGTCTGGCTGAGAGATTTGGGGTTTTTCAGCCTGAAGAAGAGACGGCTTAGGAGAGGTTTTATGGTGGCCTTTCAGTGTTTAAAGAAGGCTTATAGGAAAGATGAGAACAGATGTTTTACCAGGGCAGGTAGTGACAGGGGCAATGGTTTAAACCTGAAAGAGGGTTGATTTTGATTTGATATGAGAAAAAAATTGTTTACTATCAGAGTGGTGAGACACTGAACAAGTTTCCCAGAGAAGCTGTGGACGCTCTGTCATTGGAAGTGTTCAAAGTCAGGTTGGATAGGGCTCTGAGCAATTTGAACTAGTGAAAAATGTCCCTGCCTATGGCAAGGAGGTTGGACTAGTTGACCATTAAATGTCCCTTTCAACCCAAACCATTCTATAATTTGGACATTAAGACTGGACATTAGAGAACAGGAGACTACATGTGTTCTGGGTGCTTAAACTCAGCTCTTAAGCTCTATAACTAACAGAGATCTAAACAGTCATTGACCAACACTGATAATAAAGGGTACATTTAAAAGAAATTAGAAGCCTCAGCTCCTACAACATCTATTTTCCATTTGACCTTGTCTAAGAGTGTGTCATGCAAATGTAGGTATGCATGGCTTAAATGCAAAAAAGCTGGTGAATGAGCCTATCAGCTTCCCTAACCTCAGGCTCCTTCTGGCCAGTGTGAGTTCAGCGCTGCCAGAAGGGTATGCCTACTGCCTTGAAACAGGCATTTCCATAAGACTTGAGTATCTGTATGCCAAAGTAGAGAAATGGCATTTCCAGAGTTTTAGTTTCCTTATAATTTTTCCAAACTGAGTTTTCAATCAAGCCAAATTTTTGTAGGATAAAATAAAATAAATTAAATATTCTATTCCCACATTCATTTTTTTGTTTTAATCCTTTACACGGTATTAGCTTGGAAACATCAACCTGCCAAGTTTTTGTCTAATCAGGATGTTTCAACAAAATCTCATTTGAAATAAAGTTTCAGTTTTATCTTGTGGACAGGCTAGAGGGATTTCAAACAGAATAGAGGTAAAATGTATGAAAAGATAATCTGCCACACTTACAGCAATATTCTATTTCCATTGAAATAAGATATGTGATAGGCTACACTGGTAAAAAAAAAAAAGAGGAAAAGAGAGTAGAAATTGACTAAGAAAAGTAAGGAGATGACGGACCACATATTACCCACAGGTCAAGAACTGTCAGATCAGTATTAGCAGCTGAAATGAAGTATAGGCAGGCATGAAGTCCTTTCAGCAGCCACCAGTGCCACAAGGCATCTCAGAAAGAAATCCACACTAACACTATGGCAGTTACTTTTTCCACTGACCTTGACAAAATACACTAAGCTATTTGCACTGCCTGCCACAAGAGCATCATTTCAGACAGATGGAAAGAATTACTTGTGACTCCCAGTATTGTAAATCACTATTGAAAATTTCACTACAATAAGGCATTTAAAGACATTGGTAAACTTTTTCGTTTTAATAAGTTATTCATCTTCATAATATGTTATTCATGTCTTCCGTTTCCCCTTATGTCCTGTTAATACTGGGTATGGAAGGAAGGGGAATAAATTCCAAAATCACTAGTGCAAAAATATTTATTTTAATGATGAGATTGTAATTAACCTTGGACAAAATTCTGAATGTTAAAAACAAAATAATACTGTCCCAAAGGAATTACACCAGACTTTAGTCACAAGACTCTGTGCTAGTAGTTTTTTTTAATTTTTGATCCAACCATCAAAGAGCAATTCCTGAATTAACATTATGTCATTGTGCCATGATCACATTTTCTGGCAGAGAATTTTCTGTCATATTAGCTAGTACTGAATGAAATAAAGATGTTTTCAGAACCTGGGGAGCAAATAATCAAGTTAAGTACATTTGTTCATTTAATAAACAAAAAATGCAAATATCCATACTACCATGTAAATTGCCTACATAAACTAATGTTGCTTTTCTTTGCATCTTTTGATAATCAAAAGCAGAAAACAAACCCTGTTAAAATCCTGTCCCATAACTCACTGACTACATGGTCTTCAAAACATCCCAGTTAGAGGGATTTGCTTACACATAGACTATTGCATCTCTGGGGATTAAAAGTGCATAACTTTAGAATATTTAGAAATGTGATCCAATCGCCAGTTGGCAAAACACTTCTGAGACTGAAATGAATGGGTAGTAATAGTTTTATCTGACTTTACATTTCCATTTAGGCACATTCTCCAAACTTTTCTTAGTTCTCTCCTTCAGTGGCATTCCAGAGGCAGATTATCAAGTTCTACAGAACATTCGTTTTTCTTACTCTTCACTTATCACATTTGCAAAACAAACAAAAAACCAAACAAAAATACCCCCTCAGTAGTATTTCACCAACTATTGGAAGAGGCAACTCCTATGAGTCCGTGACATCCTTTCACACCCTTTCAGTAATTCTCATTTTCCTAAAAATTTCCTTTTCTTTTTTCCAATTTGATGTGCAGAAAATAAAATCTAATTTTAATTCAGACTCATAAATCTTATCAAACTGCAAAAATTATGAGAAGCAAAAAAAAAAAGAAAGCAATAAAAATATGAAAACTAATTTTCTTGCAGTATACGGTTTCTTTATCCATGTATTCTTACAGTTCTTCATCCATATATTCTTATATTTAATGGAAAAAGGGAAAACAAAAGGGAAAACTGCATCAAACCAGTATAAACTGTAATCTTTACCAATAAATCTCAGAAGTTCATCGCAATTTATGTCAAGATAAATATATTCGGCCACAAATCAAAGCCACAATACTTTATGCTAGTTTGGTCTATCAGCTATTAGATGTTTGTATTAGAAACATCTAATTCTATAATATTATAAGAGATATTTGGCTCTAGAGGCATCAGCAATATCTCACTTTTTACATTGTGTTTTCAAAATAAAGAACTTTGATCATGTCTTAGTGCAGAGCTGTCATCATAACACCCACAATAATCATAAATGATTTTGTATTGCTAACTCAGAACAAATGGTTAGGTTACCTATGATTTTAAAAGTTTAGTGTGTTGATAAGAGATCACAGAAACTTGAAAGTTTTGCATAGGACTTTTTGAACAATCTTATAATATTTTTCAAGCTGAAGTTAAGTTTTTATTTAAGTTAATTAACTGTGTCTGCATTTCAGCCCAAAGACAAATTGCAAATCCATTAAAAATTAATTTCAGATGTTTTTGTAAAAGGAAAATAGAACTGTGAATGGGCTTAGTCTTTTCTGATTCAATAATGCAAAGGAAAGAAGGTTCAGAGGTTTTCAAAACTCAATTTCCTCATTTTATTCCCAAATTTATATTTTTACAGTTGGCTTACTAGGCCGACTATCTGTTTTGTTTCTGGAAATATTCACAATGTTCCTTTACAATCAGATGGTGATTTAGGATTGACCCAGGGGAATTAAAAATAAACATTCTTTTGGCAAGGAAAACTCTTCATTTTGGTTACTGTTGGTTTAGAACTAAACTAAAGAAAAATATTGTACTTTTGTGAAAAAGTCTGAGTATCCTCATGGTCAAAGCAATGGGCTGAATAGAACCATGATTAGACATTAATAATGATCTAATTTTATTTGAATTTTCTTAGTCTCGCTCTGAGCATGACTGGGCCCCTCCAAGAACTTAGCAGAGTATCTGTTTACCTAAACATGACTTTCATTTTAGGAGGCACATGTGTGTTTCCACTTTCCTCCCACCCTCCAAAACCAGATGCTTCTGAACATGACGACAAGGTTAGCATTAAATGTTTAGGGAACTTTAAGCCTCAGCAGAAAGATGGAATTTTAAATTCCTTAAAGTTAGACGGTGTTGGGAGAGTCAGACATCAAAATTCTTATTGAAATAAAATTTACTTCTCCAGAATTTTTTTCTACTAATTTCAGTGGAAATGTGTATGAGTACCATAGTCAAGTATTGAGGCATTTCTTTACACCAGAAGAATTAATCCATAACAATTAGTTCCCTACGTCATCTTGTTCTTTGCCTTCATCACTGATCCTTGCTTCATCTTGTGTTCTGCACTTCATCTTTGGCAGACTGAGACACAAGTTCTTCCTATAGTGTATAAATATTAAAATTCAGCTTTAGGCTCATGCATGAAAAACACAAGAAAATTATAAAAGAAGCCCCTGGACATAGCTCAACAGATGAGGTAATAACTTTAGTTCTGGGGAAAAAAAGAAATTGCACTTCAAGAGAAAACTATTTTTTGCTAACAAAAGAAATCACTGCAGCTGAACATTGTTTTACAATTTCATTTATAAGCAAAAAGAGTTATCTGAAAATTTTTTGTCAAAGTTTGGGAAAAGGGAGAAAGGTAGGTGTGGAAGGGATCATTGTCTTATTGTATTTCAAAGTGAACACTACATAGTGTAACTAAATTTCACCTTATTTCATCTTTTTTTCTTTTAAATAAATACTTTTTATCACTAATTATATGTGGCATTTTCAGCACAGTGAATACTTCTAATGCTGATGGTAGGAAGGCACAAGGGAGTTGACTCAGAATATGGAGGCAATGAGCTGTCAAAAGTGATGCTAAATCACGTGTCGGAACCATGGTTATCTTCTTGCTCTGCATTAAAAAGAAAGAGAACTTCCTCACTCCTACCTCTAAAATGGAATAGAGGTTGAAAAACCACTTTCCAAGACAGCATTGTGGGAAAAAATGAGATTTTTGACTGTATGAAAAAATACTTACTGATACTGTACGCTACTTTTTGGCACTTGTGGAAATTTTGTCTTGCATTTGAGAATGTTGCTGAAAAGTAAGTAGACTTGACAAACCCACTCTTCTCCTTTAGTTCATGCAGTACTAAATTTTATCCTACATGTAATTTTTATTCTGTACATTTATTTCCTTAACCTTGCTATGACCAAAATAAAAGATTCTTACAACATAGAGAAAGTGAGAGATTCTTGAGATGACAAGGGAACCTACTTGCAGCAGGGAGCAGATTTATAGCCCAAACTAAAAAAGTAGAGAAAAAATATTTTTCTGGGGACTTAAAAGAGACTATGCGGAGAATTCAAGTTACTGTACTAAGAAACAATACTAGAATTCTACCATGAAAAAGCACAGAAATAAAAAAATCTCCTATGAAACTAACAATCTTAAAGTAACAGAATATATTGGGAAAAAAAAATGTCATATTTAAAATAAAATTCTCTTTTGAATCAAAATGTTGGATCTACATTTTATCTTTTTTTTTTTTTTAATTTAGCAATTTTAACTTAGCTATAGTGAGGATCATCACAATTTTGATTAGACTTGCAGTGTTTTCCTGGGTCTTATTTAAATGTATTTAATTTAGTAAGCTGTTTTACGTGCTGCTTACTTATCTCCAGAGTTGTGGTGTAGGAAAACTGCTTAAGTGTGCTGATGCCTAAAATATATAAAGATTCAGAAATTCCTAAATTCTCTGTATTACTATTGTGGTTCTGATATGCAGTTCCTTCATTTTGCTTTTCTAACATTTCCTAAATAGCTACTGAATTATGAAAACCAGTCCAAGGTTAATAGATTTGACAGTAGCTTACCGTGAAGTAGACTTGGGGGAAACCCCCTCACACTTTTCAAGGTTTGAAAGGAATTTTTTTCTTTCATTTCTATTTTTCAAAGTAAAAGTTCTCCATAGGTATTAAACAAGTCCAGAACACTTTCTACAACCTTGGTGTATAAAGTTACTGACTATCTGAAATGGATACCAGTCATGTTTTTGCTTTGTTTGAGATATTTACCTTCATGCTGAGGGGTCTTCAGTAATACAGAATGAATTTCTGTTGAGTCAATATATTGCTCACCCTGAGGAAGCAAAAATAACATGTGTCTCCCAAAATTAAATTTTCCCCATAGGAAAGCCTGATGAAAAAGGCCCTAGTTTTAACAGTCCAAAAGTTTTATAGTTTTCTAGCAGACCCAAATTCTTGAAAAATATTTGAAAAAAAACAGGCAGAAATCACAATTACTGAGGTTTCCGCTTAAGACTGGCTTTCATAAAAAGTCAGAACAGCAAAATAGAACTTTGAGCCTGTTTTTTTTAAGAATGAGTCTTTTAGTTAGCCCCAGATTGTTACAAAGTTTCTCTTGCAAAAAAGGATCTCTGACAAACCCAGGTGTGGTTGATACAGGTGATTCCAGCCACTCTGTCTCCTGAAGAGAACTCAGACAACCAGCTGCGGTAGTCAGCAACCCAAGTTTAGCATGCAACAGTCATGGTGAGAACCCATGATTCCTTTGTTCTGCTGTTTGTGTGTTTTCCCCTGATTGGTTAATGTTTTTCCCTCCTTGCTTTATGTATGAGGTTGTATATATTCATTTCCCAAGTTTAATATGTATCAGTTCTAGAAAGTTCTTTGTTCCTCAATGCCCCATTGGTTCCTTCCCTAAATCCCTCCTTTGTGTTATTTCCATTGGTTCCCTCGCACTCAACCCTGCCTCCATTTGCTGTATCCCTTATCCCCGCCTTTCCTATCCCCACTATAAAATCCCTGGACCCTTGTCAGATCCTTGGCTCTCCATCTTCTCCTTTTCATTGTCTTGCCTCAATAAATTTTCTGCATAGAAATTACACAGAGAGTCCCCTCTCTCTCTCCCTTCTTTGCCTCTGCCTTTGTGCCCTGTTTAGGGATGGCTCCCTCAGGTGAGAGTGCACCCTCATCTGCCTGCAATTTTGTGTGTGTCTGTGCCTGCCGTAGTGCAGTCAGGTTGCGGCTTGACCTCCAGGCTCTCTTTGGGCTAGATTGCAAAACCTGACACCCAGCTAGTAATCTTGGCTTGAAAATGGACTGGTCAAGAGGCATATTTTGAAGATCAGTTGTGGGGAAGAAACTGACCCTTTAGCTTTCTGTTTTGTTTTCGGCAGTACAAAGAGATACTTAAAGCTCTGCAGTCATGCGGTATCATTCCAAGACATCTTTTTAGCCTTTCCAGCTGAGAGACTGCTGTTATTCTCCTTTGGATGCTTTTCCTGTCTTCTTGCACTGTGGCCTGTCACGCTCCCATTCTCATCTTGAGAAGACTGAAAGCCTCCATTCATTCCTTTCTTTCCTCGTGCATTATTCTTGTACATTATTACTGGTTTTACTGTCCTGTCTATTGCTCTTCTTCGAAGTGTCCTTCTTATACAGTAAATATTGTACATACACTGTTGACATCCAGTTGTTAGGAGATGCCTCTGCCTGAATTAAGGTGCAAATGAGACCATATGCCAAAGTCAATGGTAAGGATTTTATTATTTATGTTGCAAATCCCTCTCTTCTCTGCTTATCTCAAGTTCCTACTGTGGTGGCTTATCTTAAGGCAAATTCCTTCTGTGGCCTTGACAGTGTTTTGACACAGGCAACTGCATTCTTTAAGTAATTATTAATACTCAGCTAAGTGATAATAAGCAATAATTTTTCTACTAAAATGCTTCTTTAAAATGATATAGGTCCCTTTTATGATTTCATAAATTCGGCTATAAATTAAAAAGAGAATGCAAAAAGTGGTTCCAAATGGAATACATAATGACGCTGTTAAAAAAATGACAACTTTATCTTTCAAAAGTATTTGTTCTTGACAGTGAACCTTCAAGATAAAGTAGTAAGTATAATAGTATTATGTTTTGTTTAATTATTAGTCCCTCCTTCATTTTTCATTCTTCTTTATAGTGTTGTTTGTTTTGGTTGTTTGTTTGTATGTTTTTCCTACTTTCCCCTGTTGGTATCGAAGTATAGAAAAGTATAATGAAACAATACCGGAGGAAAAAAATCCAAAACTTTTAACAAAACATGATATTAACTTTTTTTTGAGAGACTGGAAAATTTGGGTAGAGATGCTCATTTACTCAGAAAACATATTTGTGAAACTTTTGCTCATTTTAATGTGATTTATAAAACAACCTTCAAAATAGATATTTCAATTAACTTTAAAATGCTAAATAATTGTGTTAATAAAAATACTTCAAGGTAAATTGTTTGAACCACTAAGTACAGAGGCTGCAAAGATTTTTCAGAATATTAGTGGCAGCAAAGGAACAAATGGAACCAATGACTTTGCAGTTAATTACCATATCCAAGAAAAATATGCAGATAGGAGAGTAAATAAGAGAAGAAAGGAATGCACAGGGGAGAATCAGAGGATGAAGACTAGATCAGTTGACTTAATATGAAGAAGGGACTTAATGACAAATAATAGAAAATTGTGAAGGATGCTGGGAAAAATATTCCATCCATTCTTTGGTCTAACAGTTTCTATAGCAGATGATTGTAGAATGGATGACTTAGTTGCAGTAGTTGAGTAAAACAGCTTTTGTTATTAAAAGGAAGAAAAATATATGACTCTTGACTAATTTTAAATGGCTTCAGATACACAGACCTGCAAATAACAAAAGTATAAAATGTTTAGCAAGAGAAAACAACTTTTGATTGACTTCCTCACCATTCAATTGGTCTCAAAAGACTATGAGAATTTATTTATGTATTTATTATTTTTTAATGTTTCATCATTAAAAATCAGAAACTCTGGGGGGAAAATTGCTAAAAATATTGTACTGTAAGCAACAAACAAATTAACATGATCAGCTTGCTTTTTATCAAGCTTAATTTCAGGTAAACCTTACTATACTGAGATTATTTTTAAAACCCAGCAGTAATCAGTTCAAAGAATTAATGCCCTACTCTGTCCTGGAAGAACAGAAATGGCTTTCATTGATGTAAATGTGAAATTTCATTAGTTAATTTTCTTTAACAAGAAGTTTGAGGTAGAAAGATAGAAAGAAATAGGAAATACCTGTCAGAGAGTGGGAGCAAGAGCAGAAGATAATCAGTTGGACCTAGATGAGCTTTAAGATCCCTCCCAACTCAAAGCATTCTGTGATTCTAGTTGTATGGACTCCAGAAGTGATGTCCACAGGTGCTTTCTGCTGAGCAGGCCCTTGGCATGGACAGGGGAGTAGAGGGTGCAAGGCTTTAGACACAGGGTCACCTGCAAATTCCCTTCTGGTGGATTTTTGTGCGCAAAATAAATACGAAAATGGTGAAAAGAGCCTTTACAGCATCTTTACAGCCACACAGAACCTCTGAAGGAGCAATCGTTCATCCTTTCCCACACCAAACACATGCTTGCTTTCTAACACTGCCTGACTTCCTGGCCATCATCAGCATCAGAGCATGGCTGTGATGGCTTCACTGTCCAGGCTGCATAGGCCTGGTGCAAAGGTGTTTCCAGCACAATTCTTTATCAGCCAGGCTCAATGTGTGGCTTTAGTTTGCCTTTAGAGAGAAGGGAAAACCCTGACTTCCCAGCCCAGCTGGGAAGTCTCATGCTGGTGTTGGTGGCTGAGCAGTCAGTTGTCACAGATGACGCACTGGGACTTGAGTTTGAGAATACATCAATATCTCTGAGAGACAAGAAATGAAATCTGTAGACTCTTTTCTTATGCCTTAAAATTTTTATGAGAAAAGATACAAAATCTTAAGTAATTTGAAAAGTGTTCTTTCTTTGGCAGTATCCTGGGAATGTACAATATATCATAATTACAGCATATTGTATATTCATTGATTTATATCATATACTGTAATATAAATATACAGTAGGTAATAAATATACATGATTTGCTAATTCTACTTATTCATTAATTTTTTTCTTAATTTATGTATTTTTAGATTATTCTTATTACTTTTTCTCTTCTTCTATGTGCTTTTAAATTCTTATCCTTATTACTCTTCTTCTATGTATTTTTGAATTTTGCTTCTTTTCCTTCTTCATCTTTATCTTCTGTCCTTGTCTTCTTCATCATTGTCTTTGTCTTCTTCTTCATCTTACTCTTTGTTAACACCAGCTCCCATTTGTTCTGGCAGAACTGTGTGTTGCAGTACTGAAGGGAGGTTCTGGGAGCAATCTGTGCTGTTGGTGTCCTGACTGTGCTACCCCTCCAGCTGTGCCACCAGGCAGGGACAGAGGAGCAGTGTGCACAGCGCCTGCAGTGCTGGCCTGAAGCGGGAGGGACACTTCTTGGGGGAGCTGGCTCCCTGCTGTGGGCCTGGGCTCCCAGATGGCCAGACGAGGGGCTCGGGGTGCTGTGCAGGGCAGGGACTGGGCTCTCTTCCCATTTGGCTGTAACTATTGCTTCCATTTCTACAGCCAGCCATTGCTCCAGGGCGTACTGCTTCTCCAGCTGCTGGCTCAATGCCTGGATCTCCAGCAGAACCTTGCTCAGGATGTCACTGGTGATGTTCCGGCCCGTGTGCAGTGGAGCATGGTTGCTGGCCGGGCTGTTGCATGGGACGGGGGGTGGGGTCTGTGTTCCTACTGATGTCATCTCCTCACTGAGGACAGAAGAACCTGCAGCATTTTCCTCCTCTAGAGCTTGGGGCTCCTCATCCCCAGCAGCTCTGTCTGGAGCAGCAGCTGCCAGCTTGGTGTCTGTAGGACTCCTTGGATCAGGAGAGGCTCTGGGCAGGGCATGGGCTGCTTCTGCTGCCACCTCTGTGCCCACGCTCCTGAGAGACCTCGTCCTCTCCAGGGGACAAGTCTGGGGCTCCTTATTGCTCACTGAACACAAGGGTCTGTCCCAGATCTTGGAGCTGATGTCATGTCCCCTTTGGGACAACTCCTGGCTGCTCATACCCTCATTCCATTGGAACAGCTTTTGGTCCCTCAGATCTTCTTCTCATCGGGGCAGCTCTTGGGCTCTGTAGTCTGGTTCTTGGGACAGCTCCTTTTCGCTGCTGTTTCTCGCTTGGGGCAATTCTGGCTCTCTCCTGTCTTCCTACTGGGAGATTTACAAGTGCATATCTTCTTCCCACGGTGAGAGTTCTTGGTACCTCTCACCTTCCCACTGGGATGGCTCTTGGACATCTTCCCATTGGAATCTTCTGGAACTCTCACATCTCTCCATAAGGACAGCTCCTGGAATCTCTTTTCTTCTTCCCGTTCGCACTCCTGCTGCCCTCTCACACCTTCTTCCCATTGGGACATCTCTTGGACTATCACGTTTTCTTCCCATTCATACAGCTCTTGGTATGTCTCATCATCTTCTTCCCACTTGTACAGCTCCCAGACTCCTACTATTTCTTCCCATTAGTACAGCTCTTGGTGTGTCTCGGGCTCCTCTGGGAAAATTCTTGGACTCTCATGTGTACCTGTCATTGGTACGGCTCTTGGCTTCTCCTGGCTACCCATTGGGAAATTTCTTGGAGTCTCACAGCTTCTTCCTGTTGTTATATCTCTTGCACTGTCATATCTTCTTCCCATTGGGAAAGCTCTTGGCCACAAGCATCTCCCCACTGGGAAAGCCCTTGATGCATGTTGACAAAGAGCCATACCTGTCACCTTAACAGCAGTGGAGCAGACAGGAACTGGTACGGAGCAGTGTCCAGACTTATGGACTTGTAGCCCCTGCTGTGCCTGGAGCCCTGAGAGGCTTTGGACAGGCTTCCATACGGCTTTGTGACTGTACTGATGGTACCTCCTCATTGAGAACAGGAGACTCTGATGCTTTTTCTGCCTCAGGAGAGAGAGGCTTGGGGGG